>NC_054479.1:82213450-82513450 GCF_017639515.1 Carcharodon carcharias
GGACCCAGAAGAAGTGGGTACAGTCCTCAGTGAATACTTTGCATTGATCTTCACAATGGAAAAAGATTGCGCAAATGTCGACATCAGGGTGGAGGACTGTGAAATATCAGAGGAAATTAACATAGGTACTAGCGGGTTTAGCGTTCTTAAAAATGGATGCATCCGCAGGTCCGGATGAGATGTATCCCAGGCTGTTGAGGGAGGCAAGGGAAAAGATATCAGGGGCCTTGGCAGTAATTTTCAGATCCTCTTTGGCCATAGGTGAGGTGCCAGAGGATTGGAGGATTGCTAACATTGTCCCATTTTTAAAAAAAGGAGGAAGGGATGGACCAGGAAATTACAGGCCAGTCAGTCTAAGCTCGGTGATGGGGAAGTTAGTAGAAAGAATTCTGAGGGACAGAATATATTTGCACTTGGAGAGACATGGATTAATCAGGGATAATCAGCATGGATTTGTTAAAGGAAGGTCAAGTTTGACAAATTTGATCGAATTTTTTGAGGAGGTAACCAAGAATGTTGGTGAGGGTAATGCATTTGATGTGGTCTACATGGACCTTAGCAAGGCTTTTGATAAGGTCCCTCATGGCAGACTGGCCAAGAAAGTAAAAGCCCATGGGATCCAAGGCAAAGTGACTCGTTGGATTCAAAATTGGCTAAGAGGCAGGAAACAGAGGGTGATGGTACAGGGATGTTTCTATCACTGGAAGTCTTGTTTCTAGTGGGGTTCTGCAGGGCTCGGTGCTGGAGCCCTTGCTGTTTGAGGTGTACATAAATGATTTGGACAAATGTCGGGGGTTTGATCAAGAAATTAGCCGAATGGCCTCCTGCACTGTAGACATCTGAGTCTAACCTAGTGTTCTGTACTTGACCTAGTTGTATCATAAGGAGTAGCAGCTGGTTTTGTCCTGGAGAAGGCCGGATCTAAGTGCCTACAGTAGTATCAGATGAATAAAAAGAAGGAAGATCTCTTTGTTGCACTCTGAATTACTGATCATTAAAATGAGGGAGACAAAAGCTAGTAAGGGAAACAAATTGTTACTATGCATTTAACTTAACTTCAAAATAGAGTTGTTTTAAACCTGCACTGAGTGACAGAGTTGGGATTATTTCAGGGCCTCGCTCTCAGTTCAGCTCTCATACTCTGTCAACTATAATTAGTTGAAACATTCTTAACCCAGTTTCTTTTGATTGTGATGCCATAGCACAGGACTGATCACAGCTTGGCACAAATTGACATGAAATTGTAAACTGGTTTGTTTGCCCCAAAAAAAGGTGGCTACAGTGGGAAATTGAAAAATCATTTTAGTTTGTAGTAGTGGGTACTCACTTGGGGTTGAGACTTAGTAGAGGGAACTGTATCAGCATTGTCCCTGATCTGGGAATGTGTTCTAACACTGCCTAAAATGGAAAGTTCTATTTCCTCACATTTGTATCCATCATATTAGCAGAAGCTTTTTATATGTTTCTTCATACCTCTGTTTATGTACTAATTATTGTGTGTTGCTTATGCATTGGAGCATGAAGTAGTGGTTGGTTACTGTATCTCATAGTCCACAAGTATTTATTGGCTTTCCACGACATCATCATTTTCCAACTGGCCAAGATCAGTCACACCCCATGCTGCGTGACCCTGTTTTGGTAGTATGTATTTAATCCTGGATAGACCAAGAGGAGAAATGTAGTTATTAAAGAAAACAGTGCTCACGTCTGAATAATGTAGCCTTGTCTTCAAAACAAGAATGTTTTCTCCCACTTCCTTCTGACTGGATAAGTGTATGTTACTATATGCAGCTGAAAAGTGAGGAGATGCTTTCCTGAAATTTCAAATAAGGTTTCAAAGAAGAAATTTCAAAGAACATACATTCCTAATTGGGAATTAATCGGACCAAAAGAAACACTCAACTAAAAGTAGAATCGTGACACCTAACTCTTGTTGCCTGTTTAGTATTAAAGCAACTGTCATCTGATGTACTTGATATTAGGCCTGAAAGAATGATATAGTTTGACTTTCATTTTACAAGGACTGGGTTATTAAATTTACATTTCCTGTCTGCTTTTCCTCTGGGTATGGAACACTAACTGAAATAGGAAACAATTTTATTTTTGACAACTTTGTTACAAGGTTTCATGAAGCAGAATTGTTTAGGACACAGGTTAAATTTTTATATTTAATATTGTCCAAATTTTTCTTATTGAACCTTACAGCAGTCACCAGCTATACCTTAGCTATAAATAATTTTCTGTAAGAAAGAGAGACAGTTGTATTGCATTTAATTTATTCCGTAGATTTAGTGTGTAGATAAAAGCACTTAATATAAATTATTAAGTTAATATTAGTTGGCATTGCTGTGCAATAAATTAAGGATAATTGCAAATGACATTTACATATCACAGTTAAATCTACATGTTTTTAATTTTCTTTCAACCCCAGTTACATTCATTGAGTTTTATAATTAGATAATTAAATGAGATGTGATGTGAAGAATATTAAAAGCCAACTGACATTTATCCAGGACTATGAACTAACTTTGTAATTTTGTTGAATCTTTCTGGTCTAACAACACAGCTGCACTTAAATTGTCACTGAATTTTACCTGTACATATTGGAGCATAACAATATTTTTCCATTGTCTGATCTCCTGTAAGTCTAGATTTGACTGTCAGCATGACGGAAAAGTCATATGCCTGGTGCTTTAGAAATTTGTGATGGGCCATTTCATCCATTAATCCTACTAATTATTTTCACACTGTACAACTTTATTCAAAAAATTGGCTATTTTATCCATGAATTGCCTCTTTGTAGTTCACTATAGATAAAAGATAATGTTATGTGATGATTTGTAGGCTAATCATTACACATGTGGCATCAAGAGCTTTTCCAAGTAAGGACAACGTGTATTGGTGTTCTTCATCAAAATCCCCAACATGAAGTCAGCAGGGGGAAAAACAATACATTTGTATTGAGGTGATTAGATCTCTGGTAGATTTCATCACTTTTATACGACCCCTTGGACTAAGGCGAATAAGATAACCTCCTTCCGTTATAAAGAAATGCATGGCTATTGTTCTAACCCTTAAGGTTGTGTAACAGCTTCGTGACAAACAACATGGACTGACAAAACCAGTTCTATGTTGTTGCACTGGGTCTGCTGCTATTATTGTCGGTATCCCAACGCACGCACAATGGTTAGACCTCTGAGGAGATGGTAGAAGGAAGACTGACATTGAAAGTTGATCAGACACAGTCCACTGCAGAACCGACTGCTTGATTTTCTTTAGACTAATATTAAAACTTAGCTCCATGACAATTTCTGTGGCATATTGCCAACATGGATTATCTCGGATGGTACTAGTATCCAAGTTCAAATCAACCACTATACGTTCAAACCATATGTGATAGTTGTAATAACCTGGCAGATTCGTAACTAATAGACTTAGATGACCCTGTATTGAGTTTCCCAGAACTGTTTCAACTGAATAGGAGGACCATGAGGGAAGATGTACCGAAGAATTATGAGAACATGCACATGGTTTTTCCCAACATGTATGCTGACTTGAGGCTAAACTAATGATCTGTGGAGGAGACTTCTTATTTGAAAAATTATCATTACACATCAGTTACAAATCTCTTTTCCAGTTTCATTGAGAATAATGAACCTATTGTACAAGATGGTATTATACTACAGTGAAAATATTTTAGCATTGTCAAGCTTCTGCAAAGAATAATACAATAATTCTGCTTTTCTGCACTTGCTTTTCCAAAAGCATCACCTTATGTAGTCATGTATGTCTGCAGTGAAATAAGACATTCTGAGGAATGAGCAGTGCTCCCTGTTCAACCCATAAACACTGTTAAATGAATTACATTTTTAATGTACAGGATAATAGATTTATGAGAAAATGTGTACTCTGATTTATTCTGTCAATTTGAAAGAGTAACAATAATATATTTGTAATAACTATATGACTGCTATAATTGAGAATTTAAGCCATGAAACGTTCCTTGCATTTAAAAGGATTTAGGGCAACATTAATAGTCGGTCCAGTTACAGCTTACCACCAGTTGATGAAACTCTTCAATATATAATTACATTCCATCACTGCTTTTGATTCCCAGTATATGACAGCAGCACATGAAGTAGTTTTTCCTCTGCTGATGAAATTCAATGGCATGAGTTCAGTCTTATTTTAGTTTTAGGGCTTCTGCATCATGATTCACAGGTTTCACTTTGTCTGAGCCTGCTGCTGAGCTAAAAGGCCTGGCTTTTCTCTTACTATTTTCACGTTGGAATTGAAACGTTTACCTAGACTGCTGCTTCCCTCTCTTGATCTTCGTCGTCCCTCAATGAATTCATGCTCTTCTTGCTTTTGAGTACCAGGATGACATTATTGGCAACAAAAACACAGTTATAAGTGCATTCCTCTTTCATGACCAAGAGATTTGACTGTACTTTTCTCTTATTTGTGTTCTTTCCCATAACTGGTTACTGCTCACCTTTTGCCCCCTGCTTTTTTCTTTCTCTTTTACCCCCTTGTAAAATGGAAGAGGCTCCTGTTAGCCTCCCTGATGAGCAAACTTAAATTAATTTTTATCTGAAAGACATTAGTGTAAATTTAATTACAATGAATTCTTTTTCTGGGCAGTTCCCTTTTTTGCCTGCTTCAGTTGCACTTCTGCATGTTTTTTATTCCTTTTGTTTTCTCTCTCTCTCTCCTTTGCCACGTTTCCTGTATGTAATATATGAATATTTCTCATCTCCACATTCCATTTTTGAGAGAGTCAGTGCCACCTTCAAAGACCAAGTAACAGGTTTTTAGATTCACAGCATGGTTACATCAAGGAGGCCATGTGGCCCTTCATGTCTGTGCTGACTCTCTGAAGGAGCAATTGACCAAGTGACATTCCCCTGCCTTCTCCCTGTAGCCCTGTACATTCTTCCTTTTCAGATAATAATCCAATTCCCTTTGAATGACTTAATTGAACCTGCCTCCACTATACTCTCAGGTAGTGCATTCCAGATCCTAACCACATGCTGTGTGAAAAAATATTTTCCTCATATTGCCATTGCTACTTTTGCCAGTTACCAGTTACCTCAAATATGTGCCCTTTGGTTCTCAAACCTTTCACCGATGGAAACAGTTTCTCCCTCTGTCCAGGCCCCTCATGATTTTGAATACTTCTATTAAATTTCCTCTCAACCTTCCCCTCTTCAAGAAAAATAGTCCCAACTTCTCCAATCTATCTACTGAAGTTCTTCATCACTGGAACTATTCTTGTGAATTTTCTGACCTTCATTTATTTTCCCCCTCACCCCACCCCACCCAATACTGCTTCCCCCTACCTGTGTCATTGTTAAGGATAATTTGCTCAAAGCCTTTACATGAGCCCTTGGAGAAATTGGTACCGCTTGCACTGGGATTCCTGAGGATACTTCAAAAACTAGGGTTTCCCTTCCAAATACAAAAATGTATTATGGAAGCACTTTGAAACATAAATTAAGCAAATGTTAATTCAGCTGAAACTTCAAAGTACGGAGGCAAAAGAATAAACGTTCGGGTTGAGTGAGCTGTGAAACTAGATTTAGCAATGCAGTGTTAGAAGTTTTATAAACCTTGTACATTAGATGTCTTGAGAAACTTCTGTTGGCTTCGCCTAACCAGGTTTGAATTCAGTTTATAATGGGTTTCATTATTGGCGTCACCCGACAAACCATTAAGATTGCAAAAAAAACTGAAAGATTTGATTTGATTTTTAAAAATGTTATAGATTGTGATCCTGAATGAAAATATGAATTGGTACAATATAAAGATCAATTCAGCTCTGCAGACAAAAGATTAATTTGGGCACTTTGTACAAAACCTATTTGGAAGAATTAAGAAAAACAAAGAGTACTGTATTTTTAAACTTGCCTGTTTAAAGCATTTCTTGTGTGTTCATTGGCTTCATTTTAACAAATATTAAATACACTTTTTTTTTACATTAAATAGGTGACAATTATTTTAACTCGTCATTTTTGCTTTATGTGTCTTTAACTCTTTTAGCTAACCTAAGCACACATTAAATAATGTTGTCTTTGTGGCTTCTTTCTGTAGCTTTTTAATACTGCTTTGGTCTGCTGACAGGCTTTTTGCTGTAACTGCAGTAATCTGATCGAAAGCTGCAAAACTAACCAGATTTAAACCACTTCTTTTGCTCCAGATCTAGAATATTTTAGATGGCCCATCTCCAAATTGCCAATATCAGTTGAAGGACAAAAACCTTTTCCTTATAGATTTTCAAAATTTTGGTTGCTGATAGTAACTAGTAAAATAGCCACAATTTATTCTTTGGGATCATGTCATGCTCTTTCATCACATGGTTGTACTCTATATTCTGAACTTACACTTCCAGTTGGTTTGAAACTCTATTTTTGCTGTTTTCAGTTTTGCTGTTGTTATGTGTCTGTTATTCACAAATGTTTTTGTTTCTGGTAACATAATTCCTGCAAGTGCAGAAACACTGTGTGGTAGATAGATATATATATATATATATATATATACGTGTAAGATTCTTGTTTAAAGTGAATTACTCTTCGTGTGATGACTATTGAGGCCAATTTTTTTTTAATTCATCCCCAGGATGTGAGCTTTGCTGGCTGAGTCAGCATTTATTGCCCATCCCCAGTTGCCCTTGAGAAGGTAGTGGTGAGCTGCCTTCTTGAACCACTGCAGTCCATGTGGTGTAGGTACACCCACAGTGCTGTTAGGGAGGGAGTTCCAGGATTTTGACCCAGTGACAGTGAAGGAGCGGCGATGTATTTCCAAGTCAGGATGGTGAGTGACTTGGAGGGGAACTTTCAGGTGTTGGTGCTCCCATGTACCTGCTGCCCTTGTTCTCCTAGGCGGTGGTCATGGATTTGGAAGATGCTGTTGAAGGAGCCTGGGTGAATTCCTGCAATGCATCTTGTAGATGGTACACACTACTGCTACTGTGTGTCGGTGGTGGAGGGAGTGAATGTTTGTGGATGTGATGCCAATCAAACGGGCATCAATATGACAGGAGTTGACTCTCCTGCGTGTTTCACACACCACCTGTCCATCTGAGGTTGACATGCTGCTGCTGGTCACATTTTTTTGTGTTGTCATTGCTACAGGATATCAACTGGTATTCATACTAACTGACACAGCAGTACTTTCTTCTTGCCAACATCATTTGATTAGCTACTGAGTTTTTTTCCCAGCTGTTAACATTGATATGGCATAGCTTGAATCCCTGCATGTCCTCCACAGCCTGTCTGCAGCCCTTGACATGGTTGAGCATGCTATCCTCCTTTTATGCCCTCTGCCATCATCCAGTTGGATGGGACTGCACTTCCCTGTTTCCATTCTTATCCATCTTGTCATTGCCAATGGCTTTCCTTCCCACTCCTGCTCCATTAACTGTTGTTCCTCCAATGATCTATCCTTGTCCCCTCTTATTTCTCATTTACATGCTGCCCTCCAGCGACATCATCAAAAAAACAATCAATTTTCAGATGTACACCCAGCTCCAACTCACCACTACCTCTCTCAACCCTTCGCTGTTTCTAAATTGTCAGACTGCTTGTCTGATATTCAATACTAGATTATAATTGTATTAAATGAGATTAAGTCTATTTGGTGGAGGGCACTCACTGGATGGTTGCTTGAACACATACAAAGAGACACTTACTGACACAGGGTTTGGGTCATGTGAGGAGATATATACCTGTTATGCATCATATGTGAATAAATCTATTCCAAATAAAAAGAGCTCTGGTTTCTTCCTTCACCAGCTGGCCATCAGGGTTATAACACTAATATGCAGAAATTTCCTCCAACTAAATATTGGAAAGAACAAAATTATTTTGCCTAGCCATCTACTCCAACCCTTCTCTTGGCAACTTTGAAACGCTGAGCTAGACTGTTCACATTCTTGGTGTCATATTTGACCCAGAGGTGAGCTTCTGACACTCTTAAAAAACATATTCGTTCTTGGGATGTCGGCATTGTTGAGAAGATGAGCATTTACTGCCCATTTCTAATTGGGTGAACCACCTGCCTAGAACTGCTGCAGACACCCACAGTGTTGTTTGGTGGAAGTTCCAGGATTTTGACCCAGCGATAATGAGGGAAAGGCGATATAGTTCCAAATCAGGATGGTTTACGACTTGGAGGGGTCTTGGTGGTCCTCCCATATGCTTGCTGCCCTTGTTCTTCTTGGCTGTAGAGGTCACAGGTTTTGACAGTGCTGTTGCAAAAACCTTGGCAAATCCGTTAACGCGGAAAATGATAGAGGGAGAATTTCAAAAATAATTTTAAAAACAAGTGAAAATGTCATATTTGCATCGACTCAAAGGGCCATATGAGCTCCTTCTGTGCCCAAGTGACTCTGAGCAGCAAAGTGTGACAAAGTGGATAGTAAGAGTCACCAAAAAGAGTATGAAAGGAAGGAAACTCAAGAGATACCAAAATAAGCACAAAAAACTTGTACAATTATATGAGGGAAAACAAGGTGGTCAGATGGAATATGGGCCCCTTGTAAACTGATGATGGTGATGTTGTCAATTAAAATAAAGAAATGGAGGACATACTAAGTTGTTAGTTTTTCCAGTAGAGAAAGAGATCAACATGCCAGACATCCCAAAGAAACCATTATTGAATCAGAGAAGGACCAGAAACATATTTATATAGCATCTTTAACATAGTAAAACATACCAAACAAACTTCGCAGGATCATTATAAAACAAAATATGACATCAAGCCATAAAAGGAGATATTAGGTCAGATGACCAAAAGCTTGGTCAAAGAGGTAGGGTTTAAGGAGCATCTTAAAGGAGGAAACTGAGGTATAGGGAGTTTTGGATGACTTCAGGCTCACAGATGGTAGAATGTGGGAGAACAACCAGGATTGATAACAATGTTTGAATATACCAATCTCAGATTGCTCCCAGGGAGAGGGAGGAGTTGGCAGTGAGGCAACAAAATTTGGAGCAGGGACTAAAAACTTGGCTTCAGTCTTCCCAATATTTAATAGTAGGTAACCTCTGCTCATCAGTAGTAAGTCGAGTAGTAAGTCTGTACTTTTAGCAGCAGTGGAGGAATCGAGAGGTGGTGGTGAGGTAGAGCTGGGTGTCGTCAGCATGCATGTGTAAACTAATGCTGTGCTTTTGGATGATTTTGCCAGGGGGCAGCATGTAGATAAATGGGAGGGGTCAAGGATAGATGCCTGGGGGATACCAGAGGTAATGGTGTGGGAGGAGTAAGTGAAGCCATTGCAAGTGATTCTCTGGCTCCGATTAGAAGATAAGATTGGAACCAGATGAGAATAGTCCCACTCAGCTGGACAAAAATAGGTGTTGAAGGAGGATGGTGTGGTCAGCCATGTTAAAGGCTGCAGACCGGTCAAGGAGGGAAAGTTTATCTTCGTCACGGCCACACTGGATTTTATCAGTGACTTTGGTAAGAGCTGTTTTGGTACTGCGGCAGGGACGGACACCTGATTGGAGGGATTCAAACATGGAGTTCTGGGAAAGATGGGAATGGATTTGGGAGGCACCAACACATACAAGGACTTTGGAGAAGAAAGCGAGGTTGGAGATTGGACAGTAGTTTGCAAGGATGGTGGGGGTCAAGAGTTTGTTTTTAGGAGAGGGGTGATGGCATTTTAAAGGAGAGAAGGATAACACCTGAAGAGCCAGGATGTAAATTGAAGGCTAGGGCAGTGGGGGGAGCATTAGTGGAAGTTTGGCCAGGTGGGATAGTCGTGGGGGGTGGTACGTGGCAGAGGCAGTTCATCAGATGGCCTCAATCTTAGTGACAAAGAAGTCCATTCACTTATTGTTAGGGAGGGGAGGGGAGAGGAAACTGGAAAGAGGGTTTAAGAAGAAAGATTTGTTTAGAGAAAAGAAGCCAGGGATTATTTTTGTATTCCAGTATAGTCATGAGATAATGAGCAGTTTTAGCAGAGGAGAGCTAGAACCGATAATACTTTGTGATCCATCCAGATCTGGCAGTGGGTGCCTAAACCAGTTGTCCCAGGTCTGTGCCCATGGACCTAAAAGAGCAGAGACGAGGGCCTTACCACAGGGAACGGCCAAGGTGAGGCAGTTATGATTTTATTGGGAACGAAGGCATCAAAAGTAGAGGTGAAGGGTGCATTTGAGCACGTTAGTAGCTGCAGAAATGTTGCAGTGAATGGAGAGCAAAGGCTTGAAAATTGGGATTTTGAACATGTTCTAAGTGAATTGGGGACTGGGTAGGGAGTGATACAAGCAAGTGATCAGAGATGACCTCTGTAATTGATGCGAAGGGGCTGGCAAAACCACACGAGATGGCATGGTCAACCAGGTGGCTGTTAATATGGTTTGGGAAGTTTACATGGGGGGAAGGATTTAGGGAGCATAAGATGGAAGTGAACTCATGGGTGAGAGAACATGATGACCAGTGATTTCAACGTCCATCTCAGAAGATGCAAAGTCACTCAGTGCAGAGGCTGAGGGAGGAAAGCAGTGAAGATATCTTGGTGACACACAGTAGCGAATGATGATTTTGAAAGATAATTGAGCGGTTGGAATAGGAGAAATTCTCAAAGGAGGGGAAAGTGCCAGAGGAGTAAGGGGTCAGGCCAAGGTGTGACCTGGAGATTAGCGCCATGACTGTCTTGGCAGCGCAAACTGTGTAAAACATTGCCAGGTGGGGAGATGTCATCACCCCTCAGCCAAGTTTCCAGTAAAGCCGTGATTTTGTTGTAAGCATCCATGGATGGCAAGGGTGTTGTTCAGAAGTGAACGGACATTCTGGAGGGAGATGGGTAGAGGGTTGGACTTAACAAAATTAATGTAAGCAAGATAAAAGTAATGGAAACATTTATGGCACTAAAGAGTGACAGATCTCCAAGACCAGATAGTTTCCGTCAAGGGTTTTAAAATAAGTAGGTGAGAACTCTCTGGTTACCTTAACTACAATCTTCCAAAGTTCTCTCGATTTGGAAGCCTTTCCTTTAGGTTGAAAAAATTGTATTTGTCTTTCCACTGTTTCAAAAAGGTGACAAGAGGAAACTAGGGAATTATAGACCAGTTCACCTAACATCTTTCATCAATAAGTTGTTGGAGTCTATAATTAACTGAAAGCCATCAAATTTTCAGCTGATCGGAGAGAGACTCTGCATGGATTTGTAAAGGGTAGATGACGCCTGACAAATTCAATTGAAGTCTTTAAAGAGGTGACTAATGGACAGGGGCATATCTGTGCATGTTATTTATATGCACTTCCAGAAAGCATTTAATAAAATCCCTCATAAGAGACTGATACTAAGGTTGGAGCTCATGCAATTGAAAGTAGATTATTGACCTAGTTGGAAAATTGGCCGAATGGAAGGAGAAAGTGGGGATAATGGACATGTACTCTCATTGGCAGGATGTGACTAGTGGTGTCCTGCAACAATAGCCCACATTCATTAATGACTCAAATGATATGATAGAAAGCCACGTATACAAATTTGCCAATAACACAAAGATACAACATATTGTAAGCAGTGTAGATGGAAGCGTAAAATTATAAAGAAATATTGAAAAGATTAAGCGAATGGGCAAAACTGGAAAATGGATTTTATTGCTGTCAAATGTAATGTCATCCACAGAGAACCTCAAAAGAATAGAACAGGGTACTTTTCTCAGGGTAGTCTTCAACTGTAAAAATGTGTATAGACTTTTTTATTTTCTTTTCTCATTCATTTTTTCTCTCCTTTATAAGACAATCTTTAAATTCTCCATCATCTTTCTCTTCCTGATCCTCTTTTAAGAGGAAGCTTGGGTGTTTTGATTTGCTCAGCACTTTGCAGATGTGAGAAACCTCATTACAGTTGTTTTGTCTAATGATTAAACCTTTGTTCATTTTCAAACTGCCTGCATGTCTTTTAGTAAATGGACTGTTCCAGTTCTAGCTGTTTCTCCTTCCAGCATTGGAAACTTCCCCACTGCTATTTTGAAGGTAGTTGGTAACACAAGGGTGAGGGCCAGAGTTATTTTTGTACTATCTTAATCAAATAATAACTTTTTGTTTTTTAATATTTGCCACACTAAGGTCATTATCCAAAACTTAACAACTGAGAGAACATTATTCAGTATTTGTTTATTGTATAAGCACTTGGGAGCCTACTTTGCTCCCCCTTTTTGAGGAATGAGCTCAAGTTACTGTGTTGGAAAGTTCTGTTCTTAGTATTTGCCATAACTTAATGAGCCAGCAAGCTGGATGCTTGCATTCCAATACTCTTTAATGTTCTATGAAATTCTTGCCTTGGGTAGTATTTGTTCTATCTGACCCACAAAACTACAGTGTCAATTTCTTGTTTACTCCACTGGTATAAATAGGAGCATTGATATTGTGATACTGCTGTATGCTGTAAATTGCTACTTTAACTATCAAATGTAAATAGAAAAATGAAACTCAAAAATGTTACAGAAATAAAATGTTACAGAAAACAAAAACTCAAGCCTCCTGAGTTCAAACCACTAATAAATCAGCCTATACTTTGCTGCACTGCACTTTGCTGCTAGCTGGTATGAAACAAGTTCCTGATTAAGTCTCTAACAAGATCAATAACAATCTTAAGTGGCCTAAGTTTGGACAAATATAGCTGTAGGGCATGAATAGAGTAGTAACTTTGTGAATAAGTCAATTGTTAATGATTGCCATAGGCCAAAAGCCATGGAAGCTTTTCATCTTACAAGGATGCATTTATGGAATGTGGTGTTACAGCTGAACTTCATTGTTGCAGTTTTCATAGGCAGAATTTTAATTGCCAATGTGAGGGATGGGTGGGAGGAGGGGCTAGAGGGCAGTTTTGGTTTGATGGGTGCTTAAAACCCTAAAAAATGTTTGTCTGTTATGATCCCGTCCACTTCTTGGTTTAGCTCTGTCATGTATGGAGGCAGGCAGGAAACTCCTGTTGAGTCATGGGGTAAGTGGTTTCAATATTTAAACAGTCATATTAAATATTCAATATTTAATTGTGGACTTAACCCAAAATTCTGGCTTTAGTAGTTAGCAAAAGGGTTTCCTGAGTGGTGTGAAACTTGTTAGGATCAACAAGGTGAGGGGCTATTGTTCAATGAAAACTTTAAAAAGTGAAACTGCATAGTTGCTGGCTGCCAATATGAAAGGCTTGTGCTCACAGAATTTGCTCAGAGGTCCAAATTTCACTGCTTCATAGGCAATTTCCAACTCTTAGAAATCATTTCTATCTAACTTTTACTTTACTGTCTTTGATCTGATTTTCCTTGATGCCATCTTTCATTTGTAACCTGGGAGCAGAATGTGAAATGCTACCTTAGACATATGATGAACAGGAGCAACACAAACAGCCACATCAACTGCCTTCTTCTCAACTACATGCTGCTCTACACCATGGACCTAAAGGGAACGGACACATATCAAATTCGAGGTGAAACCCACAAAAGAGGGTCCATAGGCAGAGAATCAGCTCTCTTGAATTGCTTGAGCACTAGTGCCTAGGGCTTTCACAGCAGATCATTGCTGTCATTTGCAGCCTCCTGGAGAAAGACCTCCTGTACTATGGACACCCATTGCCAATGGCCATCAAGATGGCTACCACTGGGGGACCACCCCGGTTCTCTGCCTCTCCATGAAGTTGTGTGCTCTTTTCACCTGCAAGAAGAGAAAGCAAAGTTATGAGTGTGAGAACTGGTTTGTGCAGAGAGGATTGTGGAGGATGGCTGTGAGGTCTGGGTGCGAGATAAGATGAGTGTGAGTGTTGGTAGTTGAATGGGCATGTGAGGGTAGGTCCACAGAGAGAGAGAGGAATGAGTAGAGCTGCAAGATTTGTTGGTCTGAGAGGTACTGTGTAGGAGAATACTAGGACAGTCAAAGTGTAGGTGTTAGCTCTTGAAAGTATTATGCCACTTACCTTTCCTGCCTTTATCAGGTTATTGAACCTCTCAGGGCACTGTATCCAGGTTCAAGGGATCATATACCTGCTGCTTAAGGGGGGTGGCCGGTGTGGAAAGCTTTTTCTCTTCCATTCCTGTGGTTTTTTAAAATCATTCATAGGATATGAGCACCATTGACTAGCCAGCATTTTTTGCCCATCCCAAATTGCTATTTATTGGTGGTGGTGAGCTGCCTTCTTGAACCACAGCAGTCCATGTAGTGTAGGTGCACCCACAGTGCTGTTAGGGAGGGAACTCCAGGATTTTGACTCAGCGACAGTGAAGGAATGGCAATATATTTCCGAGTCAGGATGGTGTGTGGCGTGGAGGGGAACTTCAGGTGGTAGTCCCATGCATCTACTGCCCTTGTCCTTCTAGATGGTAGTGGTCGTGGGCTCGGAAGGTGCTGTCTAAGGAGCCTAGGTGAGTTCCTGCAGTGCATCTTGTAGATGGTACACACTGTTGGCACTGTGTGGTAATATTGGATGTGGTGCCAATCAAGCGGGGTGCTTTGTCCTGGATGGTGTCCAGCTTCTTGATTGTTGTTAGAGCTGCACTCATCCAGGCAAGTGAAGAATATTCTATCACACTCCTGACTTGTGCCTTGTAGATGGTGGACAGGCTTTGGGGAGTCAGGAAGTGAGTTAACTTGCCACAGGATTGCTAGCGTCTGACCTCCTTGTAGCCACAGTATTTATATGGCTAGCCCAATTCAGTTTCTGGCCAATGGTGACCCACAGAATGTTGTTAGTGGAGGATTCAGCAATGGCAATGCCATTGAATGTCAAGGGCCGATGGTTAGATTCTCTCTTGTTAGAGATAGTCATTGCCCAGCATTTGTGTGGCCTGAATGTTACTTGCCACTTGTCAGTCCAAGCCTGGATATTGTCCATGTCTTGCTGCATTTGGATGTGGTGCTGAACGTTGTGCAATCTTCAGCGAACATCCCCACTTCTGACCTTATGATTGAAGGAAGGTCGTTGAAGAAGCAGCTGAAGATGGTTGGGACGAGGACATTACCCTGAGGAACACCTGCAGTGATGTCCTGAAACTCAGATGATTGACCTCAACAACCAGCCATCTTTCCTTGTGCTTCATATGACTCCAACCAGTGGCGTGCTTTCCCCCTGATTCCCATTCCCTCCAGTTTTTCTATGGCTCCTTGATGCCACACTTGGTCAAATACTGCCTTCATGCCAAGGGCAGTCACTCTCACCTCACTTTTGGAGTTCAGCTCTTTTGTCCATGTTTGAACCAAGGCTGTAATGAGGTCACGAGCTGAGTGATCCTGATGGAACCCAAACCAAGCGTAAGTGAGCAGGTTATTGCTGAGTAAGTGCTGCTTGATAGCACTGTTGATGACCCATCACTTTACTGATGGTTGAGAGTATACTGATAAGGCACCCTTGGCCGGAAAGACTTTGTCCTTTTTGTGTACAGGACATATGTGGACAATTTTCCAGATTGTCGGGTAGATGACAGTATTGTAGCGCAGGGCAAGTTCTCGTGCACAAGTCTTCAGTGCATGTTAATGATGCCTCATCAAGCAATGTAGAATTCAGGCATTCTGACTCCAACCAGGGCCCATTTATCTGCCAATCCTTCCTTTGACAGAGTTTTAGTGGGATTTTAGTCAAGTTTATTCAAATAGTTTGAAAACTCATAAGAAGCTGTGAAAGCTCGGATAAACAAACCAAGGATTGCATTGAACCCCACCCAAAAGATTTACACATGGAGATACTTTCTTCCTAAAGAAAGCTAATGAATTATTATTGATCCAAGAAGGTAAAGAGTATTGGATGCCTTTGTAATAAATTATGGAATGAAAATGGTCTGAAGTTGTCCAAGAATTGTCAATATTTTTTTCTGACTTGGAATCAATATACCAGTTCAGTAAAGTTACCATTTTCACTTCCTCCTTCCCTAACCCCCTTTAAAGGTCTTTCTGGTTTTGGCCAGTGTGAATATTTTTATGTATTGCATGGACATTTTCAAAACAGCTTTTATGTACTTACTATGTGTCATGCCAGTGCTGCAGTCTAGCATTTTGATATTGGGTATAAATACTTTATGTAATAAACTTAAAGGATTAAGAAAAAATGTTGTCTAAGAACTCTCTATTTCTAAACAACTACCAGCAACCAAATTATGACAAGGTTTCCAAAAATTATTTTACCATTTTTTTGAAATCGAATATGTCAGTTGCACAAAAACGTGCACTCTTAAGAACTATTTGCTTTTTTGGCATTCTCTTTTATGACCAAAACTGTACAGAACTAGTGATTTTGTTGGTAAAATCAACTGATGTCTGTAATTCGCTTTATTCTTCACTGATCATGTTTAACATTTATGTAGCTTTTAAAAAATTTAGCTATGTTGATGTAAAGGTTAACAGTATGTTTAGGTGCAATATATGTTGACATGAAGTGGAGTTTCTCTAAAAATATTGAATATGCTAATATATTGAAACAAAATGCATTACCTGTCAGACACCAAACAGTATGTTTATATTGTTTTTTTTTTCTTTCTCTCGATCAACCACCCATTTTACCTTTCCTTCTGATCTGTTTCTGCTTTATGGATTCCTTCGTTGGGACAAACCGTTGGCTTTCAAAAATCACAGAGCCAATTGTGAAGAATGGCAGGCCTGCGACATCGCACAGTATGCACTCCTTTCTCCACCAGTATGCAGGCTCTTTCAAAAAGCCCCCTCTGCGGAGACCCCATAGCGTGATTGGTGGGAGCCTCGGCTCTTTCATTTCCATGCCCAGGAATGGTGGTGGTAGACTAGGTGATTACCAAGCGATTGTCTGTCTGTATAGTTTTGTTACACCTAAATGTTTTGCACAATATTGAATTGTCTTGTGCATGAAGTAGTTTGCTATCTTCATTATTATTTCAATGCATATTTAATTTACTGTAAAATTGTTTTGGAGTTGTTTTCTGCATGGTTTTTATTTCTTGACAAAATTTAACCTCCAGTCTTCCAGGTGAGTGCTGGTAAAATGAATGTGTGAGTATGTACCTATTAGTACAGTAGATGTACAGCTATATTATGGTTTAAGGTTGACTCATCTCCAGAAGTACTTTCTTTAGCTAACCAGTAAGTAACTTTGTGGAGTGAGCTTGATATTGATAGGAGATGAAGCTGATTTGCAAAATTTGGCAAGGACAATCTATTTTGTCTGTCATCGAATGTCGAAATAACATGGTTTGTACATGTCAAAAGTGTCAATTCATCAAAATATTTTACAATAATGTATTCTAAAGCTTGCATTATTTGCAGATTTACAATGGGAACCCAGTAAGTGAACTTCTTGGCTGGAAATATTTTTGCATGTATCTTTTGGACAAAGTACTTTGGCTGAACACATTTTGATGTCTTAAAGCCTGCATTCAAAGGTGTTCTTGAAAAAAAAATCATAAGCAATATAAATTCTCGTTAGCCTTGAATGTAGTGTACGTTTATTTCCACCAACATGTATAATTGAGAAGTTTGGTAATTTTATGTAAATACTTGGCAGTGTAACATTTCTTATAAAATTTAGGGGTAAAAACAAAATAAAAGCTTTCCTACTATAATCCCAGCTAAATCAATTTCAATTCATAAATGCTGTTGCATATCTTATGGGAAGCCCTTTCAGCCGTTATGCCTCCTCCTTAATTATATAAATGAACTGCCTCTATTGAAATCATCAAATTCGTCTCATCTCTTTTAGCATAAATCATTTGAGCTGCTAATCCTTATGAAATAGCAAAACTGCACATCGTGAAGGACATAATATTACTGTGTTTTCTGCTGATTACACCAGAAGTTTAACGTGAGAATTTATCTGAGAATCACTTTGCATTCAGATGGATTATATACACAAAAATTAATAAATTTTGATTTTTTTTAGACTATTATATCGTAAATGATTTGGAATAAAGTGATAAGTATTCTAGCACTAAAATTAGTTTCACTTAATGGTTAAAACATGATAAAAGTTATTTTAGCAAGTGACTCTGCTCCTTATCGAGGAATGTTACATTGATTGTACCATCTCATTATCTCATTATGTTTTTCACTGTAATCTGTTATTATTTAAAAAACATAAATAAATAGGAATTCTTCAGTGTTAAATACTATAGGTTGTACCTGTAAAATGACTACATTACATCTGTTCATGAATCCTATCTAATCCTATGAAATAACTGAAAACATTGTTATCCTACAAGTCAACATTTAAAAATGCAGGCATAAATCTTCGAAATTTAATATTTTTCATTTTCATAATCGAAAAGCTACACTCCCATCTTATTCTACATTCACATTCTTCTTCAAATTTAAGTGACTAACCTTTTCACTCAGTTATTTTGAATACATATTGTGTCATGTCATACCTGGCTGTGAAAACTTACAGCTTAGACTAATAAGAACTTCTGAGTCACCTCAGTATATTCAGGAATAAAAGGTATGAGGATGCCCTTGCTGACCTTCATTTGTGTGTCAGATCTTGGTTCTAAGCTGCTTTTATCTGTTGGCCCTAATAACTCAAAATTGTCTGTTTTGAAAATTTGCATCTAGGTAGTTCAACGTTACAATGCTATGGTCCTCTTAACTGATCAAAACTGTTTAAAGTAACATCGTGACATCTGAGTAAAATAGATATGGACTTGGCATTGTTTAGATGCAGTTTAATAGTCTTAGCTTGGTTGTTGAGAGATGGAACAAAATGTGGGCAATCGTGGGTTTGTGGGGCGGGGGGCGGTTGTTGGTTGTTAATCCTATGGTTACGTTTTCTGAAGCATTGATTTAGGAATCTGTATTTTTTTAAAAAAAGAAAAATTTCCAAGATGCTTGTGTTTCGTGTTATTGTGATTTTTCTCCTGTTTTGGACTATCTGGATATCTTGATCTGCCAGTTGAGAATGATCTGGCTATTCGTACTGATGTGTGAGCAGTTGGCAGCAGGCATTCATGAAGTGGGAAAGATAAAATAAGAGAGTAATCAGTATGTAGTTTCTCCCTTCACCTCCACAATTGGTGTTCCAATCAAAGTAAACTTTCACTCTTGTATTCGTTTGAGGTTATTAGCTACAAGATATTCCTGTCACATCATACAAGTAGCATAGTTAACAGGCAATGAAAATGACAACGTTTTGATATAAAAGGTTGGATTTCTCCAGAATTTGTTTCTGTATTCTGAATTTTAAATTTGTCTGTTTTTGCTAAAGGTAAAATTTGACATGGTCCAGTTGCCCTCTCCCCTTCCCACCAGTAGGATAACTTTTATGATGGGCTAAAGGCTCTTTGTAGCATTTCAACTAGAAACTGTTCACGGATTGACTAAAACTTCTCATCACTGACTCCCGACAACAACTTGCATTTATATAAAATTTTTAACATAGTGAAATGCCAAAAGGGCTTCACAAAGGTGTATTCAATAAATGAACACTGAGCCAAAGAGGAGATATTAGAATGTTTAATGAGATGTGTTTTGCAAAGTGTCTAAAGGAAGTGAGGCAGAGGGCAACGTGAGGGAATTACAAAGTACAAAATCTACACAGCTGAAAACATGGGGTGGGGTGCACAGGCAGCTAGAGTTGGAAGAATGGAGTGTTTGGGGTTGTAGGGCTAGATTTAAAACTGGTGATGTTATGGGGCCAGACCTTATTTTTAGGTAAGCAATGATGGAAGTAATGGATGTGTGGGGCTTGGTTCTGGTTACGCTTTGGGCTGTAGAATTTTGTCTGAGCTGAAGGTTACAGAGTGGCAGATGGGTGTGCTAGCCAGGAGGTCAGTGGAATAGTTGAATCACAAAGTGATAAAGGCTTGGATGAGGATTTCAGCAGCATAAGGCTTGAGGTACACAGTGCATGGAGATGGAAGTAGACAGTTCTCGTGATAGAGAGAAATACAATCCCTTGTTAATCCATGCTGTGGTTTTAGTGTCCTTTCTATAATGGAGCACCCAAAACTGCATGCAGTACTTGAACTGTGGCCTCACTAATATACAAATTAAACAAATTTATCAATACTTACTCTTGTACATTGCACCTCTGTTAATAAAGCCAAAAGTGCTGTTTGACTTTTTAATGGCTTTTTCTACCCGCACTTGCAATTCCAAGTTGGTTCATCCACATTTTTCAGTGTCTTATACTTGTTTTCCGCCTAAAATGTATTACTTCTTACATGTCTGTACTTAAATTGCTTCTTCTACTTGTCTATCCACTCTTCTTATATAAGCCTTTCTTTCCCCCCAAGTTTCTTGAGTCATCTTATCAAATGTCTTCTGAAAATTCATCAACAATTCATAGACCCTACATATACTGCATTCTCTCTATTTCATTGATCACTTCAAAACATATTTGAATTTGTTGAATGCGGCTTGCCTTTAATAAATCCTTGCTGTCTGCCCCTTATTAGCCTATGTATTCTCTTGTGGCTGCCTTCCATCTCATAAAATGATGCTTTGCGCACTGGTATTTTCAGCATCACCTGGTTTGGCTCAAAAGCCCCACTCTGGCATGGCAGTCTGCTGCATTTGCCACAGAGGAAAACAGTGGGTGAGATGGTGCACAATTCAAAGAACAAAGAAAAGTACAGCACAGGAACAGGTCCTTTGGCCCTCCAAGCCTGCAGAGATCATATTGCCCGTCAACTAAAACATTTTGCACTTCTGGGGTCGGTATCCCTCTATTCCCATCCTATTCATGTATTTGTCAATCTGCCTCTTAAACACCACTATCATATCTGCTTCCACCACCTCCTCTGGCAGTGAATTCTAGACACTCACTGCCCTCTGCATTAAAAACTTGCCCCGCACATCTTCTCTAAAGTTTTCTCCTCTGACCTTAAATCTATGTCCCCTAGTAATTGACTCTTCCACCCTGGGAAAAAGCTTCTGACTATCTTCTCTGTCCATGCCACTCATAATTTTGTAAACTTCTATCAAGTCGCCCCTCAATCTCCGTCGCTCTAGTGAGAACAATCTGAGTTTCTCCAACCTTTCCTCATAGCTAATAACCTCCAGACCAGGCAGCATCCTGGTAAACCTCCTCTGCACCCTCTCCAATGCCTCCATATCCTTCTGGTAATGTGGCGACCAGAATTGCACGCAATATTCCAAGTGTGGCCTAACCAAGGTTCTAAACAGCTGCAGCATGACTTACCAGCTTTTATACTTAATACCCCGCCAATGAAGGCAAGCAAGCCATATGCCTTCCTGACTACCTTATCCACCTGCATTGCCACTTTCAGTGACCTGTGGACCTGTACATCCAGACCTCTCTGCCTGTCAATGCACTTAAGGGCTCTGCCATTTACTGTATAATTCCTGCCTATATTAGACCTTCCAAGATGCATTACCTCGCATTTGTCCAGATTAAACTCCATCTGCCATTTCTCCACCCAAGTCTCCAATTGATCTATATCCCATTGTATCCTTTGACAATCCTCTTTACTATCTGCAACTCCTCCAACCTTAGTGTTGTCTGCAAACTTACTAATGAGCCCAGTTACATTTTCCTCCAAATCATTTACGTATACTACAAACAGCAAAGGTCCCAGCACTGATTCCTGCGGAACACCACTAGTCTCAGCTCTCCATTCAGAAAATCACCCTTCCACTGCTACCCTCTGTCTTTTATGACCAAGCCAATTCTGTATCCATCTTGCCAGCTCACCTCTGATCCCATGCGACTTTACCTTCTGTACCAATCTGCCATGAGGGACCTTGTCAAAGGCCTTATTGAAATCCATGTAGATAACATCAATTGCCCTTCCATCGTCGATCATCTTTGTCACTTCCTTGAAAAACTTGATCAAGTTAGTGAGACACAACCTCCCCTTCACAAAACCATGCTGCCTCTCACTAATACACCCATTTGCTTCCAAACGGTAGTAAATCCTGTCACGAAGAATCTTCTCCAATAATTTCTCTACCACTGATGTAAGGCTCACTGGCCTGTAATTTCCTGGATTATCCCTGCTACCTTTCTTAAACAATGGAACAACATTGGCCATTCTCCAGTCTTCTGGGACTTCACCCGTAGCCAATGAGGATACAAAGATTTCTGTCAAGGCCCCAGCAATCTCCTCCCTTGCCTCCCTCAGTACTCTGGGCCTCTGTTTTCTCTGGGCCCTCTTCTCAGCCAACTGAACTTCTCATTTCTGTTTGCTTCTTCCAGTGCCCTTTCAAACAGTCAGCCTCCACAGGCAATGGCCTTCAGCAACTGTACCGGTTGTCCCTGTCGATATCTGCTATTTTCATATTTTGCTTGCAAGTGTCCTTGTAACGAAGGTATGAATGCCCAGGTGGGTGGTTGGTCCAATGACCAATTCACCATACAGAACGTCTTTGGGTATACAGCTGTCATAAATCTGATGAATGGTTGATGTGGCGAGTCAGCGGAAACTTCATATGCTTAGCAATGAGTGTATGCTGATGGAATTAACATGCTCCAGGACCTCTGAGTTGGTGACCTTGTCCTGCCAAGAGATGCCGATGATGTGTGTCTGTGACAGCGAAGGTGGAAACTGTTCGGCCTTTACTCCTGCGTAGCATATGTTGTTCAGGTCTCACCACTGTCGAGGTGTGCGTTGAGGACACAGGCTTGGTAGACTCTCAGTTTGGTGTCCTCAGCTTGCTGTTGTTCTACACTCTTACTCAGCTTGGACTTTGCAGTGCAGCTTTTGTGGTGCATGTGTTGGTTTCAACATCAAGTGAGATTGCTGGTGATTGTGAAGCCTGGATATCTGAAGCTATTAACCACCTCTAGCGTCATATTGTCAATGCTGATAGCTGGTGGTATGACAACATCCTGGACCATGACATTTGTCTTCCTGATACTGATGGTCCAGCCAAATTCTTTACAGGTGTGAGGGAGTCTGTCCATTTACAGTTGCAGGTGTTCCTCAGTATGGAATGTTAATGCAACATTGTCAACGTGGAGCTACTCTCTGATGAGTACTTAGTGCACCTTGATGAGGATCTTAGGTAGGCAAGGCTGAGCAAAAATTCTGGTATGAAAATAGAAACCTCTGTAGATGCCCTGAAGGCAGGAGCTGTGAGAAGAATATGCGAAAGAGTGTTGGTGCCAGAACACAACCTTATTTAACCCCGCTGTGGTCTCAAAAGGGTTCCAATGTTGTCCCGTCATAGCTGACCATACTCATCACGTTGTCATAGAAAGAGGAGATCACGATGAACAGTTTCTCGAGCAGTTTAAATAGACCATCTCTGCTCACATAGTCAAATGCCTTGGTGAAATCGATGAGGGCAATATATGTAAAGGGGCTCCTTTGTTCAAGGCATTTCTCTTGCAGCTGCTGGACTGAGAAGATCGTGTGAATATCTCAGAATGCGCCCAGAGTCACTCGATAGAATTTCAGAGCAGTTAGAAATATATCTTGAATTATGGAATCTTAGCATTTGCTCAGAACTGGCAAAAGTCTGACTGGCCTATAGCTGCAGTTTTCATATTTACAGTGCAGATGTAATGGTGATCTGCTTATTCCTCCATGGCTTGCAGTGCTGCGTTTTCTCTTAGTTGTTCAAAGGAGCCTCTCATTTCCAACTTCAGTGAGAAATGAGCAATATGACTAGGGAAAGAATACTTGAAGTGGTTTACCATTGTCTTCCTTGTGTGTGTTTAAAGGAAAAACAAGTCCTCTTCTCTAGGAATCCTTCACATGTAAGCAGCCATTGTCACTCGAGGTTCTAGCTCTTCTGCCATCACCACAGAAAATTTGTTGGTTCTGCCATTGGCCAAGACCCGTAATCCTGAGCACGGGACTGTTACCTGGGCCTGAGGTGACTCGCAAAAGGGCAAGGCTGACAACCCCCTGATGTCTCAAATGACCCTGTTACCCTGTGAATTTACAATCAATTGAGAAATTGGGCTGGAGTCTCTGCTATCTCCTCTTTGACTTCTTTCAATAACCTAGGGTGTATGCTATCAGGGACTTGCAACTTATCCACTCTGAATTCTCTATCTCTTTAGCATTATTCTGTATCCTCCAGTATACCTGTATTCTCACTTTTATGTTCAATCGTGAAAAGGGATGCAAAGTATTTGTTTAATATATCTCTGCATTTGGACTTGTTAATCCTTGAGCAATCTTACCCTCTCTAATTGTTTTGAACATGCAAATAAGTTTGTTTCATGGAATAATAGGTACTTGCAGCACAGAAAGAGGCCATTTGATCTGTCATGCCGCTACTGATTCTCTAAAAAAGCTATTGTGCTTAGTTTTGCTTTTTGTCTGTAATCCTGTAAATTCAAGTACCTGTCCAAATCCCTTTTAAAACTCTTTATGGGATTGGTTTCCACCACCTTTCAGAGCATTTTAGATCCCAGCAATTCTATTGAGAAATTTTTCACCACTCCTCTAGATCTTTTGCCAATGATTTTATATATACAGTCAGGAGGAAGTGGCCCTGGGAGTCCTCAACATTGACTTTAAACCCCTTGAAGTCTCATGGGTCAGGATTTACTGGTCCCGCCACAAAGTCAATGGACATTGGCTGCCTGCCTGAATTTTCCATTCCGCCCACGACAGGCCCCCCCCCTGAAATCTGGCCATGGTATCAGGTCAAACCTGAGTGCTCTTCCATCTGGAAAACCGCTTGAAAGAAGCACTGAAGGTAGCAACAACACAATGTACCCTGGGTGGGAGCCTTGAATGTCATCACCAAGATTCGCTCAGCAGCGTTACCACTGACTTTGACTTTGAGCTGGCAGTGTCTTGAAGGACATTTCTGCCAGATTGAGCCTGCAGCAGGTAGTGAGAGAACCAACAAGGAAGAAAGATCTGCTCGACCTCATCCACGCCAATTTAACTGTTGGAGATGTATCTGCCCATGATAGTACTGGGTAGGAATGACCATTGCACAGTCATGTAAAGACAAGGTCCTGTCTTCAAACTGAGAACACCCCTCCAGTATGATGTATGGCACTATTACCATACTAAATGGGATAGACTCATGACAGATCTTAACAGCTCAAGCTGGGATCCATGAGGCACCGTGGGACAGCAGCAGAATTGTACTTTACCACAACCTATAACCTCAGCCCAGTATACCCTCACTCTACCTTTACCTTAAGCCAGGGAACCAAACCTGACTGAGGAGTGTAGGAGAACATGCCAGGAGCAGCACCAGGCATACCTAAAATTGACACCCCAAACTGGTGAAGTTGCACCACAGGACTGCATGCATGCTAGACAATTGAAGAAGCATGTTATAGATGGAGTTCAACAGTTCTGCAACCAACAGATCAGAGCAAAGCACTACAGTCCTGCATTATCCAGTGGTGAACGGTGGTGGAGAATTAACTAATTTGAGGAAGCTCCATAAATATCCTCACCTTCCGTAATGGTGGAGCCCAGCATATCTTTGCAAAAGACAAGGCTGAAGTATTTACAATCAACTTCAGCCAAAATTGCTGAATGGATGATCCATCTTGGCCTCCTCCTGAGGTCCCATCATCACAGCCAATTCAGTTTACTCCAAGTTATATGAAAAGCTGAAGGTAATGAAGGTAACAAAGGCTATGGGCCCTGACAACATCCTGGCTGTAATAGCAAAGACTTTGTGCTCAAGAATTAGCTGTGTCTCTAGCCAAGCTGTTCCAGTACAGCTACAACATTGGAAAATTGCACATCAGTTTACTCTTGATCATCAGCAAAACGATGGAAGGTATTGTGACAATGCTGCCGAGCAGCACTTAGTCATCAATAACCTGCTGTTGAATGCACGGTTTGGGTTCCGCCAGGGCTGTTGGGCTTCAGACTTCATTACAGCCTTGGTCCAAAAATGGATGAAGGAGCTGAATTTCAGAGTTGAGGTGAGAATGACTGCCCTTGACATCAAGGCAGCAATTGATCAAGGGGCCCTGTCAAAATTGAAGTCCTGATATAAAATGGGAGCAATTCTGAGATTGTTACCCTTTGAGGCCTTGTTTTTAATCTTTTTTACAGTTCTTGAAACTCTGCTTGAAGTACCTCAATACACTCTTGATCTTCTCTCACTTTTCATATACTTAGCCTTATTATCCTTATATTGCCTGTAAGCATTTTCATGTTCCCTTTTATCTTGTAATCTCAAGTTTTGCCTCACCATGATGCTTTTTGTATTCCTTGTAGTTATTTTAGACCAAAAGTTATCAAATAACCTCCCTTTAAATTTCAATTTATTTTCAATTTGTGGAATTCTTATTTGTTCTATCCCATTTTCACCATCAGGCTTGAAGTTCTGAGATGCCCTCCCTAAACTTTCTCACCTCTCTACCTCAGTTTCTTCCTCTAAGACACTCCTTAAAGCCTATTTCTTTGACCAAGCATTTGGCCATCTGCCCTGATATCTCCTAAGTGGCCCAGTGTCTAATTTTGCTTTATAACACTCCTGTGAAGTGCCTAGGACATTTTATTAGATAAATATAAGTTTTTGCTGGACTAAAAACATACCAATTTAGGAAGCAGTCTTTTTTATTTAATTGAAACTAATTATTGAGGTAATTGTGAGCTACCATACCGAAAATAGCATGCATATAACTTTCATAATTACATAGTCTTTGGTAGTTAGTGTTGGCTTAAGGAGGAGTCAGAAACAAAATGTTGTTTGGATTGTGAAAAATGACATTCCTGTTAGCTGCCTTTATCTAGAAGCATTGATAGGTATGAATATGCTGTTGTCGCTGCAGTTCTGAATTAGAACAAATATCTGAAAAATACATCCCATGTAGTGTGAAATTGTACTATCATTGAAAAATAAATGGTTGTTAGTGATGCTGAATTATTTATTTGTAAATTAATTAATGCAACAAAATTGATTGCATCACCATTAAATATTTTCTTTTCAAAAAAAATGTGAAACAACTTGAAAGATAAATTAATTTCCCAGCAGGAATTTTAATTTCTGGCCAATACACTTGATAAAGAAGAAAATATATTTTGTTCAGAGTGAAGCAAATTAATTATCTTAAACAAGTGTCCATGTTTTACGTTGAGCAGGCACTATTGAATCAATTTTTGTAGTTTTAAAAATTCTGTGTATTACCTGTAAAATCTCTTAGCTAAGAGAATATTCCACGCACTGAAAATAATGATTATAGAATATTATAGGTTTTGGCAAGTTCAAAAAATTAAAATGTTAGTTGAAAATGCAGTTAAAAGTAGAAATTATATGCTGGTTGTGATGAAGTATAAATAACATAGTATTGTGCCAAAATGTTGCTACATTTTAAAATTCTCTTCTGTATATGGTTTTTAGAATATTATCTAAAAGCATAGAAATAGCTTTGTGTCTTGGGTACAGGTTTCAAGATACTGTAGCTGATTTCTCTTTCTGCCCCCTGTTAGACATAGTACATGAGAATTTGAAAATAGGTTCAGACGGTGAGAGTGACCAAGCTTCTGGAACATCATCTGATGAGGTGCAGTCACCTACACGTGTTCGTATGAGGAATCACTTACACAGGAGAATCTCCATGGAGGTAGGTTTGATTTAACAATTCAAGAAATACAGAATGGTTTAAAATTACCATTTGATTACCTGATCAGTTATCTGGCGAAGTTTTCTTTGCTCAACTCTACCGTAGGAGCTAAAACAGCCTAAATAAGAACAGGCCTTTGATACGATTACAAATCATGTACCTTGTGTACATCATTAACGTCTTACCTGTCAAATATGTCAGATCTTAAACTGTAGTGTTAGTAATGTTGCATCTCAATCTTACATGATTAACTATGAGGCAAAATATCATAATCAACTTAACCACTGTATGTTGTTTTGTCAATTAAATATTTAAGTGAATATTGTGAACAAATCGAAAGCAGCAAAAGAGTAATAAATACAACACGGAGCAAGCAAAGCCCTCTATATCCTTTAAAGCCACCGTTTACAAATAAACAATCAATATAGAACTGGCCAAAAAAATCTCAACTTGCTTGTCTCACAGCTTTAAGATGGTATTTTTCTCCCACATTCAGGTCAGTACATAAAGCTTAAGAATAACATAATTGAACAAACATTTAAAACATTATAGAACTTTGGAAAAAAGACACATCCACAGAATTGCAAGTGTAATGTTAGAAATTCTTTCAAAAATGTCCTCTAAATAAGGATCTTGGAACTTGAGTTGGAACTTTCATTTGGGTCTTGGAGTTTTTCATGTTGCTTATGATATTGTGACAACCAGGTAGAAAACTCCATCCAATAGTAGGCAGAATTGAAAGAATAGAAAATAGAGAATTAAATATCTTGCTTATCATTGTTTTTTTTTTTTACAGTTCAAGCCATCATATAGAAATTTTGATGCAATGATGTTTTGATATGATCTTATTTTATATGGTTGAGCAGGTGAAAAGAAAATATAATAATTTTTATAACGTTATTGGAATTTATTGGTAGGAATAGTGGGGTCTGGATTTGGTGTGTGGGGGTAACCTAATTGAATTAAAGACAGCTTGTCTGAAGGATTTGATGTATCAGAAGAGAAGCTAGGTTTGAAATGTTAAATAGGTAAACATGACTGAAGTTTTAGAATGTGTGGTGTAAAGGAAAAATTTGCATTTTTCGATAAGCAAAAGAGATGATGGGTGAAATGTTACATTTAGCCAGAAGAAGCCAATTGGTGTGTTTATTTTTTCCCAAAGCTTACTAATAAAATTGGTACTATGAAAGATTTTTATTATTAGAAAAGCAGAGTTGAAAAGACATATTGGGAGAATGGGATTTACATTAAAAAGTAAGAAACCTGTTTAAAGGAGATGAGGTTGTGTGTTAGTGGAAGGTATTCTAAGATCTAACAAGTGTAAAAAGCCTCCAGCCTCTAAACCTCAAGTTGCTGTCTACATGAACTGAAGTGAAGAAAACTCACTTTGAATTCGACTGTTCAGGGTATCGTGTTACTTTTCCTGGGTCTTTTAAAATCTATTTACTGTTGCCTTAACAGAGGTCTAACTGGGAGTTGGATTAACTAGGGCAGCTAAGAGTTATCATAGTAGCAATTTGTAAACCTATGTATGTGTTTAAAATAATTCTTTTAATTAATAAAGGTTTAATTTAATTTTGTAAGAAACCTATAAGACTCACTGGTCTTATTACTACTGAATTCAAGGCACACAGCTCAAAATAAACACAAATTGTAAAATAGTTGTGGCAGTTGTTTCAAGTTTCCCTCTGGGATTTGAACAACTCAGGATTTACTATTCGCTGTGCCATAATAAAATTGGGGGCTCTTTGCGGTATATATATGAAATTCCTGGATTGGTTTGGAATTGGTGAATCTTAAGGTTACAAGTACGAGAAGCACTTTGAATGCAGGAGTTTGTGTGAGGTTTTCTTTAAGTGGTGAGACTGCAATATGGCTTTGGTAGTTGCAAAGACTTGTCTGGGAGTTGATGTTATAACTTTGGTTGGTTTACAAAAAGCAAACCAAGCTAAGTTAATGGAATTGGCAGATAAGTTACAATTAGGGTTACCTGCAGGGTATAGGAAATCTGACATAATTGAAGGTATTGCAAAGCATTTGAAATTGGAAAGAATACTTGGGAGACCAGGTTCTCCAAGAAGTGGCTCAGTTACAAATGACGAAAACTTGAGCTAGAGGCAGCAGAAAAAGAGAGAGACAGAATTCCAGCTTAAAATGCTGACAGTTAAAAAAAGAGATACCAGGAGGTGAGGAAGGACTTATATTTCCAGATCAGAAAACAGTGGTGAAATGTTTAAATTTGTACAAGCTCCTCCAAAGCTTGAGGAAAGAGATATTGAAGCATTCTTTATTTCATTTGAGAAGATCGATAAACAGATGAAATGGCCATGGGAAAACTGGACATTGCTGTTACAATCCAGGTTGGTGGGTAGAGCACGAGGTTTATGCTTCACTGTCAGAAGAAATGTCGGTGAACTATGCTGTGGTAAGAAAGGCTATTTTGACTGCATATGAGTTGGTTCCTGAGGCATACAGGTTGAAATTTAGGAATATGAGAAAACAACCTGGGAAAACTTATATTAAGTTTGAAAGAGTAAAACAAAGTAATTTTGACTGGTATATATGGATATTAAAGGTAGAGACGACATATGAGGCTCTGATAGAAGTAATTCTTTTGGAAGAACTTAAAAGATTCAATTCCATTGGTAGTGGGAACTCATGGAGGAACGGAGGGTTGAAACGGTAAGACAAGCAGCTGAGATAGCAATGATTGAGTTAGTTCATAGAGCTAAACCTTTCTTCGTCACCCTTTTGAATCCGAGAAGGATTGAAAGTGGGAAGGTAAAAGGAAGGTGGGTAGTCAGGGAAGAGGAGTAAGTGGAAATTCTCAGTCAGTTTTTTTTTCCAGAATAAAAGGAAGGTGTTGAGGGTAGAAGTGACTGAGGGTAGAAAATTGAGGTGTTTTCATTGTAATAAAGTTGGACACACGTTATTCAGTGTGTTGGAAACTGCAGGGATAATCTGTAGGAATTATTGGGGTACAGAAATGTTCTGGAAGTAAAAGTATTTTGGTTTCTGAGGGTCAGGCACAGGAAAAACCAGTGGTTTGTGTTCAGGTAAAACAGGAAGAGACAGCGATAGGTAAAGAAGTGGGAATGTGTTCACAATTTACCCAAGAGAATTCCGAGGAGCAGATTGCAGAAATGTTTAAGGATTATTTTGTGAAGGGGAAGTCTTTCCATGTGTACAGGGTGGAGTAGGTAAAGATCTTAAAATTTTAAGAGGCATAGAGGTTTTTCAATCCTCAATGTTGTGGGATGGTGATATTTGTTGTTCAGAGGGATTATTGCATGAACAGGTGATAATAAGTGGGGTTCATGGAGATGCTAAACCTAATCCATTGTGGAAGGTAAATTTAAGGAGTAAGTGGAAAACAGGTGAAGTGATTGTTGAAGTAATGGAAAAATTGCCCATTGCAGAGGTTCAATTTATTTTGGGTAATGATATAGCTGGGTCACAGATGTGGGTGATGCCTGTGGTAGTTGAGCAGCCTGTAGAAGTGTTTTAACAGGAGTGTTGCAGAGAGAGTATCCTGGATTGCTTCCAGATTGTGTGATGATAAGATCACAGGCACTTGGCTTGAAAGAAGAACATGAAGTTCAAAGGCAGGGAGAAGGTGTGGAAATTCAATTAGTTGACACTGAAACAAAAACAGAATTACCTGGAAAAACTCAGCAGGTCTGGCAGCATCGACGGAGAAGAAAAGAATTGACGTTTCGAGTCCTCATGACCCTTCAACAGAACTGAGTGAATCTAAGGAGAGGGGTGAAATATAAGCTGGTTCTGGGGGGGCGGTGGGTGGGGGGTGGTGGTGTGGTTGTAGGGACAAGCAAGCAGTGATAGGAGCAGATAATCAAAAGATGTCACAGACAAAAGAACACAAAGGTGTTGAAGGCGGTGATATTATCTAAACGAATGTGCTAATTAAGAATGGATGGTAGGGTACTCAAGGTACAGCTCTAGTGGGGGTGGCATAAAAGATTTAAAAATAATGGAAATAGGTGGGTAAAGAAAAATCTATATAAATTATTGGAAAAAACAAAAGGAAGGGGGAAGAGACAGAAAGGGGGTGGGGATGGAGGAGGGAGTTCAAGATCTAAAGTTGTTGAATTCAAGATTCAGTCCGGAAGGCTGTAAAGTGCCTAGCTGACCCCTTTCCTAAGATTCACTCAGTTCTGTTGAAGGGTCATGAGGACTCGAAACGTCAACTCTTCTCGGCTGATGCTGCCAGACCTGCTGAGTTTTTCTAGGTAATTCTGTTTTTGTTTTGGATTTCCAGCATCCGCAGTTTTTTTGTTTTTAATCACTGAGTTTGATAACATTGTTCATGGGGAAAAGAACAGATGACAATGAAGCTGAGGTGTTTAACGCAAGGCAGTTAGTGAAGTTACAGAAAAAGGATTTGCAACTAAAACAGTTATATCAGACAACTTGCTCTGAAACAGAGACAGAATGTATTCCAGAATGTTATTACCTTAAGGGTAATGTTTTAATGAGAAAAAGGCAGCCTTATCATGCTTCAGCAAATGAAAGTTGGAGGGAGGTGCATCATATTGTAATACCATTTAGATATAGAAATGAGACCCTGAGAATAGCTCATGATATTGCAATGTGGGGACATCTAAGAATTAGACACAGGCAAAAGTACAAAAACATTTTTATTGGTCTGGATTTCATAGGGATGTAGTCAAATTTTGTAGAACATGTCAGCTCATAGGGAAACCAGAAGCAATGGTGATTAAGCCGGCACCTTTAATTCCAATTCCAGCATTTGAAGAACCTTTTCCTAAGGTCATGATTGATTGTGTAGGACCCCTCCCTAAGACTAAAAGTGGAAATCAGTACTTACAATAATGTATGTGTCTACAAGGTTTCCTGAAGTGATATCTTTGAGAAATATTGCAACAAAGAAAATTGTGGAAAAGTTGACTAATTCATTTTACAAGATATGGTTTACCTAAAGAAATACAATCAGATCAGGGGTCAAATTTCATGTCACAGCTGTTTAAGGCAGTAATGAACAGTTTGGGGATAAAACAATTTAAGTCAACAGCTTACCATCCTCAGTCATAAGGGCTTCAGAAAGATGGCATCAAACTCTTAAAAACTATGATGAGAGTGTATAGTCAGGAGTATCCACTGGATTGGGTAGGAGAATTCCATTGTTGTTGTTTGCTATTCGGGATGCTCCTAATGCATCAACTGGTTTTAATCCTTTTTGAACTAGTTTATGGCCATGAGGTAATGGGACCATTAAAATTGATTCATGAGAAATTGGTGGGTCAATATTCAGAAACTACTCTCCTGGATTATGTATCAAACTTCAGAGAAAGATTGGACAGAGCATGTGAGTTGGCTAGGGAACATTTAAAGATGTCACAGCAAGTGATGAAAGTGAGGGCAGACAGGAAAGCAGTTTTGTTGCTGGGGAGAAAGTGCTAGTTCGGTTACCCGTACTGGGTGACTCGTTAAAGGCAAAGTTTAGGGGGCTTGCAGGATTAAAATGAAACATTGAAGTAAATTATTTAATAAATACTCTAGATAGAAGAAAAAAAGTAGAGGGTGTGTCATCTAATATGCTTAAAAAGTACTTTGACAGGGAAGAGGACCAAAAGGAGGTAGTAGTGGTGGCAGATAATGAGAAAGAGGTGGAAATGCAGGATTCTGAAATGATTTTCCTCTAATCAAATTGGATAATGAGGGGTTAATGTCAAAGTGATTTGGGGAAGTTATTGCAGTCACACACAGCTTTTTGTGGGAATAAGCTAGGGAGGACAAATTTAGCTATACATGATGTATGTGTAGGAGTTTCATCTTCGATAAGGCAACATTCTTATCGATTAAATCTGGCAAAGTTATCACAAGTAAAGAAAGAAATCGAATTTATGCTTCAAAATGATATCATTGAGTCTAGTTGCAGTAACTGGAATTCGCCTGTTGTGCCAGTACTGAAACCGGATGGAACACAAAGACTGTGTGGATGATCGAAAGGTGAATGTAGTGAAAAAAGCAGATTCATATCCTATACCACAGTTGGAAGATTGCATTGAGAAAGTGGGACAATCAAAATTTATCACAAAAGATTGACTTGCTAAGAGGATATTGGCAAGTACCATTATCGGAGAAAGCAAAGGAGATATCAGCTTTTGTGACGCCAGATGGACTATATCAGTTTAAAGTCATGCCATTTGGTATGTAAATTGCACCTGCAACATTTCAAAGACTGACAAAGTAATTGCAGTCCTAAGCAATTGTGCTGTTTACATTGATGACTTGATAGTTTTCAGTCAGACGTGGGAGGAGCATTGATAGCATCCAGAAGAGTTGTTTTGTCGATGAAGCAGCCAATTTGGTAATGACCTTGGCTAAAAGTGAATTTGCAAAAGCACAAGTTACGTACCTAGGCCATGCCATTGTACATGGTAAGGTGGCTCCGGGAGATGTGAAAGTCAAGGCTATCGTGGATTTCTCCGTGCCTACAACAAAACGAGAAATTTTGAGATTTCTGGGCATGAGTAGGTTTTACCAGATTTTAGCAGTGTGGTAATTTTAGCATTGACTGAACCATTAAAAAGAACAAGAATTTCAATGGACATAGGAGTGTCAGAAAGCATTTGACAGTTTATTAACTACAGCACTAGCTTTGGCAGTACCCAATTATGCCAAACAATTTAAGTTGGCCATTGACACAAGGGATATAGGCATTGGGGCCATACTGTTACGAGATGAAGAAAATGGAATTGAAGAACTGATAGGGTATTTTTCACGAAAGTTGAATGTACAGCAGAGAACATATTCAATGATTGAAAACGAAACTTTGGATTTGATGTTAGCATTGCAGAATTTTGAGATTTATGTGGCAATTCGTCAGAAACAATTGTTTACACAGACCACAATCCTTTAAAGTTTCTGGACAAATTTTGAGAATGAAGTGCAAGGCTATTCAGATGGAGTTTATATTTAATCTACAGATTATATATGTGGCTGGATGAGAAAATCTGTTGCAGATGCATTGTCAAGAGTTTAAAGCTTAAAGGGGAATTGGACATTTAAAACCTGGATACTGGACTGGAATGATTTTTGTTGATACCAAGGATTTCTATATTATATATATATATATATATATATATATATATTGCTATGTTAATACATGCATCTGGTAATGTAATAGTTTAATAAGCATAGGAGCTAATGTAAAATGGGATAAGAAAATGAAACTATCTTCTTAAATTATGACGGTTCATTTTTAGTAAGGAGGGGGCTTTCAGGAAAATATCAATTTTCATAATATTATTGGAATTTATTGTAAGGTAGGAATAGTGGGGCCTGGGTAGTGTGTGTGCACGTGTGGGACATAATTAAAGACAGCTGGTTGGAAGGCTTTGATGTATCAGAAGAGAAATTAGGTTTGAAATGTTAAATAGGTAAATGGCTGAAGTTTTAGAATGTGAAGTGCAAAGGGAAAATTTGCATTTTTAGATAAGCCAGAGTAATTTGAATTCCAAAAGAGGTAGTGGGTGAAATGTTACACTTAGCCAGAAGAAGCCAAACAGTGTGTTTGTTTTTCCCAAAGCTTACTAATAAAATTGGTGCTATGAAAGCTTTTTATTATGAGAAAAGTAGAGTTGAAAAAACATATTGGGAGAATGGGGTTTATGTTAAAAAGGGGAGAAACCTACATAAAAAGATGAGGCGATGTGTAAGAGGAAAGAATTCTAAGATCTGACAAGTGTGAAAAGGCCTCCAGCTTCTAAGCCTCAAGTTGCTGTCTACACGAACTGAAGTGAAGAAAACTCGCTTTGAATTCGACTATTCAGGGTATTGTGTTACTTTTCCTGGTCTTTTAAAATCGCTGTGTTTTACTGATGCCTCAACGGAGGTGTAACTGGGAGTTAGATTAACTAGGAGAGCTAGGAGTTATCGTAGTAATAATTTGTAAACCTATGTATTTGTTTAAAATCATTTTTTTTAATTAATAAAGGTTTAATTTATTTTGTAAGAAACCTATAAGACTTGGTGGCCTTATTACTGAATTCAAAGGCACACATCTCAACATAAATACAAATTGTAAAATAGTTGTGGCAGTTGTTTCAAGTTTCCCTCTGGGATTTTAACAGGTCAGCTTTTATCTTTCACTGTGCTATGAAAGTAGGACCGAGCAGCAAAAGTTTGAGGCATTTTGCATCATTCTCAGTGTCAATCAGCTTGAATCATCACTTGTGAATCCTTGTTCAGGTGTTGATCGTCAAGAGTTTTGACAGCAGGAAGATCCCTTTCTTCTCTGCCACTGTAATTCTAATACAGTAGCCATAGATTCTTAAAGCACAAGAAGTAGGCCATTTGGTCCATCATTCAGATATCAGCGTTTGGAAAGGGCTATCAACTTAATTTCACTCCTTTCCCTTAGCTCTCTAAACTACTTGTACTCAAATGTATATCAAGTTCCTTTTGAAAGTTATTATTGAATCTGCTTCCATCATCCTTCCTGACAGTACATTGCCATGTTAAAAAAAAGTCCTCATCTTCCACTCTTGGTTTATGTGCAAATTTTCTTAAATCTGCATCTTGTCGTTACTTGCCAGTGGAAACAGGGTAAATAAGGAGAAACTATCAAAGCCCTCTATTAAACCTATTAAAACCTTAAATCCCCCTTGACCTTCTGAGCTTCTCTGGTTTCTTACTACCACTGAAATTCCTCATTCCTGACATTCTGGTAAATTTCCTCTTAACATCCATCAGAAAGTAAGAATTAGGCAGTTAGTTCTTCACCAATAAATATTTGTCTATCTTTTGTTTCAAAAATCTACAAAAATAGCAATCCAAAAGCAACTAATTCACTAGTTTGTTTAACTTGTGAAGTCATAAGAACTCCTTCATGCTCACTGCTAAAAATGACCCCATCTGTGAATAAGCCTAAATTGTATTCTTTCAGGGTGTGGGAGTATTGCCCATGTTGCCCGTCCCTCATTGCCCTTGAGAAGGTGGTGGTGAGCCACCTTATTTGAACTGCTGCAGCCCATGTTGTGTTGTACAACCACAGAGCTGTTCGGGAGAGAGTTCCTGGATTTAGACCCAGTGACAGTGAAGGATCTGTGATAGATTTCCAAATCAGGATGGTGAGTGGCTTTGAGGAGAATTTGCAGATGGTGATGTTCCCATGCATCTGCTGCCCTTGGCTTTCGAGGTGGTGGAGGTCACGGGCTTGGAAGGTGCTGTTGAAGGATCCTTGGTGAGTTTTTGTAGTGCATCTTGTAGATGGTACACACTCCTGCCACTGTGTATTGGTGGTGGAGGATGGGGTGTCAGTCAGCTGGGCTGCTTTGTCCTGGATGATGTCAAGCTTCTTGAGTGTTGTTGGAGCCGCACTCGTCCAGACAAGAGGAGAGTATTCCATCACAATCCAGACTTGTGCCTTGTCGATGGTGAGCAGGCTCTGGGGAGTCGGGAGGTGAGTTACTCGCCATAGATTCCCAGCCTCTGACCTGCTCTTGTAGTCACAGTATTTATATGGCTGATCCAGTTTGGTTTCTGGTCAATGGTAACCCTCCCCCCCCAGGATGTTGATAGAGGAGGGTTCGTCGATGGTAATGCCATTGAATGTCGAGAGATGGTTAGATTCTCTCTTGTTGGAGTTGGTCATTGCCTGGCATTTGTGGCAGGACTGTTACTTGCCATGTATCAGCCTAAGCCTGAATATAGTCCAGGTCTTGCTGCATATGGACATGAAGTGTTTCAGTATCTGAAAAGTCGTGAATGGTGCTGAACATTGTGCAAACATCCCCGCTCCTGACCTTATGATGGAGGGAAGGTCATTAATGAAGCAGCTGAAGATGGTTGGGCCAAGGACACAACCCTGAGTAACTCAAAATTGATAATTTAATCTGCTGTGAAAACTTCTGGTATGCCTGATGTCTTCTGAAATAACATAATAGCGAAATTCTTATATTCAGGATGCACCATCCCAGAGTACTTTGTAAATAGTGTCTCACTTCATTTCGGATAAATGAGCTTAGCTGTGACCTGAAGTACAGATCATGACTGATCTACATTCATAATTCTTGTAGACTCTCAACCAAGGAGTAACCTTTTTATTTTGAAGACAGATTTTGAGGGAAAATCTGGTCAGATTGTTGAGGGGACCGGATTCTTTTCTTGGAATTCAGGCTCTTAAAATTGTGATATTCAGGTTTCCCAGGAGCCGATGGTGTGAACACCAGTTGGCATTCATAATATTCAACAAAAATACAATGCCAGCCTGTCATTTACAAGACAAGCAATAAAAGGATGAAATTCTGTGCTATATGGACTCTACGTAATGCTACCAATCTATTCTGACCTCACTAGACAGGCAGACACTCAGTATTAATATAAAAGGAACAAAATACTGCGATGCTGGGAATCGAAAATAAAAACAAAATGTGCTGGGAAAACTGAACAGGTCAGGCAATCAATTTTTTTTTAGCCCCAGAGGCGCTACTGGTAACAGTTTGGGAGAACAGTCTTTGCTGCCCTCATGTGGTTAATTTTAATTTAAACTGCAGGATTGTAGTATTGGTTTCTCTCACTTCCAAGAAGAAAAAAATGATAAAGGAGACTGTCAGTTAGAAGATCAGAGGGTAGTTACAGATGGCAGTGGCCATTAGGCCCATCATAATTCATCCATCACCTCCCCATTTATATTATCCAATTGTTTTAAGTGATTCCAGCACCCTTGCTTCTAGTACTCCATCTGGAAGTTTCATTCACACATCGGTCACTTTTTCTGTAAAAACAGACTTCCTGACAAATTTTCTAACTAAGGTTTGTCTCATCCTCATACGAACAAGGTTGTTTCATTCAGCTCCTCAAGCGTGATCCACTATTCTGTTAGATCCTGACGGATCTGTATCTCAACTCCATTTACCCATTGAATAAAAACATTTTTTTTTTTAAATTTTAATGGACCCAGCCTTACCTGCATTTGAAGAGGGTCTTCCAGCTTTCTCTATTGTGCTTTGTGTGGAAAACATGCTTCCTAATTTCGCTCCTAACTCACCTAGGTATAATTTTAAGATTATACGCCTTGATCTGGATTAAGAGGCAAGAGTTTCTCTTCCTACTCTTATCGAATCTCTTTGTAATTTTAAGGACCATGAGTAGATACCCTTCAACCTTCTAAACTTGAAAATGCAAACCAGGTTTATGGAACTTGTCCTTATAACTTAACCATTTAAGCCTTAATATTATGGTTCTTATCTGCACCGCCTCCAATGCTTGATTGTCTCTTATTTCTTGGCGACCAATATTGGATTTAATATTTGTGGTCATTGCACTGTACAGTTTGATAATTATCGCCTCTGACTTGTTTCCTATTGTTTTGGCTGGGCAGTTCAATATCCTTTTGGCTTTGATTGCTGCTCTGCATTTCTTTAACATTGAGCCCTCTAAGACTCATAACTCTCTTCATTTATCCTTAGCTATTTCCATACCATTCATTGATTACGTTGTCGATTTTACCTTCTTATCTGTAGCGCTCTGTACATGTGTGCATTGATTTCATGTGCCCACTTAACAGCTTTGTTAAACATGTGCTATAATTTCTGAGCTGTCTTTTCTAATTTCATATCCCCTCCTTGTGTGGGTTCATCTGAAAATTTGCCCACTTTGCATTGACTTTGAATCCAGATGATTTACATAAATTAAAAACCCCGGTGTCCCCAGCACTGAAAATCACCACTCAACACACACCTTGCCCTCATAAACTTGCTCCCCCCACAAAAAGACTGTGGCATAACTCTATGAACAAATATTCATTGTTACCTACAGTCAGCTATGTTCTTGATTTCTAGCACTTGCCCTGAATCCCAATAGTTCAATTAATGTCCTCTGAGATTTAACATTTTAAAAAGATGTTTGGGAATTGAGGGGCATCACATCATGAAACTTAGCACAGTCTGCTCATTGGTCACTTCCTCAAAGAGAAGATTGGTCAAGCAGGATCTTTCCCTTTGATTTTGGAGGCTGCAACCTCTTTTTTTGAATTAAGAGAGAAAGGTGGGAAAGTAAATCTCTGAATTGTCCTTTTTAGTTTGTAATGTTTGTAATTTGGATTTCCACTGACATTTTGCTAACGTAAAGAAAAATTCATTTTCCAGCATTTAGCAACATCAAGGTGAAGGTAAGAACATGTGGGCACCAATGAATAAGAGTAGGGATATTAAATTACAAGCAGCATGTTTCCAAATCACAAGAACTTTTTATTGACTTAATGTAAAACACCAAGAGACCACAGTGTGATGTTATTTTTTAACTAAGTTATTCTAACTTTTACACAACAAATTTATTTGCAATTTGTTTTCTGACGGGTGATGGAATGGAAATTTTGTAATCTTGATCAAGCTTTTCAAATGTATATTTAGGGGAAGCTGGTGGCATAATGGTAATGTCACTGGACTAGTAGCCAGAGTCCCAGGAGGGGCACAGGTTCAAATCTCACCATGGCAGCTGGTGAAATTTAAATTAATAAAATCTGGAATTAAAAGCTCATGAAACCATTGTCGATTGGTGTCATCTGGTTTACTAATGTCATTTAGAGAAGGAAATGCCTAAATGTGACTCCCGACCCATAGCAATGTGATTGACACTTAAATGCATCTAAATGGCCCAGCAGACCACTCAGTTGTACCAAACTGTTACAAAGTCAAAAAGGAATGAAACCAGATAGACCAACTAGCACCAGAAACGACAGTGATACACCCAGCCCTGTCGACCCTGCAAAGTCACCCTTGCTAACACCTGGCAGTAAAGTTGTATGCAGTTGGGTGGGAGTTGCCCTGGGAGACCTCAACATTGACTCTGGATCCCATGAAATCTCATGGCATCAAGTTAAACATGGTCAAGGAAACCTCCTGTTGACTACCATGTACTATGCAACCCCGCCCCGCAACCCCCTCACAGCTGATGAATCGGTACTCCTTCATGTTGAACACCAGTTGGAAGCACTGAGGGTGGCAAGGGCACAGAATCCCCTCTGGAAGCGGGGGAACTTCAATGTCCATCACCAAGAGTGGCTCGGTAGCACTACTACTGGCCAAGTCATTAAGGACATTGCTGCAGGCCCGGTCTGGCAGCAGGTAGTGGTGAGGGAACAAACATGAGGGAAACACCACCTCATCCTCACCAATCTATCTGTTGCAGATGCCTCTGTCCATCGCACAATATTGTAGGGACCATGTCCCATCTTCACATTGATCATGTTGTGTGGCACTACCACCGTGCTAAATGGGATAGAGTTCAAATAGACCTCGCAGCTCAAAACTGTGCATCCATTGGGGCTCTGTGGATCATCATCAGCAGCAGAATTGTAGATAACCACAGTTTGTAACCTCAAGGCCTGGCGTATCTCCCACTCTACCATGACCATCAAGCCGTTGATTCAGTTCTGGTTCATTGAAGAGTGCAGGAGTGTATGCCAGGAAAAGCACCAAGAATATCTAAAAATGAGGTGTCAACCTGTATACCACAGGACAGCTTGCATGCCAAACAGCAGAAGCAGCATGTGATAGTCAGTGCTAAGCGGCCCCAAAACTCAAAGCTCCTTGGTTCTGCTATTTCCAGTCGTGAATGATGGTGGACAGTTAAACAACTTGCAGTAGGAAGAGGCTCCACAAATATCCCCATCCTCAATGATGGAGGAGCCCAACAGATCAATGCAGAAGCAGAACCTTAAAGGTAATAATCTGGATTATTACCTGAGCCACATGCAAATTGGTATAGGGCAAATAAGATTAGAGAGATGAATGCATGGCTCAAAGACTGGTGTGGGAGAAACGGGCTCTGGTTTGTGGGGCACTGGCACCAGTACTGGGGAAAATGTGGGCTGTACTGTTGGGACAGTCTACACCTGAACCATACTGGGACGAGTGTTCTTGCGAATCACATAACTTGGGAAGTAGAGAGGGCTTTAAACTAAAGGGGGTTTTGGTGGGGGGTGGGGGGGTGCGCGCAAGGGATCGAGCTTGGGTGGATGTAGTAAATCAAGGGATAGAGTAAAAGCAGGAGAGCAAAATGGTAGTATGGGAAATGAGGGTCTGAGAATGGCAGGAAGGGACAGAGAAAAAACCTAATAATACATCAATAGTCACGACTAGATGTTACAAAGCTAACAAAGAGACAAAACTAAAGGCTCCATCTGCGTGTAGCATTCATAAAGTAAAAGAATTGATAGCGCACGTTGAACTAAATAAATATGGTCTGATAACCATTATGGAAACATGGCTGCAGGATGACAAGGATTTGGCCCTGAATATTGAGCAGTATATGACATTAAGAAGGATAGGAAGCTCAGTAAAGGTGGAGGGGTAGCTCTGTTGATCAAGGGTGGCATTAGTGCAAGTCATAAAATAAAACAACAAACTTGGTGATTATAGAGTAATACAAAGAGTTGGATGACATTTGTGTAAATATGTCATGCCTGTGAATGACGTTACTGATAGTAGATTTTAGGAAAAAAAGACTTGCATTTATATAGCACTTTTCACAACCACCAAACATCTCAAAGTGCTTTACAACTAATGAAGTGCTTCAGAAGAGTTGCCTATGTTGTAATGCAGAAAATGTGGCAGCCAATTTGCACACAGGAAATTCTCATGAACAGCAATGTGATAATGACTAGATAATAGGGTCCTGAATATTGAGGGACATATGACCTCCAAGAAGAATAGGAAGCTAGGTACAGCACTGTTAATAAAGTATGGCATTTGTGCAATCGTTAGAGATGACCTTGGTTCAGGAGATCAGAACGTAGAATCAGTTTGGGTGGAGATGAGGAATAGTAGGGGAAAGAAGTCACTATTGGGGTGGTCTACAGGCCCCCTAACAGTAACCACAACGTAGGACAAAGTATACGAAAAGAAATATTGGCAATTGTGATAAGGGGATGGCAATAATCATGGGTGATCTTAATCTACCTATAAAGTGGAAAATTCAGATTGGCAATAATAGCCTGGACAAGGAATTCATAGAATGCTTTCGAGAGAGTTTCTTAGAGCAACATGTTCTGGAACCATCCAGAGAGCAGGTTATATTAGACTTGGTATTTTGTAATGTGACAGGATTAATTAATGACCTCAAGAGTAAAGGCACCCCTAGGTAGCAGCGACCACAATATGATTGAATTTTACATTCAGTATGAAAGGAAGAAGAGTGGGTCTAAGACTAGTATTTTAAACTTAAATAAGGGCAACTATGTGGGCATGAAAGCTGATCTAGCTGAAGTGAACTGGGATCCTAGGCTAGGGGATAGATCAATAGAGAAGCAGTGGCAGACATTTAAGATGATATTTCAGAATACTCAGAATAAGTATATTCCTACTATAAAGAAAAATTCTAAAGGGAGGACCCACCATCCATGATTAACTAAAGAAGTTAAGGAAAGCATCAAACTTAAGGAAAAAGTATATTAATGCACAAAGATGAGGGGCAAGTCAGAGAATTGGTCAGAATGTGAAGAACGGTAGAGAATGACTAAAAGGTTAATCAGGAGTAAGAAATACGGGCATGAGAGGAAGCTAGCTAGAAATGTAAAAACAGATAGCAAGCTGCTACCTAGGGGTGCCTTTACTCTTGAGGTCATTAATTAATCCTGTAACAGGTATTTAAAAAAGAAAAGGGTAAGTAAAGTGAGTGTTGGTCCTCTAGAGAGTGAGAATGGGAAGTTAATAGTAGATTATATGGAAGTGGCAAATGAAATGACCAAGTATTTTGCCCTCCCTTCACTATAGAGGATACAAAAAAAATTCCAGTAATAGCTATAAATCAGGAGGTGGAGGTGAGAGAGGAACTGGGTGAAATTACAATCTCTAGGGAAGTGGTATTGAGCAAACTGATGGCTCTGCATCTGACAAGTTTCCAGGGCCTGATGGACTTCATCCTGGGGTCTTAAAAGAGGAGGCTAATGAGGTAGTAGATGCTTTGGTATTAATTTTCTAAAATTCCTAGATTCTGGAAAGGTTCCATCAGAAACGTGCAAACATAACCCTTCTATTCAAGAAGAGAGGGAGGCAGAAAACAGGAATCTATATGCCAGTTAGCTTGATGTCTGTTGTGGGGAAGGTGTTAGAGTCGATCATTAAGAGTGTTATAGCTGGACACTTAAGAGAAACCCAAGGTAATCAGAAAGAGTCAGCATGGTTTTTTGAAAGGGAAATCAAGTTTAACCAATTTTATTGGAGCTCTTTGAAGGAGTAACATGTGCTGTGGATAAAGGGGAACCTGTAGACGTACTATACTCGGATTTGCAGAAAGCACTTGATAAGCTGCCACATCGAAGGTTATTGCAGAAAATAAAAGCTCATGGTGTCGTGGTAATGTATTAGCTTGGATAGAAGTTTGGCATGCTGGCAGAATACAGAGTATATGTGTAAATAGGTCTTTTTCTGATTGGCAGGATGTGCTAATTAGAGCCCTGCAGGAGTCTGTGCTGGGGCCTCAACTTTTTAAAGTTGATACCAATGACTTAGATGAAGGGAGTGAAGATAAGATAGCTAAACTTGCACATGACACAAAGCTAGGTAGGAGAGTATGTTGAGAAGAGGACATAAGGAGGTTGCAGACGGATATAAGTAGATTGAGTGACTGGGCAAAAATATGGCAGATGGAGTATAATATGGGAAAATGTGAAGCTGTTCACTTTGACAGGAAGGATAAAAAAAGCAGAGTGCTACTCAAATGGAGAATGCTGCAGAATTCAGAGCTGCGGAGGGATCTAAATGTTCTCCTGCATGAGCCACAAAGGGTTGGTATGCAGGTCCAGCATGTAATTAAGAAGGCGAATGTGATGCTTATTATGAGAAGAATTGAACATCAAAGTAAGGATGGCATGCTTCAGTTTTTACAGGGCATTAGTGAGACCACACCTCGAATATTGTATGCAGTTTTGGTCTCCTTATTTAAGGAAGGATGTAAATGCATTGGAGGCGGTTTAGAGGAGGTTTACTAGATTTACCTGGAATGAGTTGGTTGACTTATAAGGAAGGGTTACACAGACTGGGCTTGCTTCCACTGGAGTTTAGAAGAGTGAGGGGTCACTTCAATCAAGTATAATAAGATCCTGAACGCTATTTTCAAGGTTGACGTGGAAAGGATGCTTTCTGTTGTAGGTGAGTCCAGAACTAGGCAGTCATGGAAACACCACCACCTGCAAGTGCTCCTCCCAAGTCTCACACGATCTTGTCCTGGAAATATATTGCAGTTCCCTCATCATTGCTGGATCAAACTCCTAGAATTGCTGACTTATCATTAAACTGTCAAGTCTGCAGGTGATTTCCCCAAGGGTCAGTATTTAGATGGGGAAGAGAAGAGGACTGAAAGTAGATCCTTTGAGGCTGCAGGAGTGGGTAGGAGGAGAAATAATTGTTAAGCTGTTATGGTATGATAGGATTGAGAGAAATCAAACAAGGAAGTAGAGTCCCATGGTGCTGGACATTGGAGAGCTTGGTAGAATTTTAGACTAATGATTTGCTTCATTTTCTGCTTTTCAGGATGTCAATAAACGGCTATCGCTTCCTGCAGACATTAGATTACCTGATGGGTATTTGGAAAAACTGCAAATGAACAGTCCACCTTTTGATCAGCCTATGAGTAGAAGATCCCGCAGAGCTTCCCTTGTGAGTATTATTTTGTTATCAGCAGTCATGAAATTTGTGTTAGCTTTTGACCACTGTTACCCTTCTCTTATAAATCCTGGATTTTATCTCTTTTCCAGTGATTCCAAAAAAAATTTGTAAAATTGCTCATTCCATTTAGTTCACCTCCTCTAAATACTTCATTGTTTGCTTTTTGCAGTAATCATGCATCCCTTAATAATCCCCAATAAAATTTGTGGAATGAAAGCCTGGCAAGATTCTGACTTCTAAATTTTCATGTGATGCTAGCATCACCTAATTTATCGGAGGGGTAGACAAAGGGAAAAACCACCACACTCATGGTTTGATTTCCCCTCTATGCTGGAGTTACAATCCTTGGGCACAGTGATTGAGAAATACCCCAGCATCCATGTAAGAAGGAAAGGCAAAGCAGCCAGATCTTCTGCTACAAATTGTTGTCAGGTGATCCACTGCATTTATGTAAATGATACATATATAGAAGCAGGATTATACGTGATGGTCTGTAGTACATTAATAAACAACAGAAATGGTTTGAACAGCCAAAATAGAGCAGATTTTCCTCTCCCATTATGAACAGGAAAAGGTGCCAGAAATCCATGATGCTGGGTCTTTCTTGCACATGACTAGAAGGTGCAGTGACCATGTAGGCAGGTGCGTGAGACTCCCTCCTGAGCAAAGTGAGAAAGAAAACTGAATTGAATTGACAAGAGAAGTGATGTCCTTACACATACTGCATCATTTTCCAGCTCTTTCAAGGAGTGAATGTGATGGTTAAACAATGCTTATAGAAACTGGAGTTAGGAGTTAGTGGGCTGTGCTTTGAGACAGAAGGATCTTTAAAGGGGCAGCTAGCAATGTTGGTTTTGGAGCATTAGTAATGCCAGTGTTCTCAATCTTTTAGTCACATGGCTGCACAGCATCATTGGCAGCAGTTTTGTTCCTCACAGAAGTAGCAGCTGCAAGAGCATAATTCCGTTTTGTCTATACACTGTTGCACAAAACTTCCCACCTACTACTTTGAATGAGCATCGAATCCAAGGCAGTTATCCTGTCTAATGCTCACTGAGGACATTTAAATTATCTGAAATCAGAAATGCTGCTGGACTCAGCGGTGCACACAAAATGTATGTAGCAATACTGATGCCGCATTGAATGGGTTAGGAGGAGCAAGATCAGTCCCAGTATCCCTGACTCTTTCCCCCTGAATAAACCTTCTGGATAAGGTATCAAACAGAATATCGTGATAGTATTCTTGAAGGGACAGATGTGCTCCACATCAATGGTAACATGCATGATGGCCCCTTATACAAAAGCGTCCAAGTAAATTAAAGATTAATCCTGACTCTAGGCTGAGAACAGTGTGCCATTGCTGCAATGTTTTTTCTGCCATATCATTTTTTTTTCTTGAATTAAGAATTTATAGCTGGAAGTTAGCAGCTGCCACCTGTCCAGTGTGCATGTCTGAAACAGGTATTACATTTCTTTAATATGCTAATCGGAGACCTATTTTGGGGCCCTAACCCCTGGGGCAGAATTTTTCCATCGGTGCGTGGGGACGGGACCCACATGCCGCCGCGTAAAATGACCCGACGTCACTGCACGCCAGTGTGATATTTCGGTGGGTGGGGTGTGCGACAATCTCTGTGGCGCATCCGCCATTAATTAACGAGCCACTTAAGGCTCCAATGACAGGGATTTTGCGATAGCCTTGCGATCTTTGACTCATCGCATCTGCGGAACCGACAGGCGGGTAGCAGAAATTTGTATGAACCTCATCCACGGGCAGGAGAAGAGGGCTCAGTGGGGTTGTGATTCTACAGATTTAAAAGTTATTGTACAAAAGTTACTGAAACTTGCCTGTGTGCTGGAAAACTTCAAAATGCATACCAGCTGCTTGGACTGGACTCAAGCTTCAGGTCAGCACTTTGCAGTGAGGATTTGTTTTGGGGCCTATAGGTTTCAGGAAGCCTCCCTGAGCCTGGGAGTGGGAGATGATCTCTCCACTGAAGCACCTTCTCCAAGGAGAAAGGGAGGGTGAGAAGGGGGAGGAGGCCAGGAGTTCACATTCAGCCTCCATGAGTGCCACATTTGGGAGGACAGGCACAAGGGGTGCAGGGCCAAAAGATAGTCCAAGGCGGAAGGGGCTGCAGAAGACGCCACTATCCTGCTGCCAAGGTATACAGGCAGTGAAGAGGCTCCGTCTATCAATGGAGACAGTCAACACTATCTGTCAGATGATTGGGCCTGATCTCTGCTAACTGTGTGGCTGGACACCCCATGCCTGTGGCTCTGATGGTCACCACTGTCCTCAACCTCTATGCCTCTGGCTCCTTCCAGGGGTCGGCGGGTGATCTTTGTGGTGTCTCACAATCAGCTGTCCACACATGTGTCAAGCAGGTCACTTCCTTTTCAGATAATCCAGTTTCTTCTTGAATGCCTTGATTGGACTTTCCTCCACCACACTCAGGCAGTCCATTCCAGACCCTAACCACTCGCCTTGTGAGAATGTTTCCATCTAATACTACCCTTGACCTCCTTAGAAAGATACGGATGAATCTTTCTTGCTGAATTTTTGTTTTGTAATGGAGTGTAATTTTGTTGAGTATTTTGAATTGCTTCTTTAAATGTTTCCCACTGTTCATTTACTGCCATACCTTATAATCTATTTACCTTTGGCCAGCTCTCCCCTCACGCCTATGTAATTTGTTTTGTTCAAGTTTAGGATTCTTGTTTGGGTCTGGAATAAGTCACTTTCAAACTTAATATGACATTCAGTTGTATTGTGATCCATTATTTTTAAATGGATCTTTAGTATGAGATTGCGAATTACCTCATTACACAATACTAGATCTAAAATAGTTTTATCTCTAGTTGGTTCCACAACATTTTGCTCCTGGTAACTCTCTCAAAAACATTCTACTCATCTTCTAGATCACCCTTGCTAATTTGATTGGTCCAGTCTATATGAAGATTAAAGTCCCCCACAATTATTGCATTGCCTTTGTTACACGTTCCAACAATTTCTTGTTTAATGCTCTGTCCAGAAGTATAACTACTGTCGGAGGCCTATAAACTACTCCCACCAGCGTTGATTTTCCTAATTTCCATCATACTTTCTGATCACCTGAGCCAAGTTCCTGGCTCACTAATGTCATCCTTTAATATCAGGCTACCTCTTCTTTTCCATTCTGCCTGTCTTCAAAATGTTTACCCTGGAATATTTATTTCCCAGCCTTGGTCACCTTGTAACCTATTTCTGCAACGGCGGTTAGATTAAACCATTTATCTCTATATGTGCCACCAGTTCATTATCTTATTTTGGATACTTTGCACGTTCAGATAAGAAACCTCTTAATTTAACTTTAACAATTATTCCTTGCATGAACCTTATTTTCTGATGCACTATTGCCATTAAGCTCCCTGTCACACTCTGCTTGTCTTTACCCACGCCACTGTTTTATTACTTCAATTTTTTATTTAGATTTCTAAATTTCCTGTTACCAGAACTCTTATTCCACCCATCCACTGCCTCCATTAGTTTAAAGCCTTATCCATGGTCTTAGTTATACGTTTTGCCAGGACATTAATCCCAGCTGGGTTTCATTGGAACCTATATCAACAAAACACTTCCCTCTTTTCCCAGTACTCATGCCAGTGCCCCATGGTATCAAAACCCCTTCTTCCCACACTAATGAGTCACAGGTTTAATTCTCTTCTTGACTATGTCAGTTAGCGTTAGGCCCAAGTAACAATCCAGAGCTAAAAACAGAAAGTGCTGGAAAAACTCTCCACAGGTGCTGTCAGACCTGCTGAGTTTTTCCAGCACTTTGTTTTTGTTTCAGATTTCCAGCATCCGTAGTATTTTGCTTTTAACAATCTAGAAATGATTATCTTTATGGTTTCATTTTAATTTGCACACTAACTCCTCAAACTCTCTCAACAGACTATTATTCCTATTTCTACCTATGACATTGGTTCTTGCATGGATTGCAACAACTGGATCCTCCCCCTGCCACTCCAAGTTTGTCTCCAACTGCAAAGAGATGTCCTTAACCCTGTCACTGTGCAGGCAAGACAACCTTTGGAGCTCCCAGTTGCACCTGCAGAGAACAGTATCTATTCCCCTGACAATACTGTCTTCTATCACTGCTACATTCCTTTTCACTCCCCCCCACTTGAATGGTGCCATGGTCAGTTTGCCCATCCATCCTGCAGCCTTTGTTCTCATCCACACAGGTAGCAAGTACCATGTACCTGTTTGTCTAAGTGAATGAATGAGGCTATTCCATTATGACATGCTGGACCTCCATACCTGCCTAACATCTCAGTCAGAACCTCCTATCCCTGACCATTAGCCAACTGTAAAATTCTTCTTAACCTAAGGGTTGTAACTACCTCCTGGAGTAAAGTGTCCAGATAACTGCCCTCCCTGATGACCCACAATGACTGCAACTCAGACTCCAATCAAGCTGCAGACACTTACTGCAGAAATGGTCGTCTGAGACTCCCACATGTTGCAGTCACAGCACACCACTAACCCTGTCATGCCTGTCTAACCTAATCACTTAACTTAATCAATTAATTACTAATTTGGATAGCTAAAGTAATATTAAGTTAAATTCTTTGAACTTAATGACAAAAGAAGAGCACTCACCATCCAAATGAGGTAAAACAAAAAGGATAAAAAGCCTTCCCCTTCTGCAGAGAATTCCCATTTGTACCAAATTCCCAACTTTGCAGTCTGTTCCTAAAGTACTCTGTTCTCAAACTCTCTGTGATAGCAAAACGCTATCTACTTTTATAGAGAGCTAATAACTCTCACCCAAGTTACAGCTGCTAAGTCAGTAATTAACACTTATTCAGGCAGCCATTTTCAATTGATTTCAGTTAACTGCCATTCCCAGGTAGTTTCTACTAACTAGATAGCTTAACCTGCTTGTGGCTTTAAAGTTCTAAGTCAGAGTCGGACTGTTGATTTAAATTGTAGCTTGAGAGATACTTACCAGAGAGAGACCCCAATTGCACCAAGTTTCTGACTTAGAATTGGGTTCACAAAGCACTCTGTTTTCAGAGCGCTTTGTGTTTCCCCACTCAGCAGACAGATCTGCTGTGTTTTCTGCATTTTAACCAATTCATCCGATCTGTTAAAACTAGAATGTGGAGATGAACAGCTGTGACATGTTTGAATGGGAGAGTAACAGAAATTTTATACATCGTCAAAGGTTAAGTTGTTATATTTTAAATTCAGACTTAGTAAAATACTGGATTCCTTCAGAATTGGCATTTTTGAAACAGCCCTTGGCACAAGAATGGTCCAGAGCACATTGTCGTTATTTTCAACATCACTTGTATGCAGTTTGAGTTACCTGTGCCAAATGCATTGCATCACTATGCTGTTCAATTGTGTGGTTCATTAACATTTTTCATGAAACTATTTTTACTTTGACCAATTAAGTCTTCCATAAGCTATTTTTGTGAGGATGGGGAGGGCAAAGGGGGTGAAAGCACCAGTTTTAGGCATTTCTCAGGCTGCTTCACTTCCTGCCCTGGTGCAAGTAACCTGGATACACCTTTCCTGTTGTGTTTTCAAGATTGCATCCAGAATTGAGTAATTCTCATGTCTCACTCCAACTTCAAGTTGTATTTCATGAACTTTTGAGGGAAATTTTCAGTCAATCAGTTAAACTTTATGCTTAAATGCTTTGTATATCATTTATATGTTTTGGTGTGAAAAACAGAAAGGCAGAGTATTATTTAAATGGTGATATATTGGGAAATGTGGATGTACAAAGGGATTTGGGTGTCCTTGTACACCAGTCAATGAAAGTAAACAGGCAGGTGCAGCAAGCAATTAGGAAGGCAAATGGTATATTGGCCTTCATTGCAAGAGGATTTGAGTTCAGAAGTGGGGATGTCTTACTGCAGTTATACAGGGTCTCAGCCACACCCTGGAGTATTGCTTGCAGTTTTGGTCTCTCTACCTAAGAAAGGATATAGTGCTATAGAGGGAGTGCAGCAAAGGTTCACTAGGCTGATACCGAGAATGGCAGGATTGTCGTATGAGGAGAGATTGGTTCGACTTGGGCCTGTCTTCACTAGAGTTTAGAAGAATGAGGGGGATCTGATTGAAATGTATAAAATTCTGACAGGGTTAGACAAACTAGATGCAGGGAGGATGTTTCCCTGGGTTGGGGAGTCTAGAACCAGGGGCCACAGTCTCAGGATATGGGGCAGGCCATTTAGGATTGAAATGAGGAAAAAATTCTTCACTCAGAGGGTGGTCAACCTGTGGAATTTTCTACCACAGAAGGCTGTGAAGGCCGGGTTACTGAGTATATTCAAGAAAGAAATTGATAATTTTTTCGATATTAGTGGTATTAAAGGGTATAGAGAGAAAGCGGGAATATGGCGTTGAGATTGAGGATCAGCCATGATCATATTGAATAGCAGAGCAGACTCAAAGGGCTGAATGGCCTACTCCAGCTCCTAGTTTCTATGTTTAAAATAATGCCAGCCAAAAAATGGATTTAACGAAAAGGTCACCCAGCAGAAAATTTCTTGACCAATCTACACTTAAATTCTCCACTTTCATTACTTTAATTACAAGACACATTTTTAGCACAGCAGATGTAATTTTCAGTGAATGGAAACCAACCTACGTGTATTTTACATTCCATCTTCTTATGTGCATAGCACCCTGCAGACAGCAGATACAGAACTAAATCTCTCAAATTTGGTCCTGGTGGTTATTGAGGGGTTACAAAACCTTGGGGCAATTGCACTGATGTACTAAAGGGCAGATTGTGGATTTTTTTCTCGGTGAATGTTCCAGTAACCTTGGTTCAGCAAATAGCTCAGTGTATCAACTTGGACTTTCACAATATAAAATTCCGAGCAACTACATAGTTTGACGAGCAATTGCACGACCAGTAGCAATACTTTGAAAAACTTTGCGGGTGTCCTTTGCTGACTTTTTGGTTTGGTCTCTGTCCAACTTGTTACCTGATCTTTTCCATGCGCTGAAGTAATTTTGCTTTTTCTTTGCAGCACATCTTTAATTAACATAAAGTGTGAGCCAGAGCAAATGTTTTAACTCTGTGCAGCACCAAATGTGACCTGTTTACTCAGAGGCCAGCTCAACTTTGTATTTTTTGATTGATATATTGGATGTCAATTTAAAATAGCAACTCCTGCTTAAGATTGTTCCAGTTAACCTCAGCGTACTACTGTGCTTGCAGCTTAATGTTCCATTTTAAGTACCAGTGAGTCCCACTAATGACCAAATATGGCAGCTGTTGTTTTATTATCTCCAGTTGAAGAACAAACCTGTTGGGTGAAGCTGCAATAATTTTGTTTGCATCCTGGTGATTGTTGGTAACAATTAAGTTATTAATTAAGAGAATTGTGTATTAATGATTGGAAGATCAAATCCTTTTAAAAGTATTAGATGGACAAAAAATGAAGCGGTAAATTTGAATGTAATTGGGCACCTTTATATTCATTTCCTGATCCTATTTGAGGAGAGAAAACCTTTGTCTCCCCTTGCTTTATGCACTTGGCTGTGTTGTGTAAAGCAAAACCCAGAATGCAAATATGCAGGAACAATTCCTAAGATAGAAAAAGCAGTTTCAGGGAAAAGCTGTATGAGCCCTAATATAATGGCGCTTTAGCTGTGCCTGCCAAAACCATAAAACTTCAGAGAACATAGTGCGAGTAGTCGAGTCCTGCAAATGTTATTTTTGGTAGTGCAATGAAATTTAGTAGAAAAAAAATGTCTGGTTTGATTTTTCATATATTGAAATGATTGTTACTCATTATGTTATTTGGTTAAGAAAACAATGCATTTAATGCAATCAGTAATCGATTATTGCTATGTGATTCAAGTTTTAACCATTTTTTTATAGTCTGAGATTGGATTCGGGAAGCTAGAAACTTACGTTAAGTTGGACAAACTTGGAGAGGTGAGTAACTCTGCTGTCTTTCAGTAGTTTGCAACTGGAGGTATAGAATAAAGAGGTAATGCAACTAAAGTGGTAAATTCTAGTAATTGATACGATCATCTGTGCAGCTTAATCAAATGGGTGGTACATTTCACTATATTGCAAACTGAATGCAAAGTAAATCAGATTTCCAGTAAACATGATCATTGGTAGGATGCTCTGCATGTTTCCAACAATACTTAAGTTCAGTACTCTCCACCCATCTGGGATACCATAGCTGTTTTTGCTGGGCTATCTGTAAATAATTTAATGTCTCTGCACATAAATTGTCACTGCATGTGCATTTTTTTTTTAAAGCAAAAATTATTCGGTGGATTATTCCAAGTACACACATGCATAAATTTTAGCATACTGCTTTAAACATTGAAAAATGCCAACATTTCCATGTAGAGCTCCTTTTCTGTTAAGGAAAAATAACTGGCAGGGTAGGTACCATAAATTATGTATATTTTTCTAAATATAATGTGTATTCTTCTATTACATACGAGCATAGGAATTAGGAACAGGTTCAGGAATTCACTCCTTGAGCCTGCACTGCCATTCAATAAGAGCATGGCTGATCTGATTGTGGCCTCAATGCCACTGTCCTACCCCCAATTACCCTCATGAATCAAAATCTACCTCTGCTTTAAAAATATTCAATGACTCTGCCTGTGCCATTCTCTGGGGAAGAGAGTTCCACAGTCTCATGACCTTCTGAGAGAACATCCTTTCAGCATCCACTCTCAAGCTGTCTCGGCCTTATATGTTTCTTTAAGATCACCTCTCATTCATCTAAACTCCAATGGATACAGACCCAACCTATCAAACCTTTCCTCTTAAAATAACCCGTCATCCCAGGAATCAGCTGAGTGAACTTACTCTAAACTACTTCTAATGCATTTATGTCCTTTCTTAAATAAGGAGACCAAAACTGTCCACGGTACTCCAGATGTGGTCTCACCAATGCCCTGCACAGCAAAATATTCCTAATTTTATACTCCATTCCCCTTGCAATAAACGACACCATTCCATTTTCCTTCCTAATCATTGCTGTACCTACTTTTGTGATTCATGTACCAGGAGACCCAGATCCCTCTGCACCACAGAATCTTGCAATCTCTCTCCGTTTAGATAATATACTGCTTTTTATTCTTCTTGCCAAGGTCGACAAGTTCACATTTTCTCACATTATACTCCATCCGCCAATTTTTTTCCTACTCACTTAATCTATCTACATCCCTTTGCAAACCCCTTATGTCCTCTTCGCAGTTTAATTTTCTACCCAGCTTTGTGTCATCAGCAAATTTTGCAACTATACATTCAGTCCCTTCAACAAAATCATTGCTATAGATTGTAAATAGTTGAGGCCCCAGCACTGATCCCTGTGGCACTCCACTCATCACATTTTGCCAACTGGAAAATGATCCATTTATGCCTACTGTCTGTTAGCTAACCCTCAATCCATGCTAATAAGTTACCTGCTATGACATGAGTTCATTCTTTATGTAGTAACCTTTGATGTGCCACTTTGTTAAATACCTTTTGGAAATCTGAAGTACAACACGTTCAGGGGTTCCCCTTTATCCACATTGCTAGTTACTTCCTCAAAGAACTCTAATAAATTAGTCAAATATTATTTCCCTTTCAAAATCCACGTTGAATCTGCCTGATTGCATTGAGATTTTCTAAATGCCCTGCTATAACCGCTTTAATAATAGATTCTGGCATTTTCCTTATGACAGATGTTGAGGTAACCGGCCTATAGTTTCCTACTTTCTGTCTCCCTCTTTGAATGGAAGAGTTACATTTGCTATTTTCCAATCTGATGGGGCATTTCCAGAATCTAAGGAATTTTGGTAAATTAAAACCAGTGCATCAACTATCTCAGCAGCCAATTCCTTTAAGACCCTTGGCTGAAGTCCAGTTGCAACTTTAGAAAATATAACCCACAATAAATTATGATTGCTTTGAAGATTTGTTTCCAGTATATTTGTGTTTTGATAATGTTTGAACCTTGAGACATAATTGGGGATACTTAATTGGAGGATTTCCTGATTCTGACAGTGTAAAAAAACTGAATTTTGCAGTAATTTGGGTTTGTTTCTGCAGTTCTGTCATTTGTTCAGTGAATTTAAACTTGCCTTGGTAATGATAAATAACCCCAAAAAACTTAAAAATAAATGGAATTCATGGCACAACTAGTGGCGATTGTAGCCTCAGACTTATTATGTTTGGCGTGAGTTAAAACCCAGAAAAGTCAAAGATCAAGCAAGAGACAAGTACGCAATTTAAAAAACCACAATTTCAAGTAAATGAGGAAAGAACTTAAGCAAATTGATTGGGGTTTGCTCAATAACAAAGCAAACAAGCGGAATATTTTAAAAGATGTAATGCTGAGCATAACTAATGAAAGAATATTCCCATTGGTCAGTGAAACAGCAGCAAGGGCCAAAAATTTAGGATTAGTAAAGAATGTACAAATAGGAGGGAAGTTAGAAAATGGGAAAAAGATCTAGAAAAAAGGAAACAAGCTGAAAAGTAAGCAAAATGGAAAAGGAAAGCATTGGACAGACTAAATTAAAGGAAGATATAAAGAGACAGTGAATAAGTAGTCAGGGAACAGGAGTGTAAAGGAGGATTAAAATTAATGAAAGGAACTGCTATTGAAAATGAGTTAAAACAGTCTTTGTAGCAATATACAAGTGTCTACTAAAACAGGAGAACTAGAGACAATACTACATTGTTAGGAACTAGATTTAGTAGGAATTACTTAGACATGGCTATAGAAAAATCAGGTCTGGAAATGAAACATTGCAGAGCATGCAAAAGCGAAATGCTGCAGATGCTGAAAATCTGAAATAAAATCAGAAAATGCTGGAAACACTCAGGTCAGGTGACGCCTTGGAGAGAAACAGCTTACATGTTTCTGATTAATGATGACTCTTCAACAGAACCTAGGAAAGACAAATGTATAAGATTTTGAACAAGTGAAAGTGAGGTGGGGTGGGGTGCGGGTAGGTGCAGTGGGAAGAACAAAAAACTGAACCATTAAAAAAAGGCCTATGAAAACATATCTCATGGCTTTTCTCGTTCCTTTCTTTATTCCTTTACATTCAGGTGGATGCTTTCTTTACTTAATCCATTGCCACAAAACCTTTTGTCATTTAATCTCTCCTGCCCTCCACTACATCACAGACTTTCCCTTTTGTGCTTCCTTCCCCCGCGCTATTTTATTTGATCAAAACCTATTGCATTTCTATCTTTCCTTGCTTCTGAGGAAGGGTCATCGTTGACCTGAAGCATTAATTCTGTTTCTCTCCACACATGCTGCCTGATCTGCTGAGTGTTTCCAGCACTTTCTGTTCTTATTACGGGGTATAACATATTTAGAAAAGATGGAGAGGGGGGGAAAACGAGAATTGGAATATCAGTGCTAGTTGGCAATAATATACTGGTCATATAAAAAGTGATGCAGAAATAGAATCCATATAGATGGAGATAAGAGACAGTAAAGGATTAACTTTACTAATAGGGCTAATCTACAGACCCACCCAATAGTGGAAGAGGTTGGAGGAAGAAACATGCAATTAAATTAGGGAAATGAGTAAAAAGCAAAGAATAATAATCATGGAAGATTTCAAATACCCTGAAATTAATTGATCCAAAGCGGTAGGTAAAGAGAATAAGGGAATGGAGTTCTTAAAATATGTACAGGACTCTTTCTTTCTAACTCGGTATGTGAGAAATCCAACAAGGGAATATTTGCTACTGGATCTGGTAATGGGGAATGAACTAGAGCAGGTAAGAGAAGTAAAAATAGAAGGAACAGCTAGGCACTAGTGACCATAATGTAATATGCTTTAAGATAATTGAGAAGGACATAAGTATGGCAAAGGCTAGGTTAATAGATTGGAGAACAACTGATTTTTGAAGGCTGTGAATAGAACTGGGGATAATAAAATGGACAGCAGTATTGCCTATAATAATGTAGAACAGCTATAAAACAATCTTCAATGGAGTCCAGGAAAAAATGGATAAATAAAGCCATTATGGAAAAAAATTAAGATGGCATACACTAAGTGCATGGACAGCAAGGGAGAGCATGACAAGGGAGAATATCAGGACATTGGAGGAACAGTCAAAAGAACTATCAGGAAGGCAGAGGAACTAAGAAACTATATAGGAACATAAAATATTCTACAGGCTCATAATTTTTTTTTTAAGTTAGGATGGGAACAGGGTCACTGAGGAACAGATAGGCTGAAATCACAGGTAGGGATAGCAAAGTGGCAGAAATATTAAAAAAATACTTTTCTTCAGTATTTACCAGGGAGATGGATCAAGTAGATATGCTGGCGGAAAATGAGATTAGAAATGATGTAACTACATTTAAAATAAAAAGAGGAGAAATATTAAATAAATTAGTCAAACTCCCAAGGGATAAGACTCCTGGTTCAGACAGGCTACATCTGCACCTTTTCTGGTTCTGAGCCTATTTTCTCTTGAGTTTAGAAGTATGAGAGATGATCTCAGTGAAGCATACAAAATTCTTTCAGGGCTCAACAAGGTAGATGCAGGAAGGAAGTTTCCCCTGCCTGGCGGGTGGTATGGGGGCAGTCTCCGAATAGGACTGAAATGAGGAATTTTTTTACTCAGGGTAGTGAATCTTTGGAAATCTGTACCCCAGAGCACTGTGGAGGCTCAGCTGTTGAGAATATTCAAGACAGAGACTGATAGATTTCTAGATATTAAAGATATCAAGGGAGATGGGGATATTGCAGGAAAATGGCGCTGAGGCAGAAGATCAGTCGTGATCTAGTTGAATGGCTTTCTGCTTCTATTTCCTATGTTCTTATGGTTTTAAAATAAGCTAGAGAAGAGAGCACAGCTGCTATTGTTAATTGTATATTAAATATATTACATTGAATACACAATGTATCTTTTTTCAGCAATACTCAAGTACTGTACTACCAAGCGACTAATTGTATATTAATTGTATGTAGTTGGTGGGAATTAACTAGGCATTCACTTATGCTCCTACAAATAGGAACAGACTAAAAATAGATTTGTTGCTTAAGGGTGAAAGTTGGAAAATAAAAAAAAAAGTTCAAACTAAAATCCTAGTGGCAATTGTGAATTGATGTAAATCAATGTTCTCGGAGTCTGAAACTTATGAACAGTGGAAGACTGAAGTGGATATGTGGACACTAGTTACAACACTACCAAAGAGATGACAAGCTATAGCATTGTGTTGTTTTCAATAAGCAATTAAAGTATCAGTTGGATAGTGATGAAGAGTAGGACCTTCCATTGGAGTTCCTGGATGAAATCCACAAGAAAGCTGATCATTTAAATGCCTCTGAGGCATGATCAGAATTTGATAGATTTTGGTGTGACCATATCATGGATACCAACAGATGGTATAAAAGTTTGTCAAACTTCAATTTAGGGATCCTTGCATCTGTAAAAGTATTTAAATTACTATATTGTGCTAAGGTGTCTCATCTGGATAGGCAACTCATTCTAACTGGCATTTGGCCCTCGCAAAAAGAGACTCTGTTGAATCTGATCTCCGCTGCCTTAAAATCATTCTTTAGGTAACTGTCATTTCCTTTAGCTTTCATGTAGCAAATGAGACATCCTGAGATGATGCAAAGAATAGAAGACTCAATGATTGCCAGATTTCAAAATAGTCCAGGTACCAGTCACAGCCATTGGTATAACAGAAAGATTTAAAAACAGGAAGAATGAGGATGAAAACACTTAGCAGACCTGGCTATTACAGCAGAGACAAAGTTGGAACAAAAATAATGGCCGAATGAATCCAAGGAATGGCAAAGGAACAGTTAATAGGTGATTAAAGTGTTACACAAAGTATTATTATGCGATGAACTGTCCCAACTGAGGGTACAGGGTCCTTGAAATTACACATGATGCAGAGGATTTTGATTAAGACGATGAAGATATCGATGAATCTGAAAAGATTATATTGGTCACAAAGAGGTTTAATCCTCTGATGAATGAGTTAGCTGTGGATTCTTTTAACGCTGCAGTACGAGACAGTGCTTGTACTTCAAGATTATGTGGAATAGATTGGTTAAAATGTTACCTTGACTCGCTTAGTGGGGACTGACGCAAGGTTATGGAATAATAAAGTATGTTTGCTTTAGGTATTGTCATGGCAACACATTGAGGTGTAATTCTGTGTAAAATAATTGGAGTAAGTACTTTAGGTGTAGCCTCTAGTGAAATAACTATGCTGCAATGAATAAGGCGCAAATGTAATTTGACATGGAACATGAGAATGCAATTATTTTTGAAACGTCAATTGATCTGCAGTTTACCCAGTCAGGACATTAAGAAAACTTGATGTTTCTGATTAGAGTTTCAGACAAATATTAATGGTTTCAGGTGATAAGCATCAGAGTAAAAAAATGGAAGTTATCTTAGTTACATAGACAATTTCCACACCTTGTCAAATTAAAAATCCTGCTAACAGATGCAGGTGTGGTTGATGAAGAGTATGTGAGGCTAATCAAATTGATTAGTGAGAATTGTGAAATCTGTGAAAAGGATCAGAGGATGTCGCCACATCCTATTAGAAGCCTTCCATTGGCACGTGACTTTAACAATGTTGTTGCCGTGGATCTAAAGGTATGGGACGCAAACAAAAATATTTTCATCTTACGTTTTATAGACCAGATTTAGTCTTTCTACAAATAAATAGTTAAGGACAAATCGGTTATTATAGACAAAATCATGGAGAAATGAATTGGGACTGGACTTGGGACACCAGTGAAGTTTCTGACTGATAATGAAGGAAAATTTGCCAAAGAATTCAGATGTGTGTGAAAACATGAATCCCGCAGCTGCAAGTTCTTTTAACAATGGACTTTATAAGAGAACCGCGACCCATCATGTCCACGCTGCAGACTTGTTCGTTACAGAACTTCAAGTGTATCTCTGCATATTTTTAGATGCGATAAGGGTTTCTGTTTTTAAGGAGGTGAGCACCAGATGCCCCCACGCTCTAGATTGAAAGATATTTCCTAACCTCCCTACTTTCAAACCTATGCCCCCTGCTCGTTGACCCCTTTGCTAAGGGGAGTAAGTGCTTCCTGTCCTCTATCTAGGACATTCATAATTTTATAAATCTCAATTGAATGCCCCCTTAGCTTCCTTTATGACAAAGAAAAAATCTCAACCTATCCACTCTTCCCTCAAAGCTAAAATTCTCCATTGCTGATAACATCCACATAAATCCTTTTTGCATCCTTTCAAGTATGATCATGTCCTTCCTGTAATGTAATGACCAGAACTGTACACAGTACTCTAGCTGTGATTTATCTGGTATCTTACATAGTTTTAGCATGACCTCCCCATTCTTGTATTCTGCACCTCATAACAAAGGAAAGTATTCCATATGTCATCTTAACTTATGTTGTCCTGCTACCTTCTGGGACATGTGGACATATGCTTCAAGATCCTTCTGTTCCTCTACGCTACTAGGTATCCTGTCATTTATTGTGTATTCTTTTGCCGCCTTTCCGCAACACGTTTGCATCATCTCACACTTCTCCAGATTGAATCCCAGTTGCTACTTTTCTGCTCACCTGACCAATTCAGCAATATCTTACTCACTGTCAGTCTCATGGTCAATTTTCATTTAATCTGCAAATTTCTTAATCATGTCCCTGACATTTAAGTCTAAATCATTGATAAATACTGCGAAAAATTAGGGACCTAGTACTAAGCCTTGCAAAACCCCACTGGAAGCAGCCTTCTAGTCACAAAAACACTCATTGATTATTACCCTTTGTCTCTTGCCTCTGAACCGATTTTTAGATTAAACTTACCACGTGCCATGGAATCCCATGAACTTTTACTTTCCTGAGCAGTCTGCCTGGTGAAGCTTTGCCAAAAACCTTGCTAAAATCCATGTAGACTACCTTGAACATACTACCCTCGTCAACTTCTTGTTACCTCAAAATATTCGATCAGGGTAGTCAGACACGAACCTCCCTTAACAAATCCGTGCTGACTATCCTTGATTTATCAGTTCCTTTCTAAATGACATTAGCTACTGCCCCTCAGAATATTTTTTTTACAATAATTTGCCCACCAGGTTTTTGGTTGACTGGCCTGTTATTGTTCAAGCGATTCCTTTTCTCCCTTTTCAAACAGCAGTGCTAGTATGATAATCCAATAAATAGTAATCTCAGAAGAAGATGATACCATCTGACAAAGCTCTTCAGATTTTTTAAAGTATAAAAAATCCTGCAATGTTGTGTACCTATCAATGGAAGTTTGTACACTCATTCACTTTTGCCATGACTTCTAAGATCATTTGGCAATGTGATGCATGAAAGGCTACTTCAGCATAAAGCAATGAGGATCCATGTTAAATTTGAACAAAGTGAATGCAATTCAATAATAAACTAACATGGATTGAATCCACTAAAGCAGCCAGGTAACTGCTGCTGAGTTAAACAAAAAATGTAAGTTGTCAGAGGATATAGATAAAATTTGAAAGGAATAAAAGTGCAGTGAACTGTAATGCGAAGAAAAAAAATGGGTAACGTATGCACTCCATGAATGGCATTGAAATAGCTAAGGTTGCTGTTGAATGGGTTTTCATAGATTCTGTCCAATGCATCCAATCGTTGCAGAGCAAGAATAAACGAGCAAATTGAAACAGTAAACTGTAAATCTGAGGAAGTCCTAATTAAACACTGTTATGGTCAGACCACTGTTGAGTATGTGCTGTTCTAGTCTTTGAGACTCAAGTGGAAGTTTAAAGTCAAGGCTCTCTTCTGGGCATTTCCACAATTGTCAGAGGGCTGAGTAATGAGGAATACGTTTTTTAATAGGAAGCAAGCGAGAATGACCTTCATAGAGGTAATATGAAGTAATATAGAAAAAGTATTTCCAAAGCTATAAGTTGAACTAAATTATGATAAATAATGAAGGAGCACATGTTCAAACTAGTACACAACAAATTTAGGAGCACAAACATGGAGCCATGTAAGAAATGGACAAAAGTTAGGATGTTGCTGGACAGATGGGCTAACTGTTACTCCTCCTCATTTGATCACAAGATAATTACAGATGAAAGTCATTTGGCCTATCTCAAGTCATTCATCAAGAGAAATCCGTAATATGCCCAAATAGCACCTAATTATTTTGTAAATTATAACTGGGTTTCTACCTACACTGTTCTACAATTTATTCCACATGTTGGTCACTCTCTGTGAAAATGAATCACCTGATAGCAGTCCTAAAATCTTTTGCTATGTTTGAATTCCAAGTTCTACTCTTGCAATTCATTGTAACTTTCTGGGTTAATTTTTCAGTGCCTTGAACAATTGTATATGTCTTTTCTGAGACCACCTTTTAAAGCCAAAATCTTAAATTTCTCCAATTTTTCCTCATAACTGAGACTTTTCACATTGGGAATCAGCTTTGTAATTTTTCTGTACACTGTGTCTAGCACTTAAATGTCTCTTTTTGTTTGCTGATGAGCAGAACTGAATGAAATATATATGATGTGCTGAATTTTCAGGTCCCAGGGAACTGGGGATACTCAGGCGCCAGGGGACAAAAGTATTGGCAGCATCCAGCATATTGATGAGTTTCATCAGGGTAGTGGAGGAGAGGATGGCCCTGAGATTCCACCTGATCCATTAACAGCTCTTGTTAACATTGTTGAAGAGCTCATTGTGGGCTTGTTAAGGGACATGTTTTGATTTTGATGGGGATGCATGGGCTGCATGCACTGTCTGGGGCAGACCAGGTGAATGGAGCCAGGGACACACTCGGGAACCAGTCGTGGCTACCCTAGGAAATTGGGTAGGCCCCATGAAAGGGTGTACAGTGCAGAGGGACACTCAAGCGCCATTGGGTCAGTGTAGTTTGCACTGAGAGTCGTCAGTTAGTGCTCAAGTACTACAGGGGTCATCACCCTCCTGGCATTGTGGGTCATAAGAAGAGGGGGAAAGGCTGCCAGATAGAACTGGGAGGGCTACCTGAGCACAAGGAAGGCAGCAACTGGCAATGGGAACACAGCTCTCAGATTTTGGGTCCAGTGGAGATGAGGAACAACTCCCTCTACAGGAAGGTCAGAGCCCCAGGCATCAGGAAGGTAGAGGAGAGAGAGACGAGAGACAGGAAGAACCCATAGGCCATACCCTCAGCATAGGATTTACAGCCGAAGAACAAGCTACCTTAAGATGATCTGAACCAATGCTGCAGGAGACCGTGAACTCTCTTGGCAGATGGTCACAGAAATCTATGCTCTCTTCGCTAAAGATCTCATACCTCGCAGCACCCTGCTTACCATGTCCTGCCAACCAGCAGTCAAATTTACTCTGGCCTTAAACTTCTTCACTCCTGGTTCCTTGCAAGAATCAGCTGTGAACCTTGGTGGCATCTTGCAAACAGCTGCATTTCACTCCATCATGCAGATCACTAATGAACCCTTTGTGAAAATTCGAGTACGTTCAGTTCCAGACAGACACAGCCTCACCAGAACAGAGGGCAGTGGGTTTTCCCTCCATTCCTGGATTCCTGCAGGCACAGCTCACCATTGATTGATTGCACCCATGTGGCCATCAAGGCACCCAGCGATCAGCCAGTGAGATTTATCAATAGGTTTCCACTTCCGTAACATTCAGCTGGTCTGTGACCACAATAAGAGCTTTCTCGTGTGTGCGTTTGCTTTCCTGGCAGCTGTCATGACTCATTCATTCTCTGCTGGTCCAGGCTATAGCAGCTCTACACTCAAATCTGAAGAGATGGTTAATTACCCCTTTATGAAAGCCCAAGATAGAGAGACAGAGGAGATACAACCAAAGCCATCTCAGTTGGACAACCATTGGGCAGGCCATCGGGCTTCTGAAGATGCAGTTCTAGCACCAGGGTCAGCCGGGTGGTGTCCTGCTGATGATAATTGCGCCCATGGAACTTTTAAGTGAAAGCTGTTGTTGAATAGGACTCCGTATGAATAAAGAACATCATACTGTGGAACTATGTAGCTACCTAGTGCCACATTTATGCAGGGAGTGATGGGGTGCTTGTGGTTGTGTCAGACTTATCTTTGTTGTGTCAACTATTTAAAGTGAAATTTACCTTTTTTATTTGAAGTATCATTAACCTGTTAGTAATGTTGAATTTACATTGGTTCTGATTTGTGTTGAAGTAAAAGCTACCAAAAGTGGAATCTTGTTGGTAATTTCATCATTTGGGAATTGTTCAGTAAATTTGGTTATTTTGGTTTATGGTTTCGCCACGGTCATCATGACAATGTCAGGACCCAGTGTCAGAATCAATGACAGGTCAGCACCCTCAGCTGAGAATTTTTGGTGAGACTTGGCCCAAAAAAGTGAGAGAATTTATAAGTAAATTTTTGGTGATATTGATTACCTGGGATGAACATGTTGCTTATACCTACTATTCCTTATTACAGGGTACCTATGCAACAGTGTTTAAAGGAAGAAGTAAGCTGACTGATAACTTGGTAGCCTTGAAAGAAATCAGGCTGGAGCATGAAGAGGGCGCACCTTGTACAGCAATACGGGAAGGTAAAATAGTCCCATTACACGTAATGTCTTCGTCATTTAACAAATGTGATGTAATCTTGCACAGCTAACTTTAAATATGTAGGATCATTTAGAGATAAAGCCACAACAAACAAATTGTAGATTTCAGAAGTTCTGTCCAACTCTATTTACTTGCAAGTCCAATACCCATTTCAAATAAAACATTTTGCATTAAAATGTGATTTATGTTTATACTTAAAGGATATTTATTGCTGGTTTTCTTTGTCTCTCTAGTCTCGTTACTGAAGGACCTGAAGCATGCAAACATAGTCACTTTACATGATATTATTCACACAGAAAAGTCATTGACACTAGTATTTGAATACTTGGTAAGATTTGTCCTTGTACAGTTTGTGCTAGTCATTGTTTATGTGAAAAGTCATTATGAGGAAAAATGAAGGAATCTGATTTCACATTTTGAATTCCTGCATTTTGTAGGACAAGGACCTGAAACAGTACATGGATGACTGTGGAAGCATAATGAACATGCACAATGTGACGGTGAGGACTAAAACTAACAAACAACAGCTGTGAGTCATTTGTTGCATGCAAGTGCTGTTCGATTAAGCTTACTGTTTCGCTTTGTAGATATTTTTATTCCAGATTTTACGGGGCTTGGCCTACTGTCACAAGCGGAAAGTGTTGCACCGAGATCTGAAACCGCAGAACCTGCTGATAAATGAGAAAGGGGAACTAAAGCTTGCTGACTTTGGTATGAAGCAATAATTAAATATTACATATTGGTGATAAGCCTTGTATGTGTTAAGTTCCATAATTCATTCTGCATCATATCTGTATTTCCAATTTATTTAACGCCTACACATAAACAGAGATTACCCTTGTGCCTTGGGACGGGGGTTATCACTTCTGTACAATCCCATTAAAAAAAAATTTGTTTTAGTAGTCAGGTGAATTTACCCTAACTCTGTAAGAGGGCAAAGGTCATTATGTGCCAAGCCTTCACTTTTAAGTTATTGACAGGAAGCTGTTTGCCTTCCACGTATTTTTACCAGTTTCTACCCTGGTAGACAACGAATATCAGTTAAAATCTGCCTTAATTTTGTGTTTGGTCCTTCAGGGCTATAGTTTGACATCTGTACCTGTTAAGTGATTGAAGTGTTCAGCTCCCTGAATAATGCATTGACTCCATTGATGTAGCCCTCTGAACTGCCCAAAACAAATATCTCAGTTTTTGAGCTGACACGTTAGTGCCAATATCAAAACGCAGCCTGTTGATGCTGGCAATCCTCCAGAATGTTTTTAAAGCAACTTGAGAAACAATTTTCCTTGTTCCAACTTATGACCAGCATTATGCAAGAGGTACTGCAATGATTCTCAATTAAAACTAGAGAGTTGTACAGGGTGGTAGGCAACTACCAGCAGAGGAACTGGATGATATCAGCAGAGCATTATTGTTGCACTAAGGCTCCTTAGACAGGACCTTCCAAATCCACGACCGCTACCATCTAGAAGGTCAAGGGCAGCAGATAGATGGGAATGCCACCACCTAGAAGTTCCCCTCCAAGCCACTCACCACCCTGACTTGGAAATATATTGCTGTTCCTTTACTGTCACTGGGTCAAAATCCTGAAGCTCCCTCCCTAACAGTACTGTGGGTGTACCTACACCACATGGACTGGAGCGCTTCAAGAAGGCAGCTCACCACCACCTTCTCAGGTGGCAACTAAGGATGGGCAATAAATGCTGGCTCAGCCAGCATAGCCCACGTCCCATGAATGAATTAAAAAAATAAACAACAGGAAAGCTTCTTGAATAGTAGTTCTACCAGGCTGGAAACAAAACAACCATTTTGTTAAATACAAACTGATTTTATTTTTTCCCACCCTTATTCTCAGAAGGGGATGGGGAAATGAGGATAAGCTGTCACACATAGAAGGCTCTACATTGAGTTGGATGTCAAGTGTGCAGTGCTAACTAAGCAGAGTCATGATAATGGGGTTGCCAATCCTGCCTGGCTGCGTACGAACATACAAAATAGGAGCAGATGTAGGCCATTCGGCCCCTTGAGCCTGCTCTGCTATTCAATGTTATCATGGCTGATCTGTTTGTGTTTCGAACTCCACATTCCAACCACCCCAGATAACCTTTGGCTTCCTTGCCTAACAAGAAACTATCCATCAGCTCCTTAAAAATATCCAATGACCCTGCCTTTACCACCTTCTGAGGCAGAGAGCTCCATAGTTGCACAACCCTCAGAGAGAAAAAAATTCCCTAATTTCTGTCCTAAAAGGGTGATTGCTAATTTTAAAACAGTGCCCCCTAGTTCTGGACTCACCCACAAGAGGAAACATCCTTTCCACGTCCACCTTGTCAAAACCATTCAGGATCTTATATACTTCAACCAAGTCACCCCTCACTCTTCTGAACTCCAACGGAAACAAGCCCAGCCTGTCCAACCTTTCCTCTTAAGATAACCTACTCATTCCAGGTATCGATCTAGTAAAGCCCCTCTGAACTGCCTCCAACGCAGTTACACCCCTCCTTAAATAAGGAGACCAAAACTGCACACAGTATTCGAGATGTGATCTCACCAATTCCCTGTATAACTGAAGCATAACATCCTTACTTTTATGCTACAAGCTGGTGCTGGTGGACTAGAGATCTGCTGATGTACTGTTATTTAAAGAGGGAGGAAGGGATAGCCTGAGTAATTACTGGCCAGTCAGCCTCAGCTTGGTGGTGGACAAGTTATTGAATAAAATTCTGGCGACAGTCTAAAATGTCATTTAGGAAGGCACAGATTAATCAAGGACACCTGGTCTCTGCATCCAGCTTTCATGCCTGTGGAACTTATTTCTAGCAATGATTTTTGCATTTATTAAGGAAAGTCATGTCTGACTAAATTTATTGAATTTTTTGAGGAGGTAACAAGAAGAGTCAATGAGGGTCAGGCATTTGGTGGAGTCTACAGGGATTTTAGCAAGGTTTTAGCTGAGGTCCCACATTTTTTTATTATTAATTCATGGGACGTGGGCTTTGCTGGTTGGGCCAGCATTTATTGCGCATCTCTAGTTATCCTTGAGAAGGTGGTGGTGAGCTGCTGCCTTGAAGGGCTGCAGTCCATGAGGTGTTGGTACACCCACAGTGCTGTTAGGAAGGGAGTTCCAGGATTTTGACCCAGCAACAGTGAAGGAATGGCAATATATTTCCAAATCAGGATGGTGAGTGACTTGGAGGGGAACTTCTGGTGTTCCCATCTATCTGCTGCCCTTATCCTTCTAGATGGTAGTGGTTATAGGTTTAGAAGGTGCTGTTGAAGGAGCCTTGGTGAGTTCCTGCAGTGTATCTTGTAGGTGGTACATAATACTGCTACTGTGCATTGGTGGTGGAGGGAGTGAATGTTTGTGGATGTGGTGCCAATCAAGTGGGCTGCTTTGTTCTGGACGATGTCAAGCTTCTTGAGTGTTGTGGGAGCTGCACTCATCCAGGCAAGTAGGGAGTATTCCATCACACTCCTAACTTGTGCCTTGTAGACTTTGGGGAGATATGGCAGATTAGTCAAAAAAGTAAAAATCCATGGGATCCAAGGGAAATTGGAATGTTGGATTCAAAATTGCCTCAGAGGCAAGATGCAAAGGATAATGATGGACAAGCGTTTTCATGTTTGGAAGGCTGTTTCCATTATATGGGGAGGCAGTGGCATAGTGGTATTGTCACTAGACTAGTATTCCAGAGACCCAGGGTAATTATCTGGGGACCCGGCTTTGAATCCCACCATGGCAGATGGTGAAATCTGAATTCAATAAAAATCTGGAATTAAAAGTCCATTCTGGTTTTGGTTAAAAAAAAACATCTGGTTCACTAACGCCCTTTAGGGAAGGAAATCTGTCATCCTTACCTGGTCTGGCCTACATGTGACTCCAGACCCACTACAGTGTGGTTGACTATTAAAAATGTCCTCTGAACAAGAGGCAATTAGGGATGGGTGATAAATGCTGGCCTAGCCAACGGTGCCTATATCCCATGAACAAATAAGGAAAAATTGGGATTCTGCAGGGCTCAATGCTGGGTCGCTTATATATCAATGTGTAATATATCAATGATTTAGATTTAAATGTAGGGGGCATGATTAAGAATTTTGCAGATGATATGAAAAGTGGTGTTGTGGTTGATGATGAGGGCATAAGCCATAGGCTGCTGGAAGATGGATTGGTCAGTTTGTGGGAAAAGTGGCAAATTCAACCTGGACAAATGTAAGGTAAAACATTTGGGGATGACAAACAAGGTAATGGTGTAGGCAATAAATGATAGGATACTGAAGTGTAGAGGAATGGGGGACATTGGAGTACATGTCCACAAATCCCTGGAGGTAGCAGCACAGGTAGATAAGGTGGTTAAAAACGCATATGGGATACCTTCCTTTTACTGAGGCATATAATATAAGAGCTGGAATATTATGCTAGAGCTATATAAGTGAACTGCTGTTAGACTGCAGTTAAGCGTACTGCATACAGTTTTGGTCACCACATTGCAGGAAGGTTGTGATCACACTAGAGAGGGCACAGAGGATATTTATGAGGATGTTGCCAGGAATGAAGAATTTTAGCAATGAAGAGAGATTGCTTAGACTGGATTTGTTTTCTTTGGAACAAAGGACGCTGAGCGGAAATTTAATTGAGGTGTATAAAATTATGAGGGGCCTGGAGAGGGTGGATAGGAAGAGCCTATTTCCATTAGCTGAGAGGTCAATAATAAGGGGGCATAAATTTAAAGAAATCGGTAAAAGGATTAGAGGGGCTGAAGGATAATTTTTCACCTAGAGAGTGGTGAGCATCTGAAGCTCACTGCCTGAAAGGGTGCTAAAGGCAAAAGCCCTGATCACATTTTAAAGAAAATACATGGATGTACACTTGAAGTGCTCTAGCCTACAGGGCTATGGACCAAGATCTGGAAGGGGGAATTTGGTTAAATAACTCTTTCTCGGCTGGCAAAGGCACGATGGGTGAAACTACAACCTCCTGTGCCATAATGTTCTTATGTTTCAGTTATCATAAAATAGACTTCTACATAGGCTATAATATAATCTTATATTAAAGTCTATAACATATATATTTTTTTATATATAGACCATAATATAGTCTCCATTATATACAAACTTACATTATCTTAACATAAAACAGTATGAAAGAGCAAGAAGGGGGAAGAATTTTTGAAGCATATACAGGAGAACTTCCATGAATGATATAATTGTAGCCTCATGAGGAAGGAAACAGTGCTAGATCTAGTTCTGGGTGGGGCATGTGGAACATGTTTCAGTTGGGAATTGTTGGAAATAGTGATCACAATATCATTAGGTTTAGAATAGTTATGGAAAGGGGCAAGAAACAATCAAATGTAAAAATTCTCAACTGCAGCGGGCTAATTTCACTGTTGAAAAGGGATCTGGCTCAGGTGGATCTGGCTTAGGTGGATCAGAAATGAAGATTGGCATGTAATACAGTAAATGAATACTGAGAGGCCTTCAAGGAGGGAATAGTTCAGGTACAAACTAAACACGTTCTTATGAGGAGGAATGAAAGAATCTCCAAAGATAAGGTTTACTGGATGGCTAAAGAGAGTTAAAATGAAACAAGTTTATGATAAGTTTCACCATGAATAAAGAGGAGGCATTAAAAAGGCTGGTTCCATTTAGAATTGATCCGAAGGTACTGAGGGAAGTGGAAATGGAAATTGCAAAGGCAATGACCATAACCTGCCAATCCCCAGAGATATGGGGTTGGCTCCAGAGAATTGGGCAATTGCAAATGTTCAGTAAAGGGTCTAAAGATAAACCCAGCATCTACAGACTGTTTAACAGTCAGTTTGACATTGGTAATGGGAAAGCTTTTGGAGATTATAATTTGGGACAAAATTAAGTCACTTGGATAAGTGCAGATTAATTGGGGAAAGCCAGCCTGAATTTGTTAAAGGCAAATTTTGTTTAAACTATTTTGATCAAGTTTTTGGATGTGGTTGATGTATATATGGACTTTCAAAAGATGATTGAAGTGCCACAGAATAGACTTGGCAGCAGAGTTGAAGCCCATGGGATAAAAGGGAAAGAAGCAACATGGATACAAAGCTGACTTGAGTGACAGGAAATGGAGTGGTGGTGAATGGTTGTTTTGGGAATTGGAGGAAGGTATACAGTGGCGTTCCCCAAGGATCGGCATTAGGACCACAGCTTTTCTTGGTCTATACTATTGACCTAGATTTGGGTGTACAAAGCACAATCTCAAAATTTGCAGATGATACTAAGTTTGGAAGTATTGTGAACTATGAGGAGGATAACGATAGACTTTAAGAGGATGTAGGCTAGTGGACTTAAGTGGAATGGATATGGCAGATAAAATTTAATGAAGTGTGAAGTGGCATACTTTGGTAGAAAGAATGAGGAAAGGCGAAATAAAATAAAGCACACAAGCCTAAAGTGGATACAGGAACAGACACACCTGGAAGTATACGTGCACAGATCACTGAAGGTGGAAGGACAGATTGAGAGAGCAGGAGAAAAGGCAAATGGGATCATAGGAAATGAGAGCAGGAATAGGCCATTCAGCCCCTCGATCTTGCGCTGCCATTCAACTAAATCATGGCTGATCTACCTCAATGCCATTTTCCTGCACTACCCCATGTCCCTTGATGCCTTTAATATCTAAAAATCTGTCAATCTCTGTCTTGAACATACTCAATGACTGAGCCTCCAGAGGGCCCTGAGATAGAGAATTGGAAAGATTCACCACCCTCTGACTGAAGGAATTCCTCCTCATCTCAGTCTTAAAAGGCCAACCAGGGGAAGTCGGAAAAATTCCCGACTCGGCCCCTACGCCTCGAGAGAAAGAGCCTTTCTCCCGAGATCTTTATTGGTGAGTAGGGGCTGGAGTCGGGCCAGCCAACGCACGAAGAAGTGCAGAGGCAGCCGAATGCTGTCGAATGCTGAGACAGGTTGTTTAAATGACCCACCTCGGTGCCATGGGACTTTGTCCCAGCTAAAATAAAAACACACACGCCCTCCATCCCTCACATCCCCTTCGACCCCCAAATAGTCCTCATGCCCTCCCCACACCCATGACCCCTTATGCTCCCTATGCCAAGCTCCCCCCCCCCCCCCACCCACCTCCTATGGCCCCTCATGCCCCATATGCTAAGTTCTGCTCCTTCACCCACCTACATAGCCTCTCATGCCCTCTATGCCAAATTGTGACACTTCCATGCCCATTGATCCACTGTACACTTTCTAGAACCAGTGTAAAGTGGCATTATATAAAAAAAGAACTTGAAAAGAAGTCATTCATTGAGAACATTCTCCTATGTTTGAAAAAAAAGGTTTGAAACTAATAGAAGTGTCAATCATCCAGGCCCTTTGAAGTTTCAAAAACCACAAACCCTTGAAACCACTTAACTTGTGTAAACAAAAATTGTAAAATTGACCTCAGAGATCAAAGAGCCTGAGCTGTCAATCAAATAATGCATCCTCTGGAGAGCAGGTGTTCTATTATTATAATAACTGTCTGGTCTCTCATCCAAGCCTGGCTATGTATGCTTGGCCGAGAGTCCAGTCATCTATTAGGGAAAGAATGTAGTCTGCATAGCTGAGGGCTGCTATGCAAATGAGTTTTTCTCCCTGTCGGCGATTTTCCATGGCTAAGACTGTCAGGCTTTCCACATGATCTTCTCTTGATGTTCCCATTCACGTGTAGATTTTTGACCCATTCTAACTAAGTGGAAACTGGTTAATGGGTCATCAGCTGCTACGGCACTGGTTTAAGCAATCCTGTAGAAATATGAGATTCATAATCAAGTGGTATCCTATTGGTTCTGTGAAAGGGTCATGAGGACTCGAAACGTCAACTCTTTTCTTCTCCGCCGATGCTGCCAGACCTGCTGAGTTTTTCCAGGTAATTCTATTTTTGTTTTGGATTTCCAGCATCCGCAGTTTTTTGTTTTTGCTTTTATCTCTATGTTGGTATCTTATTGGTGCCTGTTGCAGGCCCTGTTTCAAGCTAACAATCGCAGACTCTCTACGAGAGCCAAGCCTGCTACAATTCAGGCAATGACGCCAGCCATCTACATAGTGTCATGCACATGCTTGTTCAGCTGTAGTAACCATGTGACCATTGTACCTTGATTCTCATTATCATTTTTACTAATCTAAGAAGTCACCATGAATCAAAGTATGTTTGACTCCTTCCTGTTGTAGACACTGTTCTAATCTGTTGACGAGTTTTAGTAGTTAGTGTAACTTACCTTAACAGCTCTTGCCTAAGATTGTTTCCATTTCACTTAACCTCTGGAAATTATCTGCCACCTCTGACTTCTTTCATTGAGAGGAAATATTATTTAGTTGACATGCATATTGCATTTTTTTAAATGTAAATGGGATTAAAGAAGTTTATCAAACTGGTTTGTTTGCTTTGGAAGCAAAGGTTTAGGCTATCTAGAGGTACCATCCTTAGGATGCACATGGCCAAATTTAAGTTTACCTTGCTCAAACTGTAGAATTACACATTGGAAGAAAAATACAAATAAATACATAAAAGCAAAAGGTTCATTTTCGTGAGGTGTGCTGGTTTGACTAATTCTGGTAATTGTAATTTAAAAAATATAAATTTCAACTTTAATGTATTTATGAAATTGTTTATATATCATAAAGTGGTGCCGAATATGGCACTGAAATATCTGCACTCATTGGCAGAATTTTATGGACTCCACCGGCAGGTTTGTCGGGGAGGGACCATAAAATTCTGCAGGTGTCCTCCTCACCAGCCAACCTGGCGGCAGTTTGATGGAGGGCAGAGGGCAGGTAAGGCTTGGGGCAGACTGCCCACCCTCACCCCAATTGATGGCCATTTAAGGGCCGCTTCCCACCCAGTCACAATTTTTAGGCTGGCAGGAAGAGGTCAGGAATGAGGCCGTGGGGTGGGGGAGGGGGGGGTGGGGGGGGTTTGGGTGGGGGCTGGGGAGGCTTGGCCAGTCACCCTCCTTGGCCAGGCAGGGGGATTGTGGGTGTGCCTCGCTCATGGGCTCCCTTTCCCAATTGGGATATCCCCCCACCAACAGCCACACCCCCAGGCCTTCTCTCCCAGTTCAGCCAAGAGCAGCCTGGTTCAGCATCCTGGGCTCCCAGCTCTTTGCACTGTGGGACTGGGTATCATCTCAGTAAGTGACCATTACTCCGGTAGTACTGCTCAGACTAGAGAGCTACTGGCCAACCTGATTGGCTGGCAGCTCTCTGTGGCAGCACTTCTTCCCCAGTTGGAGGCAAAAGGCCCATGTCCAGCCAATTAATGTTCCATAGAGATTAAAGGGCAGATGGGCAGCCATCAGGAACAGTGGGGGATGGTGATGCATTCCCTGCTGACTTTTTCAGTGGTGGGGCAAAGAACCCCTGTCTCTCAGCCTGTCTAATGTAGAAGGGGCATCCTATCTGGTGATATAGCCTGCAAACAATTGACTGTCTGCCATTATTAAATTTTCAGTTTAGAGTAAATTGTTAATAAGCTGAGCATGTGCTGACTATGAGCACCGTAATAATAAACCACCGCAGAATATCCCAAAACACTTGACAGCCAATGAAGTACTTCTGAAATATAGCCACTGTTCCAATGTAGAGAAATGTGACAACCATTTGCATTCAGCAAGGACCAATGAACAGATAATTCTAATAATGTTGGCAGATGGATAAATATTAGCTAGAGTGCTGGGAGAGCTCTCTGTTGCTCTTCAAATAGTGCCATTAGATCTTTACATCCATTTCAGTGGGGAGACAAGTCCTCACTTTAAAGTCTTATCCAAAGTACAGCACATAATTCAGTGTAGGTATTTAGATTGTCAAGGTCAATCTAACATATTTGCTCAAACCCACAACCTTATCTGACTCTCAGATGTGAGTGCAACCACTAAGTCAAGGCTGATCCTAAAAGAAAGGAAAATTATAATTACTTACCAGACCTGAGGGATCCTCATTGTTTGAATGAAGCTGAACCTCCATTTACATAGCTCCCTTCCAGCTGTTCATTTTGTGAACTGTCATGTTTTGCAGATGTTTTGAGGTATTGTAGAAGTCTTGTTGCTTCCTACTCCAGGCATTGAGTTAAAATTATGCCCCAGAACTAGGATGTTCCATCAGGAAATGGAGAAACATTGTCTGCTATCTAGAATGTGAATTTTTTTAAACACTGCATCACTGGTTTTTTCCTGCGAAAGGAGGGCAGGCAAGACTCTTTTTTTGTATGTTGTTTTGGTCACAAAGAATGTGGAAGTCATTATTAGTTTTAAATTATCCGTCATTCACTCATAATGCTCATTCCTAGTATTACCACCACTATTTTTATTCTGAGTGACTGATAATGCAAACCAAAGGGTGGGATTTTCCCCCATTGCACCAAGTGCGGGAGCGGGCGTGAGAAATATTGTACCCTCTGGCCACAATGGCAGGTTTTTGCACCATATCGTCCATCCCCCCCATTTCATTAATTATTCGCACGCATGAAACATGCCAGGTCGCTGGTGGATGGCCTCTGTTTGCCCGCCCCACCGTCAGCTCACCAAATCCTCATTCTGGGCACCGTATTTAAAATACAGACAGGCACAAGCTTCTCGATGTCGGCAGCCCAAGACTGTTCCACTAACAACACAGCCCCCGAAACCCAAGTTGACGGCAGCCACCAAATTCAGTGACGCCTCACTGGAGTGCCTGCTGGATGCATTCGAGGCCTGCCGCCATGTCCCTACTATCCCTACTCTGGCTGCAAGAGGTCCAGCAAGGTGACCAATCCGGCTTGGGAGGTGGTGGCAGTGGTGGTCAGTGTCAACATAGCCCAGAAGAGGTCAGCCACCCAGTGCTGGAAGAGGATGAATGATCTCACCAGTTTCAGCAGGGTAAGTCAACCATCTCATCACTCTCAACTCTCGCACTTACAAGCCCATCACACATTCACTGGCATCTCGCTCACTGCGAGTTCAAGGGACATCACCACTCACTCTCTCACACACCCTCACATCTCCATTGGACTCATCTACTCTGGAGATCGCATCCTCATCCCATCCATGGCTCCCCTCACCACCCACTCATGCCAGACATCCTTATCATCTGCCCTGACACATATCTTGCTCACATTCTCTCCATCTGTCTTTATGCAGGACAAGCTAGCACACAATAAAAGGGAGAGGCTCCAGACTAGGGATGGAATGTCTGACATGAAGGCCCTCACAGAGTTCAAGAATCAAGCTGGATGGAGAGGACATTGACCGTGCCTGCGCTGAGGGTGAGGTTCGCAGCGCACACCCAAGTGAGGATCCTGCACCAGCTCATCCTTCAGACAAACATACTGAGAGTGCTTTGTCCTGGTTTAGAGTCACCTGCCATGCACTAATTATCTCTCCTTTGTCTCATAGGCTCATCTGGAAAGCGCCCAATGGCATCCACAAGCCTCATCTCCAGCCCTGAGGGCACCTCGGATGAGGAACCAGAGGAGAGCATCATAGAAGACCTGTCACAGTGCTCACCCGCACCCTCCACCAGAGCAGAGGGACACATCTCGATGGGACCTAGTTCTAGAGTAGGCTCGGGGTCATGATCTGGTAAGCACAGCATACAATCTGGTCCACAGCAGGCGGAGGTAGGGACATCTGAGGTCGCCAACACTCGGAGGACTGCTGGAGACCGTGATTCTGCTGAGTCCTAGTCAGGTGACGAGCCTCAGGACTCGGTCCTAAATCAGTTGCTGGAGCTGCAGCAACAGTCAAGGCATTATCAGGAAGGGATGTCAGCTGCACTCCTCAGGTTACAACATATGATGGAGGAGTCCGTCCATCTGTCTGTCCGAGGAGGGTGCACCTGCCCCACAGCAGGCCATGCAAAGCAGGCCTGAGCCCCCCACAGGGCGCCAGCCAAGGTCATCACAGACGACAGCAGTCAGCAGGCTGTCTCCACGTTCACTGTGGATGTCTGGGAATTACTAAGATATAGCTGGAGGGTTAGGAAAGTTAAAAAGATTTAGGAGCATAGCGGTGATATGGGTGTTGACCACATGTATGTAATGTACACAGATGTAAATAGAATCGTGCCCATTTCACATCTATTGTGTGTGCCTCCTTTTTACGTACTGTGTTGCTGTCAATCAGGTATGATATCATGGTCCCTCCCCCATTTATCTCACATATATCGCTATCATAGGCCTCTCATCTACTTAGTGTGCTTCCATATCACCACAGTGTGTGTCCCTTTTGCACATCATTCTTAATGTTGAGTGTGTTTGTGGAACAACCTCGTTCACATGCTTTGCAGGGTCATGTCATCGTTATTGGCTGTGTAAGATTGAAGCAGAGGTGTTCTTGTCACTTGTCTGCACTCTTGAAAGGTGAAGGTGCAGTGTCTAAGGAAACATGCATGGAGAAGGATCATGAATCCATGTACTGTCTGTCTCTTGGCAGGGTTTTCATGCTATGAGCCTATGCTCGAGCTCGTGTGTGCTGTCAGTCAACTGCGTTTTTGACTTTGAGTGTACATCTGCTAGGCTCACCAGTAAGTGGAGGCACCTTGCCACCTCAGAGTGCCAAAGCTCAGCCTCTCTCACTGTGCAGTTGTGTGTCTTGCGGGGACAAGGCTGTCATCACAAGCTAAGGAAACAGCGCTATGCATCCCTTCACCTCAGCATTCGCCAAGGTCACTGATGCTAATTGCAGTGGTGTTTTCTGATGGGCAGTTGAAGTTTTGAGCATATTCTGGAAGTGCACAGCATTGCTTTAGACAATGTGTAGGGGAGCAATGGGATAGGAGCAAGGAGCTGAAGTGTGCTCTTTATTCGAAATGATATGTGCCCTTGAGGACTTCATGCTGTGTGTGTATTGTGGACTTGGCAAGGGTCAGGGCTGGCCATGAGGGCACAATGTTTGTGTTAAAAAGGAGCCATGATAATGTCCAGCAGGCAAGTGTTTGAAGTTGTTATGCTCAGGTGGTCCGCATGCATATTAAGCTGAAGATAAGTGCAGCCCAGGATCTCTAACTGAGTGTGCTGGATGTCGGTGTGATTTGGGAGAATGCAGCACAGCTGACTGAGTTATCTCTAAATTGATTCACAGCAGCAGAAAGTCATTGGCTGCCTTGTCCCAAGTGTGAATTATTTGATTCACCATCAATGTTACACAAGCTTGGCCTAAATAGCCAAGTGGTTATGGTACTGGGTTTGTAACCCTAAGATCAAGAGTTCAAATCTCACAATGGCAAACTATGAAACAATGTAACTTCATCTGAAACAGATGGAAACAGGTTTACTCAAAAAAGAGTATCAATGTTACACAAGCTTGGCCTAAATAGCCAAGTGGTTATGGTACTGGGTTTGTAACCCCCAGATGAAGAGTTCAAATCTCACAATGGCAAACTATGAAACAATGTAACTTCATCTGAAACAGATGGAAACAGGTTTACTCAAAAGAGTATCAATGTTACACAGAGTACATATTCCGTTGCTTGAGATGGATCTCCTTGAGGAGCCTTGTCACATTGAGGGCATACAGTTACGAGACCACTGAGGATCATGCAACAGCTCCTGGCTCTTGTAGGGTGCTGTTGGGACCAGGATGCTAGAGAGGTGCTTGAAGAGGCAGCACCTTCTGATGCCAGGACACCCTCCTCCAGTTAGCACCTCATCTCAGCAAGGACACAAGCTGCTGAGGGTTAATCATCCTTTAAATTATCAGGACAATGTGCGACTGATGTGTAACTTATTCACTTTCATGTTGAAGTGCATGAGCAAAATGAGAGGGTACTGACTACAACTCATCATCCTCCTGACGGAATCTGGTGGCCATCAGGGCTTCACCGCCTGCCTCGTCTGGTCCGTGTTATGGCCTCTTCCCCTGCAGCCTTGGCTTCCTCAAACTCATCACCCTCAGCCCTTTTGAGAGGAGACATGCAGCTCCTCCATCACATCATCTGGCATATCCTCACCGCTTGGCAGTGCCAGATTGTGTAGCACGCAGCAAGCAATAATGATCCATGAGACCCTCTGGGCACTGCATTGGAGTGCTCTGGCAGACCTGCCTAGTCATCGGAATCACATCTTTAGGATCCCTATGGTGTGCTCCACCAAAGCTTGGGAAGAGGAACGAGCCTTGTTGTACCTTCTGCAGGCATCTGAGGCCATCGAATGGGCGTCATCAGCCACTTCCTTTGTGGGTACCCTTTGTCACTGAGGAGCCTGCCCTGGATCCTGTATGGTTCCTCGAAGATGTCCAGGATCTGTAATCTACTCCAGATGTGTGAGTGGTGGACTCTTCCTGGGTATCTGGAGCAAACCTGCAAGATCAGTTTCTTGTGGTCGCAGACCAGCTGTACATTGAGCGAGTGGTAGTCTTCCTGGTTTATGTAGTGCAGTGCTTGTTGCCAGGGAGCTTTTACAGCCACATGAGTGCAGTCAATGGCACCCTGCACCTTTGGAAAGCCAGCAATCTCAGCAAAGCCAGTGCTCTAGTATCCCAGTTTGCTTGATCTCTGTGGAAGTTGATGTAATTATGGGCCTTGGCAATAAGGGCATCTATGACCTCATGTATGCATTTTTGAGTGGACGCTTGAAAGATCCCACAGAGGCCCCCTGGAAGGAGCCACTGGTGTAGAAGCTCAGAGTGCCTTTACCTTCAGAGCCACTGGCACCGGATGCCCTCCCAATCTCCATGGCACCAATTCCTGGAGAATGCAACAAATGTGAGTCACCAGATCCCTGGAAATGCGGAGTTGCCAGCAACACTGGTTCTCGCTCACCTGCAGGTAAAACGTCCGAGTTCTGTACACCCTGGGCCTTGCAAGTCTCACGTGAATAGGCACCATTGATTTACTTTCCTGATTCCCTGCACTGTCATTAAAAGATTCCTAACGTGTCTCAGCTGTGCCTCTCTCCTCATTTGGGAATGCACAGTTCAGTTGTGTGCCAATGTTATCAGCTCCCCCACCCCCAGTGCATGCAGTTGCCTCTAACCTGCCAGCATAGCGTCTCTGCATTTTAATTTTGCACTGCGCCATCACTGCAGGTTGGAAGATGGTGGTGCAGAACTCTCACTGAGTATGGAAGTACCTCCCGTCATCCCAGAAGAACTTTATGTTCAGATTTCCCCCCCTCACAGACCTCCCTATCCACGCCTGTATTCCTTAATCCCGTCGTGCTTCTGGTGCATGTCCCATTTGTTAGCCCCTGAACATTTTGAAGTGGATGTGCCTATAGCCCATGTGGACCTTGCCCATCCCCATCATGAGGCCACTTATACTATTCAACCAACCCCCCGCCCCCCGCAGCCTCTCCCCAGTCATGTGTCAAGCTTCCCCACTCTTAACCAGTACAGGCCTAGCCGTGCAGCCCCTTCTCCTGTGTGAGAGCACTTTCTCCCCTTCCCTAGTACAAGCTTAGCCCTGCAGCCCATGAAAAGCCACCCATGCCTTACCACTGGTCTAGTCGGTAGGGAGTTGCTTGTGATAACCCCCCAAAAGTGATATGGAAATCTGCAAGGCTGATGTTGATTTCCATGAGCGCTACACGATGCAAGGTAGGAGAACTAACCTCAAAGTGAGGAACAAAGTGCAGGCGCATGTTGCTTATATCCCATTGTGAAACACATCATTCTAATTTCACGCCAAAGTGCACTGATGATCTGGCATGGACAGGAGGATGATTCTGGTGAGGAGACTTTATAATGACATGCAAAAATATTTGAATGTCATTCTACATTGGGAAGTTGACAGCTGGAGTGCACAATTGCGACCTGGTTTTATGACATTGTTAAACCGATTTTTGGGCTTCTCACAATATTTTCCACTCCCGCCCACCACAACACCTGCCATGAATGGGAGCAGAAAATCCCGGACAATTTTTTGTCTTTTTTAAGTAAATAGAAATCATAACTCAAAAAGCTATTTTTTTTTTTATGATGCAACTGAATAATCCAATTAATTGGTGTGTTAAAAAAATGTAGTTTTCAACTTTGGCTGGTTAAGATTATTTTGCACCTGCATTTTAATGAGCATTACTTAAATGCACCATGTTGCATTGTCAGATATATAATCCATTATATCAAACATTGAATCTTCCTTTCTTTGCAGGTTTGGCAAGAGCCAAGTCAGTTCCTACAAAGACATACTCAAATGAAGTTGTAACTTTGTGGTACAGGCCTCCAGATGTACTCTTGGGCTCTTCAGAGTATTCAACACAGATCGACATGTGGTATGTAAAATTGACTGCGGTTTAGACTTTCTTTGGCTGGGAGGATATCTAATTTACCATTTTAGGGATCTATTGTATCCAGTAAAAGGACCACTCTCATAATCAAGCCCTTTCGCCCCCTATGAACATTTCCAAAGCTCCGAAGCGGAATCATATTGGAACGTCGGAACTGTTCAGAAGAGGCCTCATATTGAACTCTAAATGTTGACTCCTGTTTCTCCCTGCATATATGCTGCCAGACCTGTTTTTCCAGCACTTTGTTTTTATTTCAGATCTCCAGTATCCACAGCGTTTTACTTTAAAATATATGTTTGATGTATTTAAGAGTGGTAACTTGGTACAGTTTTATTAATAAAGCTGAAAATGATTTTATTACAAAAATAATTTTTAATCGGTGTCTAACCCACTGTAACCCTATTTTAAATAACTGAAAATAACTTTTAAAAACTATACAAAGCCATTTTTTCATTGCATTAGTGTACAGTAGGCAATTTCATAATAAATTAAAAGAAAATTATGTTACCTATTATTGCCCTTCTCCCTAAAAAAAGCTTAATTTTAAGAGCCTCATAGGCTCATGAATGAGCGCAATTAATGGAAACTTACCAGGGTGATTAATTAGATCTGGGGGTGTGGTCAGTTTTATGCTAGCTTCTAGCACAACATTTTTTAAACTAGCGTGGAAGATTGTGGAAACCCAATTTGCGCAGAATGTAATTTGCCCTTGAAATTCCTCAATCGTTTCTGATAACTTGGCTGAATTGTGTTAGCACAACCTGAAAGGAAGCACTCAGCTTTGATGCTGAAAATTATTCATCAGAAAAGGCACAAAGCCTTCTGATTTTCGTGTTCTTCAGATAACTAAAACAATACCACTGTCAGACTTACAAATCAGGTTTATTAAAAGTAAAAATTAAACAGCAAAAGATTAGTGCAGCAGGTTTTACATGGCTACAGAGTTCAACTTACTGACTCTTCAGTTCACATTTCACTAAGTTTCCTGATAAGATTAAAATTAGGTCAATGTTTGTAATAAAAAAACATGAATGTGGAACTGCATCTGCCTCCTTTTAACATAGCATCTTAACTTTCTCATCAATGGAATTGAAAGGAGTGATGATAAAGCTTTCAGATGTATTTTCTGGTGGACATGGGGCTTAGACAAGTTCAAAGCAAACATTCAACAATCAGAAGACGCAGTGGCACTTAGCTGACTTTCATATAAAATAGCCTATGACAATCCAATCATTAAAGACGATACGCTTCTCTGGCATCCAGCCTTGAGTAAGTACATAGAACTCTAAAATAGCTGGTGATTACTTGCAGTGACCTGCCTAAAATAAAGCAGTCCGACCTGCTGTGGCATTTCCATCCACACGTCAGGAATTTGGATTCTTTCCCAACTTGGAAAATCAAACCCTGAAATAAGCAAATTAAAGTGAGCACTAAAAATCCCATAAATGGACATTTAAGCAATCTTTTCATGACCTAAAATGTGATCTCCCAATCCATCAGAATATTAATTCTGTTTTATTATTTTAAACCAAATTCTCTGCCAAGTGACTGACAGTGTATATTGCTGCATGTTTCAATGGTCTAATTTGTGATATTGTGATAGACTTAAAAATGTTTTAATTGATGAGTGACACCATTGCTTTTCTTTAACCTTGTGATGTTCCAAGTGAGATGGCATTATTATGATTGTTTTTTGTTCCATCATGCAATTTCCCAAAATGTTTAATTTAAAAAGTAAAATATTTCATTTTCCATGAAGTTCTGTGGAAAGTCTTACTGCAAAGCACAAGGTGAGCACAATGCTGTCACCCTATGTGGAATGCAGGGCGGGGTTGACTAGACAGCTTTTCCACTGCTGGAGTTCAGCCCTCAATGGCTGCCCATAAATTCTATCATGGCTGACATTCTTCCATTTGTGAGAGATGATGGGAATGCAGCCTCAGTATTTTGGTGAGGTCAGATTAAATCATATTCTGCACTCTCTTTTTGATGGCTGAACAAACCAATTCTGGAAAGACAAAGTCTGCCACAAGTGCCACACATGAAGTTGCCCCTTGCCAGTGGTGTGGGATGATCTTTGCTGACACTTTGTTTGCAGGGCTGGTGTCTGCCTTGGAGCTTCTGAAACCATGTGTCATTGTGATAGTGAGCTCTTGCCCACAGCTAGTGTTGCCATATGCATCAACCATCAACTAGAGTTTCCCCACTTGTCATGATTGATGTTGAGGGCTTTCATGTCTCTTTTTTACAGCATCCAGCTTTGGGTCCCTTGCTGGTCTTTTGGCACGGATCATCCCAGTTTAGCATATCCATCTTTCATTCTGTGCACATGCCGAAGCCAATGAAGAGTTTTTTTAAGCATGCTTGGCATTTTTGCCCTAGAAAGGACTGCTTCATTGATGAATTTGTCTTAGATTCAGGTCAGATTGAGGAGGAAGTGATAGCAAATTTTGTTGGTACATCTAATGACAAATGACTGGAGAAAGAGTTGGGGGCAAGCCACCTTGACTGTGAACATTAAAAGGGCAGTCAGATTTCTCAAGCCCCAGAACCAATTAAGATCAGAAGGCTGACCAAGAAAAGTTCAAGAAGTCTGATATTGGGACAGTTTTTCAAACAATACATTCTAGAACCACTAGGGAGCAGGCTATTTTAGACCTGGTAATGTATAATGAGATAGAAACAACTAATTACCATATTGTAAAGGCTCCTTTAGGCAAGAGATAGAATTTCACACTTAGTTTAGGGTGAGAAACCTGGATCTGAAACTAATGTCTCTTAAACATAAATAAAAGCCATTACAAGGGTATGAAGACAGAGTTGGCTAAAGTGGGCTAGGAAAATATGTTAAAAGATAAGACAGGAGAGAAGAAGTGGTGGACATTTAAGGAGATATTTCATAGCTTTCAACTAAGAAATTTCCATTGATAGAGAATTACTCTACGAGAAGGATGCACCATCTGTGGCTATCTAAGGAAATTAAAGATGGTATCAAATTGAAAGAAAAGGTGTACAATGCTGCGATTATTAGTGGTAGCCAAGAAGATTAGGAAAATTTTAGAAACCAGCAAAAGATTACTTAAAATTGAGGGAGCAATTGGAGTATGAGAGAAAACTAGCAAGAAATATAAAAACAGACAGTAAAAGCTTCTGCAAATATGTGAAAAGGGAAAGAGTAGTTAAGGAGTGAAATCTGCAAACGTTAATGGTTCAAAGAGACTTGGGTGTGTTCATTCAAGGAACCCAGAAAATTAGCATGCAGGTGTAGCAAGCAATTAGGAAGGCAAATGGCATGTTGACCTTTATTGCAAGGAGATTGGAGTATAAGAATAAAGAAGTCCTGCTACAATTGTACAGGGTTTTGGTGAGACCATATCTAGAACACTGTGCAGTTTTGGTCTCCATATTTATGAAAGGGTTTACTCACATTGGAGGTGGTACAGCAAAGGTTCACTAGATTGGTCACTAGGATGAGGGAGTTGTCCTATGGTGAGAGGATAAGTAAATTGAGTTTATATTCTCTGGATTTTTAGAAGAATGAGAGGTGATTTCATTGAAATCTACAAAATTGTGAAGGGGCTTGATGGGGTGGACACTGAGAGATTCTTTCCGCTGGTCGTGGAGTCTAAAACACGGGAATACAGTTTCAGGATAAGGGGCTGAGCATTTAGGACTCGGGTGAGGAGAAATTACTTCACTCAAAGGGTTGTGAATCTTTGGAATTCTTTACCCAGAGGGCTGTGGATGCTTATTTAAGGCTGTGATAGACAGATTTTTGACGTCTCAGGGAACCAAAGGATATGGAGAGCAGGCAGGAAAATGGAGTTGAAGCCCAAGATCAGCCATGATTGTAATGAATGGCTCCTATTTCTTGTGTTCTAAGGTGAACATTGGTCCCTTAGAGGATGACACTGGGGAATTAATAATGGGAAACAAGGAAATGGCAGAAACTTTGAACAAGTATTTTGTATCAGTCTTCACAATAGAAGACACAAAAAACGTTCCAAGAATAGTAGAAAATCAAGAGGCAAATGGGAGAATGGAATCTTGATCACTAGATGAGAAAATACGAGGAAAACTAATGGGACTAAAGCCTGACAAGTCCCCTGGACTTGATGGCCTGCATCCTAGTTTCTTAAAAGAAGCGACTGTGGAGAAAGCGGATGCATTGGTTATAATCTTATAAATTCCCTAGATTCTGAAAAGATCCCAGCGGATTGGAAAATTACAAATATAACACCTCTGCTCAAGAAATGAGGGGGACAGAAAACAGGAAAGTCTAGGCCAGTTAGCCTAACATCTGTCATTGAGAAAATGCTAGAAACTATTATTAAGTGGTAACAGGACATTTAGAAAATCATATTACAATCAGGCTGAGTCACCATTGTTTTGTAGAAGGGAAATTGTGCTTGACAAATTTATTAGAGTTCTTTGAGGATGTATCAAGCAGGGTGGTTAAAGGGGAACCTGTACATAAAGTGTAGTTGGATTTCCAAAAGGTGTTCAATAAGGTGCCACATAAAAGGTTACTACACAAAGTAAGAGCTCAAGGTGTTAGGTGTAATATATTAAAATGGCTAGAAGATTGGCTAAGTAACAAGGAATACAGAGTTGGGATAAATGGGTTGGCAAACTGAAACTAGCAGTGTGCAACAGGGATCAGTGCTGGGACATCAACTATTTATGATCTATGTTAATGACTTGGATAAAGGGACCGAATGTATTATAGCCAAATTTACTGGTGATACAAAGATAGGTTGGAAAGCAAGTTGTGAGAAGGGCACAGAGTCTGCAAAGGAGTATAGATAGGTGAAGTGAGCTGGCAAAAATTTGGCAAATGGAGTATAATATGGGAAAATGTGAATTTGTCCACTTTGGTGGGAGGAATAGAAAAGCAGAATGTTATTTAAGTGGAGAGAGATCGCAAAATGATGCGATACAAAGGAATGTATCTTGCACATGTATCCCAAAAAGTTAGCATGTAGGTACAGCAAATAATTAGGAAGGCAAATGGAATATTGGCCTTTGTTGCAAGGGGGATGGAGTATAAAAGTAGGGAAGTCTTCGTGCAGTGGTACAGGACATTGGTGACACCACACCTGGAGTACTTTTGGCATTAGTACAGCTGATTTACAAACTACTGGTGCAATCTTGTAATACACCATATATAACCAAGTTTGATGAGTTCTTTAGGCTACCTTCTATTTCATGGTAGTTCATCTGGTTCATTAAGAGCTCCAGTACTACTGATACTTCCTGTAGTAGGGAATCCTCCCCCACAAACTCAATTTCATCCTTTGCTTAACCTTTTTGAACTTTCCAAAATTTTATTTTATGGTTCTTCAGACTTTGTTGATATTCACACACCAACAATATGGATCTCCTACTTGCACCAACATCTTTCCAGTAAAGACCGCACCCTAAACTGGTTCTACCATCACGTAAAAGATAGTGTTCTGCACTGATGCTTTCCTAACCACGATAACCTGTGATAAAGAGCAGAAAATTTATCATGTCCCTTCTAGGCACCTTTGAATGATTAGGTACAATCAGAGTCATGAACATAAGATGCTTGGACCATTACTGGGAGTGACCCAAAATTTGCAAAAGTCACATTGGACTTCCATTTTCCTCATGTATTACTTATGAGTTAATTTGTGAAATGCAACAAGATGAAAGACTGATCTATTTGAATCCAATCATACACCGCCATTGCATCTTGCCCACTAAAATCACTACATTTATACAATGGAAATCACAAGTGTGTTATGTCTTCGGATTAAAACACATCGAAGTAAAAAGATGAAGAATGAAAAGATGAAACACTGCATTTCCACACTTTTGCAGGCAGTATTCTGAATTAGCAGGAATTACTGGTTTAAACTGATGTAGCAGCAAATAACGGTCTTATGTCCAATGACAAGCACAATAGATTGATAAATCAATTTTTAAAATGCAATTCCACAGCTCTTTTAGCCTTTTGTAAAGCAAAACCTTTAAGAATCTTTACTTCTATATAATCTGCTTTAATCTTAGCTAACCAGCCAGGTTATCGTGGTTAGGAATGCATCAGTGCAGAGCACTATCTTTTACATGATGGTAAAACCAGTTTAGGGTGCAGTCTTTACTGGAAAGATGTTGGTGCAAGTACGAGATCCATATTGTTGGTGTGTGAATATCAACAAAGCCTGAAGAACCATAAAATAAAATTTTGTGAAGTTCAAAAACGTTAAGCAAAGGATGAAATTGAGTTTGTGGGGGAGGATTCCCTACTACAGGAAGTATCGGTAGTGCTGGAGCTCTTTTCCACGGAGAGATCTAGGCATTTATGTGTCTTGAAGTGTTTGTGAGCAGAGATATTTGAACACTGGGGAAAGGTCATATGAATTCTGGACAAAGTGAGTTAGCCATACTATCCCCATGATTATCTGAGCTAGGTACTTTATCTACAACATATAGTGTACCTTTTATTTATAGAATGGTAACTACTATGAACAAATAGTCAACCCTTTTCTATTGTGGATATTTTTTTTGTTGCTGCTAAGAGGAATTGACCAACAATTTTGAGAAAGATGTATGTTACAAGTATGATGTGTACGTTTAAATTTTAAAATACAGTTCTAAAAGATTCATTTGTGTGAACTACAATGTCTTGTGCTTTCACTTGTTGCAGGGGTGTTGGGTGTATCTTCTATGAAATGGCATCTGGAAGACCTTTGTTTCCTGGTTCCACTGTAGAAGACGAATTGCACTTGATTTTCAGGCTACTGGGTATGTTGGCAATTCTGTTGTAAATGTAATGAGTTTTAGTCATAGCACAAATAGTATTAGTCCTATGCCTAAATATTTATTACATTTAATTGGAATAATACTTTTACCTATATAGAATCATTCAGTCATATTGACACAGAGAAGGCTATTTGGCCTATCAAATCCATGCCAGTTCTCTTCAGTGCAATTCAGTCCCATTCCCATGTTCTATTCCTATAGCCCTGAAAGTTTATTGCTGTCAAGTGTCCAACAAATTTCCTTTGATTATCTCTACTTCCACTACCCTTTTAGGCAGCAAGTTCTAGTTCATTACCATTCACTGAATAAAAAAGCTCTTCCTCGCATCTCCTCATATTTAAGGTTTTTAGCAAGAGATCTGTATCCCCTTAGTCCTTGTACCTAATGAGAACAGCTTTTTTTTATCTACCTTACCAAAACCTTTCATAATTTTGTGCACTGCTATCAGATCTCCCCTCAACCTCCCTTTCTCCAAGGAGACCAACCCCAGCTAAACTTGTAGCTAAATTCCTTCACCCCTGGAACTATTCTGGTAAAGCTCCTCTCCATCTTTTCAAAAACCTTCGCATCTTTCCTAAAGTATGCTGACCTGAACCAGATGCAACACTCTAGTTGTGCCCTAACCAGTTTTATAAAGGTTATGCATTACCTCTCTACTTTTGTACTTGTTCTCTTTTGTTTATGAAACCCAAAATCATATATGCTTTGCTAACTAGTCTCTCAATACTTTCAAAGATCTAATCACATGAACCCCAGATCCCTCTGAGCCTGCCCTGCCCATTCTTTAGAACTCTGCCATTAACTTAGTATTGCCATGTCCTATTCCTTCTGTTAAAGTGCATCACCTCACAGTTCTCTCTATTAAATTTAATCTGTCCATTCTGCTAGCCCATCTATGTCCTGTTGTAGTCCACATCTCCAAGTTTGGTATCACCAGCAAATTTTGAATTTTCCTTGATTCCAATATCCAAGTTATTTATGTATCTCAAGTAAAGCAGTGGTCCTAGCACTGACTTATTGGGGCACGCCACTGTCTACCATCCTTCAGTCTGAAAAACAGCCATTTACCACTACTCACTGCTGTCTGTCCTTAAGTCAATTTTTTTATCCAAGCTGACACTGACCTCCTATTCCATGAGCCTCAATTTTATTATCCAGCCTTTTGTATGGTACTTTGTCAAGCATTTTCTTAAAGTACATAAAGACAACATCTGCATTTTCTTCATCAACTTAATCAGTTACTTCATCAAATAATTCAATCAGATTGGTGAAACAGCTACCTTTTACAAATCAGTACGGGCTCTCCTTAATTAATACAAACCTTTTAATAAGTGTTTTCCCTGACTATTGTTTCTAATACCTTATCCATCATTGATGTTAAACTGACCAGCCTGTTGTTGCTAGGAAGGCCTTGTGTCCTTTTTTGAACAAGGGTGTTTACATCTGCTGTTTTGCAGTGCCCTAGCACCTCTCCCACATCTAGGAAAGATTGGAAGATTATGGCAAACCTTTCCGTTATCTCCACTTCCCTTAGCAACTTTAAACATAGCTAGCTTTTCCAGTGCATCCTGCCTATCAATTTACATCCAGTCCATTACCTCTACCATCTGCACTTCTATTGACACCTTTTCAGCATCCTCTCCTTTAATAAATAGCAATACAAAGTACTCATTAAGTATTCTAGCCTTGCCGTGTATCTCTAAGCATATATCATTTTCTTTGTGCCTGATAGGCCCCACCCAGTCTCTTACTACCTGTTTACTATTTACATGCCGGTAGAAGATTTTTGAGTTCCCTTTCATGTTAACTGCCATTCTATTCTTATATTCTCTCTTTGCCAGTCTTATTTCCCTCTTCACTTCCTCTCTCAACTTACTGTATTTGATTTAGTTCTCACTGGAAATATTCAGTTGACAGGAATCATAAAACCTCTTTTTTTTGTTTCACCATATTCTCTACCTCCTTCATTATCCAAGGAACCCTGACTTTTGTTCTCCTGCCTTTCCATGTTGTTGGAAAGTACCCAGCCTGTACCCAAAATCTCATACAGTCAGCAATTTGCAATCTGGTATATGTCCCAACATGTGAGGGTGAATAGCATTGTGATTAGCTAGAGTTTCACATGGAATGGTATTATGGTCACTATTTCCCAGTGAATCTTTCAGATCCATTTTTGATTGGTTACGTTTAAAGACATGGCCCGTAACTTATGAACTTCCAGGAGTCGTAACTGGGAGGTACCCCAAAGATGCACTGGTTAAGGATTGCCCGGCAATTGCCCAAGAAGTACAAACTTCCCTTGGGCAATTGCCCTTCAATCACAGCGATCTGAAAGTACGATTTAAATCACAAATTTCAGATGGTTCTGACTGTCTTACAGGAATAGCTACCCAAGAAAAGTTAGGAGAATTAAAATCACTTCTAACTCCTGGATAACTATAATACTGACCCCCCCGGGATTCTCCCCCACACCTCCACAGGACCCCTACTGAACACCTGACCCATCCACTGACCACCCCACCCAACAGCCACCCTTCCACTGACCACCTGACCCACCCCACTGACCACACCCCCAACCACCTGATCTGCCCCACTGATCACCTGACTCCCCCAACGACCACCTGACCCTCCCCCCCCAACTGACCCACAGACCACCTGACCCCCAACCTTCTGACTACACCCAGACCACCCGATTCGAACCCCCACTAATCCTACCCACTTAACTTACAAACCTACCTTCTTCCTGGCTTGAAAGTGGCTTGACCTTTAAACTTACCTGCTTTACAGCAGCTAGTGCCATAAAAAATGGGCATGGCCTTCTTAACTCCAATGGTACAGCCCTCAACTGAAAGCCACAGGAGCGTGCTGCCCTATTCTGACTCAAGCTGGGCGAGAAAGGATCATCTGGATTTCGGGCTAGGAAACTGGGAGCGGAGTGGCAATCCGACACTGATTGCTACTCCACGGAAGTTCAGGCCCATGTTTCACTCTCAAAAGATAATTTCTTCTAAAAAGAGGAAGCAATCATATCCCTAAAGGATACTTTCAACTGTCTTATAATGACTATATTGGCTCTCCACCCGCTCCTCAATATTGAATTTATGATGCATTAAAACATCCCATAATTCTGGGGAGAGAGCACCCAAACCTAATTTCAAATACTGCCACCAACAATTTTGCCTCTTTCTGGAACCTTGAATGGCTTTTTGCTCCAATTATGGAGCTGGTATCTTTCAGCTGGACTATTAAAACTGATGTTTTATTGCTTATGTTGCTTTTTGTAGCCTCCACACATGTGCAATTCTCTGCCATTGGCATAATCACGTACACACCCTGAGAAATGACATTTTCAAGCCGCATCTTAACAGCACCCCACCCCCCCCCCCCAACTCCCATCTGCCTGATCCACCCTACACGTCGGCAGTTGCTCCTTGACCTCTCCAGCTTCTGCCTCAAAGCAAAATTGAAAAGGTCATATGTGGACCACAATAATATTAAAAATCTAACGGAGAGCACAAAAAAATTAAGACTGCAATAGGGAAAGCTGAGGAAATATGAGAAAAAGAACTTTTTAAAAACCTCGAAGTATTTTATGGTATGGTAGAAGCAGCCACAACAGTAGCTTCCAAAAGGGAATTGGATACAAACTTGAAAAGGAAAGAAATTACGTTGGTATGGGGAAAATGCAGGCAAGTGAGACTAATTGGATGGATCATTCAAAGAGCTGGCATAGTCAGATGGGCCAAATGATGGCCTCTTGTGCTGTTTGATTCTTAAGAAATCAATAAAAAGGAAATTGAAAAAGTGCGAGGAAAGGATTCTCAGTTTGTATATGATTTAATTGATGATGGTATTTAATAAATAACATAGCTTTTTACTAAGGGGGAGGATATTGGAGAAGAGAATCTAAAGCGATTGAGAGCAAGGTAAACAATATTATGGATTAAAGGATAATTTTATGTAAGTTGTTGGGCTAAACGAATAAAAAACACAAGAACATTGCAGAATACATCTAGAGCCTGATGGAAATGAAAGAATCTAATTGAAGAGGGCCTTAGAAATGATGGGGCCAATTTTAACTTGGGATGGGGTTGGTCTGTTGATGAGGTTCAAAGTGGATGGAACACCTGGAAATTGAGAAGGAAATGAGGCCCAGAAAACTTTTAAGGGGCAGACCTCAGTTTAACCTTGCACCTGTCTTCCTCCTGCAACTGGCAGGAATAATGCTATAGCCAGCATACAAGAGTGGAAACTGGATGTGGGACCCAAGGGTACCTTTCATAAGGTAAGTGCTGGGGAGGCATGTGGATTGGTAACAGGCGATGTTTGAATTCTGTCTTTTAAAATAATTAATTTGTAGAAGCTTAAAAAGCAAGGCCTTCAGTTACTGAATGCATGTTGAAGTCAGTGAGGCCAGTTTGTGGAATTCAATGAATTGTCTCATCCCAGGCCAAGATAGCCTCTATTCATCTTAACTTCAGCAGGAAATGCATATGTCAAACGTACCCCAAAGTGAAAATGCTGAGGTGAGGGGTAGGGAGGAGTGAGAGAAGAGTGGTAATTGGTTTTTATTACATAGATCTATTGTCAAACCATTACCAGGAATAAAGCCATTCTCATAACCCACAAAAAGAGCAATACAGGGACGCTCATCTGATCCCTATTCCAGTATCCATATCTATGACTTCAACCCTGTTCTGCAGCTTTAGATTTAATTTCCTATTTCAAAGAGAAACACTCTGTAATTCCACACCTAATTTCCTAAACCATGGCCCAATCTGCACAATGCTGTACACATCCATGATGCAGTGTCTAGAAAGCACAGACCATCAATGATACAAGCGAGTACCCTGACCTGGCCTGTGAATGAAGCAGTAAATTGCACCATGAGTACACCACCCAATTTCCCAGCATCACAATGATTAACAAAGTTTCCTTCCCTGTTGGCCAATTTCTCCTCCCAGTTTGTTACCAATCCCAGAGTCTCATAAGGCTTTCTGCTGAGTCATGTGAGTCAAAACAGAACGTGGCTCAGTTGTACATTTGTGAAGTAGCTTTTGGATGAACATTCTTTGATCATAACAAATTCCTGAAAAGGAATCAAAACAGCAGAATGTTTGGAATGCACTGCTTTAATGATAGAGAGTACTTTAGATGCATTGGGCTTCCTATCAAACAGCACAAGTTGTCCATTGAGGTCAGTTTGCTGGTAAAGCAAGTTCCCACTATTGCCAGGAATCCAGTTTTACCATATTTAAAGGATATTGGTAAACTTCCTTGAATAATCAGCAGTAGCTGTCCAAGACAAGGGCAAATATTCCATTGTGCATGGCATTGTCACACAATTTGACATAGCTAAGATACTTGCAGAGGCAGTTGATGGGATTTCCCTTCTCATTGCAGGCACCTGTTGTAGAATGCTGAAACATTCAGAAAGAATGATAAAAATGAATAATTTGGGGATTTTCTTGAAGGAACAATCTAGCTGTCACTGGACAAGATCCTACTGGGGAGGTCAACATGGTCCCAAAAAGCAAATGAAAGCTGTTCTATCATTTTACCATCCTTCCACATGCACCAAAGGAGACCATGCTCTCAATTTTGGTTTTCTCCCAAGCTCAAGAGATGGTTGTCTTGGAATTGTCTGAGGATTTGTAAATGTGATCAGGTGCCAAAACTGCTGCTAGAACTATAGGAAAGATTAAATCAAATCAGGAAAATTCAAGTTTTCACAATATTTCAAGTTATTCTTGACCCCTGGTCCTCAAATGCCTTCAAACTGAGGGAAAAGCTCAAGAAGGTCATCATCCACAGTTGAAGTTAACCTGAGGCATGAACTGTGGAATGTATACATACACAGGGCTTTTCAGTCTCCAAACAGAATACCTGAAGTTCACATGTACTACCAGTACAAAATTCTGTTTTTCAGTCAGACTTCGAGTCCAAAGTACCTGCCTACTTGTAGAGGCAGCCTCTTCAATGATCAGTTTGCATGTTCAGCTGTACTTGTACAACTACTTGGTAATAGCAAAATCAGAAGGAACTATCAACAGGTTTCCATCCTACTTTAGCAGCAGGTCTTCATGACCAATTACAGGAAATTAAAACTAAGATTGACATGGGACCTCTCATGAAGTCAGTTTCCAAGCATGAGAATATAGACTTCCTACCACCCTCTCACCTGTCAGGTTTAGGTGAGTTCTTCAAATACAGGTTAAGCATTAACTGTATTAATATTCTAATACTGATGTTTTTGAAAAAAAATTGCATTTATATAGCAATTTTCAAGACCTCAATGTCTCAGAATACTTTACAGCTTATTAAATACTTGTTTGAAGTGAAATCGCTGTCATAATGTTGGAAATGTGGCAGTCAATTGCACACAGCAAGCTTCTAAAAACAGCAATGTGATAATTGACCAGATAATTTGTTTGGATGATGTTGATTGCAGGATGGATGTTGACCAAGAAAGTGTGGATAGCTCCCTTGCCAATCTTCAAAATAGTGCCATGGAATTTTTTACATCCATTTGGTTTAACCTTGGTTTAACACCTCATCTGAAAGCTGGCACCTTCGACAGTCCGGCAATTTTCAGAACTTCACTAGAGCGCCAGCCTTGATTATTGTGCTGCCTGTGTGATATCATCCGCAGACTTGCTTGAACAGTGATTAAAGCTAAATGCTTTAGCACACTGGACCCTTGCACCATGCCTGAGAGAATAATATCACCATTAAACAATCGAAAACTCCTTTGAAAAAGGCTGGAAACAAGGAATTCAACTCTGTATAAACAGACTTGAACTTCAACAACTTTTTCTGGTCCTTCAGGTAATTCTGGAATCAGAACACAACAAAAATATATGTGACCCAGCAAAGTAACCATCTTCCACTGTACCTGTCCTCAGTTAGTCTTCTGCCTTAATTTTGTGCACAGAAGTTCTTAGCCTTGTCTTGCCTCTGAGTGAGAAGGTTATTAGCTTGTAATCTCAGCTGACATTTCAGTGTGGGTGAGATATTAAACTGAGGCCTCATCTGCCCTCTCAAGTAATGTAAAAGGTTCTTTGACATTTGAAGAAATACTGGGATGCTCTCGGCAGTTGCCTTGTCACTATTCCTCAAGCAACATCATTGAAAAAAATACTGCTGTATATGGGGTCTTGCTGTGCACAGATTATCTACTCTGTTTCTTACATTATAACAATGCCTACATTTCAAAAGTACTTACTTGGCAGTAAAATGTTTTGGAATGTCCGGAGGACCGGAAAGGCACTATTATATATTGAAGTTTTCTTTTGTTCATATGTAGCAAATGTGCACTACAATTCTGCATCTGGCATTCTAACAACTTGCAGGTTGCCAACAAGATGTGAAATGATTGTCAGTTGGGCTAGTGTGGCACATTTTTGTGTGCTGGAAACTACATATATTAATGCTCAGGACCCTGTTCTTTGCAGACAGAATATCTACAAACATTATGCCTGTTTCAGCTAAACAAAATAAGTGACAGTCATTCACTGATTCATTCCTCAGGGCAATGCCTTGACCCATCAGAGTCAAGCTACCTGGTTTAAATTTCAAACAATGCTTGGCAGTTAACTGTCAGTCACCATAAACTGGTGCATTCTCCAAGGCAAAGCCTCTACCAATCAGAGCCCACTTGCCAATTAATCAGCACTCTTCTCATGTGGTATAAATTGTTGTTCCCTTTGCATCTGGTATTCTTGCAAATTGTCCTGATGAATGCAAGATGAAAAGCTTCAACATAAAGTCACTCTCTTTCAGCAATACTCAAGTTCTGCACTATGAAATGACTCTATGTGAGGCATCTTTGAGACTCAATCAGTTACAAGAATTGACCTTGACCTTTTGACCCACATTCACAGATGAGCTCGTCTAGTGATGGATGTCAGGAGTACACTTCAACATGATATTGTTGGAGTTCACTGCAGGACATTTATCTACTGTCATAGAGGTCCCAAATGGAGAAGGTTCTTGAATACCTTCACTCCGTTTTTTCGTTAAACATGGGCTAGTACTCCTATGATGGTTCAACATATTTGTCCACTGCATTACCGAACTATACAGATGAAGATGATCCAGAGTTTGATTCCCAGTTTCATGCTGAATTAACTGATACGCTCAGTAGAGGTGCAGTGCTTGGCTTTCAGAGCTTTAATCTGTGAAGAGGAATAGAGGCTGGGATTCCTGCTCTTGAAGACTCTGATGCCTGATTAAAGTTATGTGTACACAGTACATTTGGTATTACCATAGTAGACACTTCGAAACTCAGTGTTGATGATCAGACATGAATAATGGCCTCTTGGATAACGTGTGTTGACCGCCAAGGTCATCAGGGCCGACATGACAGCAGAGTCAGCAATCTGCCTCCAGTGCCGCTGCCAGCGATGAGGAGCACAGATGGTGACTGGCATTCATTGAATGGCAGGGGTATGGAATAAAGAAAGTTGAGGACACTTAAATAATTCTTGTACTGGCCAAAGCTTGGTTCCTTGATCATATGGTTGTCTCCTAAACAGGCAAGAATTGATACAGATGAATAGTCATATCTGCCACTGTATGCTTTCATTGATGGCATTGCTATTAATGGAATCAGTTTAGGAGATTTAGGGTCGCAGTAATTGGAAGGGACCACACTGCTGAACTCCCTTAGAGTTACCTGAGGCTTACAGCAAAAAGAATAGTTTGTCCAGTACCACTATCACAGTTATAACTTAAATCCACTAGTGTGTGATATGTCAATGATCTTTATCATGCCTAATGGTGCCAATTCAGAACATACCACACATTAGAGTGGAAATTGATCTCCTGGTATGAATTTTTTTAAAGAATGTTTCTCAGGTGGTTCTCCCTCGTAGGTTGATAATTTCTATTCTCATGTGCAAGTTGAATTTCTTTTAAAGAATGTGCCATTTCCACACACTGACATCAATCACTTTGTTGAGCACAGGGTTAGAAAAACACTTGTGAAATGAACTATGAAATCTTAAAATCATGTTAGTATTTTCTCTGAGTATTTGCATCATACTAATGGACTTCTTTAATGCAGGCACGCCTACAGAGGAGACATGGCCAGGAATATCTTCAAATGAGGAATTTAAGGCTTACAACTTTCCTAAATATAAGCCTCAACTTGTGATTAATCATGCTCCAAGGTACTGATAGTCAATTGTGTTTATTAATAGGGTCAGTTTAATTAAGCATGAAATGAGTTGTGATTTACTCTGTCTGTGGCTATCACAACATATGTGAACCATGAAAGGTGCAAGGAATTGGGAATTTACATCAAGTAAGTAGAACATAAGCTGACTCAGATGCACTAGGGGAAAATGCCCATGGCGGGGAGAAGATCAGGAGCGGGCATGTGGAGGCACACCTCCGATCGGCGCCCCCGATTGGAGGCGCGCAGCCATTTTACATGGGTGAACCAATTAAGGCCCACCCAGCGTGACATCCACAAGGAAGCACTGTGCACTCCCTGTTCAGGCTGGGGGGGAGATTCCCTGAGCCGAGAGTGCGCTCTTTCACACATGCGTGCGAAAGAGTGCGCTCATCTCCTTGAGGCTAAGTGCTGCCTCAGGGAGATCGGCTCCACAATAAAAAAAATCTTAAAAACGGAAATAAAAAAATTTCCCTGACGTGTCCCCTCATGTGACACTGTCACTTGAGTTGGGGCATGTCCATCGCTTTTAAATACACTTTTATTAAATTTTTAAAAACCTTCATGAAACCTCATCCCACCTGTGGATGAGGTTTCATGCTTTTTCCAATGCCCGCCAGGGCTCCTGACCTGCCTGCCAACCTTAAGGTTGGACAGGAAGGTCCACTAATCACGTTAATTAGTTTGTCAGTGGCCTCAATAGATTTGATGTGTCGGTTAGCAGAGCTCGCTCGCCGGCCGGGAAATCCTGGTCCATGCATAGCAGATATTCTTCAGTGTGGATAAATACAATACAATGTAGTTAGGTCTGTAAAACTCCCAAATATGTGCATGCCAAGCAGGGATACCCATTGAAGGCTGTGGAGCAGGAGAGGAACCTCGTATCATAGTGGATGAATACCGAATGTCAGTGCTTATTGCAACAAGACCATTAATAACCATGTGTAGATTATTAGCAAAAGCTGTAGTTAAAATATCACAACAGTTTTTAAAGTTTTATCTTCAAAATGATAAAGTGGGTAAAAGAATTTAGTATGAAGACAAAATGTTGAGATTTTAAACAGTTGATTTCTATAAGTTGCCGAATGTTCTGAATATTTGTAAAAGTTGGCAGTCTAACTGGGCAGTGAGAGCAGAACTTAACCTAATCAAGGAAGATTAGAGACCACGAATTATTTTTCACACGACGTAGTGATATGTGGAATAGGTTTCAAACTAATGCTATGCGGAGTAACCCCTTTAAAAACAAGAAATATCTCTATGAATGGTATTGAAAAGTGCAAAGATTTCCATGAATGATTTCTGTGCTGCTGAGAGCGCAGGTGGCTTAGGTGAGGAATCCTGTGGTCAGACTGGAATCTTATTGTAAGGTTTAAATAAATATACTTCATTGTCTTCTTGGAGCTTTTTCTTATGGCTTTTACCTACATTCGGTTGCCTCCTTTAATGGACTGGAATAGGTAGAATCTAAGTTTGATTAATTTGTATGTCTTGTGAAGGTAATCAGCTTGATACAGTTATTCATACATAAGTGTTCCTGCCTATCTACCTCACTCCTGGAGGCATAAAACAACTATAAGGACAGATGAGTGTGCTAATGTAACTTACTTTTTCTTACAGATTAGACACGGAAGGAATTGATCTGTTATCGAATTTTTTACAAGTAAGTTGAATAATTGAAATGTTGATGATTCTTTCAACATAGATTGAAGTAATTTTTGTTTTTTGTTTAAAAAAAATTAAGAGGTATCTAATTACTTTGCAGTACCAGGCGAAGAAGAGAATTTCTGCAGAAGATGCCATGAAGCATCTTTACTTTAAAAGCCTTGGAACAAGGGCACACACTCTACCTGATGGTAAATCAATTACTGATTCGTAATAAGTGGTAACCTTTTAAGAGACTCCAAATTCCCATGGTGTTACAGGAAGTCTTTACCAAGTGTAGATTCCAGGTGAAGTTTTGGTTAGAGGCTGAAGATATTTTGATCAGATCACACAAACTTAATTAAGTCCTCACTTTAAAGTCAAGCATTCTGCCCTTATTTTTATTTTTCATTCTATATCACTTTTTCCATATTTATAATGGAAACTGCCTGTGTAAACTTACTATTCTATATTTACAGCCTACAGTTGGTAGGATGTGGCTACACCAGCAGAAGGTTGCAATTACATTAGGACTAATTTACATAAGCAATTTCCATTATAAATGTGGATGTAGGAATTGATAATGGAAACGTTAACACAAGATTTCTCTCACTTGCTCTCTCTGCATCCTCTTCTGATTCTGTTTCCCTCTTCTCTCCCCAATTTATTTTTTTCTTTTGGGTGGTGCTACGTGATTTAACATGATGTAGCAGACAGAGGAGCTACAGGCCGCATTTGGAATGGGGGTTAATCCACTGCTTTCATCATATTCCCTACTCTTTCAATTCCTCATTTCCCTTCCTGGTGTAGCCTCTCCTATTTTGAGACACCTGCTCAGTGCACATATTCTCTCCGCATACTTGTTCGGACACTCACTTCATCCTTAACTCATCATCCACTCCCACTAAGGGTGGGTGAGGCGAGGCCTCATTCTAAACTACTGCTCCCCCTCTCTTACCCTACCACCCTATATGGCTCCCTCAAAGATAATTTGGTTACTTTCAAAATTCAATTTTAAAGAATCAAATTAAAATGTGAGAGGAAAAGAAACTGCCTGTCTACTTTTCTTTCTCTTTGTATCATTATTTGTCTCTATATCTCTGTCTTATAGACACAACTGCCAGCGTTCACTGTCATTACTCCTCTGAAACTGACAGCTTTTTGAGTCTACACATAGTTGGAATAATGTGGAAATCCAGAAGTTGCTGTCAGTGATTCTGTGCTTCCTTATACTATGTGCTGTTGAAGTTCCCCCAAACTATAATCAAGTAGAAATCACTGAAGTGACTAGATCTTGCCCTTCCACTATTGGTGTCACTGTTAGAACCCTTGAAAAATTTGAACCTTGCTGAATGAGGCATAACTGGGTTTTTAACAGCATTCAAAATTTATAATCATTGCTGACCAACCTCGCTAGCTCTGAAAAAACCTGCTTGAAATGTCATATTTCCCCAATATTAGAAAAAAATACAAGTTTATTTAAAAAAAATTTAAAGCTTATGATATTTCAGATCCCTCCTTAATCCAATGTATACGCCCTAATCATTTATTTTGTTTTCTAAAAGTTTAAATTTAAAATGAAAAATTTCAACTCGTTTTACTTCCTGGTTTGCTGTCTGTGAGAATATGTCAGTATAATTGGTTTCTTACACAGTTTGATGACATCACTATTATTGGGTACCTTAGAGATCCTCTTGACATGGCACCAGATTCAAGCTTGCTTCGAGAAAGAGGAAATCCACACCATAGAGATAGCTGGACCTTTGTGGGTAGCTTGCTTTGAAGTTAGCAGTGACTGCCTTTATTTTGCCTCCGTGAAATCTAGGCCTACGTCTTACAAGCCTTTAGCATTCACCTTTTCTAAGGTGAGATAAGTATTTAGATTCAAAATGCAACTGAGTTGTTTTGCTTACCTTCTCTTGCTATCTTCCTTTCGTTTCTCAATCACCAGAACAAAGGGGCATAACCATTTAAGAGTGAAACCAGGAGACACTTTTCATACAAATAGTAATTGAAATCAGGAACTCCTAGCTTCAAAAGACTGGATGCTGGGGCTCAACTGAATTTTTTAATGACTGGGATCAATCTTTTATTGGGTAACAATATCAAGGGATATGAATCAAAGGCTGGTAAATGGAGTTGAGGTAATGATCAACTGTGATCTATTTGAATGGCAAAACAAGGAGCTGGATGACCTGCTCCCGTTCCTGTGATTCTACGTTGGTGGTACCCATAATAAATGTGGATAAAGAAATTTATGATGAAAAATATTGACACAGGAAAGTGGACAGAAGTATGACAACAACAATTCAAATAGGGCAGATAAAAGATTTAATTTTTATTGTATTATTGATCATCTCTTTTTGTACATTGTGTTGAATGCACAAATATGAATTGGAGAAGTACTAAAATATATGTTAGTGACGTGATTATATTGTAGCAAAATATGATTGATGCTAACATTTGCTTCATGGCAGCATTATGTCCAACTGCATGGAAAACCTGCTTCCTGCTAACCAACTCGTCAATAATTAAGATCAGATCTTAATACTCTACAGCCATAGAAACATTATGGAGAGGGAAGCAAACTCTGAGGCTGGAATGATGCTCTTTGCCGTATGATCAAAAATTTTAAAGTGAACGTTTATTTTCTTTGAGATCTTTTTCAGTTTCTCTCATGAACGGAATTACCATTTTGTAGGAGTGTTCAGATACAGTAACTCTGATACATCTGTCCTCAGGCTGGCACTGTGACACTGAAAGATTCTTTATCTCTACCCCTTTGTATCAGGTGCCTCGGTTTTCTCGCTAAATGAAATTCAGCTGCAAAAGGATCCTGGCTACAGAACCTCATCATATCCAGAGACAAGTAAGCTTTATTGTTTATGGAACTAAAATAGCTCATTTTTAAAAAATGTGGCACTTTGCACATCTGCTTCTGCCCCAAAAACCAACCTCCTCCTCCTTTTATATTGGTACCATGCACAAGCAAATTAGTCAGGTGTGCATCACAGTAAGAGCATGTGACCTTTTTTAAACATTTTCTATTAAATGGTTTTCTGGCCTCCACACAATAACAACTTCTCATGGTTATTTTGTTCCCCACCCCCCACAGTTGGTAATTTTGAGAGTGCTTAACTCAGGTGAAGGAGAATCCTTTAGCTTACAGTAAAGTATCCAGTCTGTGTGTTTATTATATATATTTGTGATGTGAGTCATTGGCAAGACCAGCATTTATTGCTCATTCCTAACTGCCCTTGAGAAGATGGTGGCGAGCGACCTCCTCAAACTGTGACCATCGATGAGGTGTAGTCGCACCCACAATGCTGCTAGTGAGGGAATTACAGGATTTTGACCCAGTGAAATTGAAGGAACGGAAATATATTTCCAGGTCAGAATGATGTATGATATGGAGGGTAAGTGGTGGTGTCACCACCTGCTGCCCTGTTCTTCTAGGTGGGAAAAGGTACAGGTTTGGAGATGGTGCTTTTGAAGGGCCTTTGCGCATTTCTATGGCGCATCTTGTAATATGTGCAAACAGCTGCCATTGTTCACCAGTAATGGATTCCGTAAATGTTTATGGTCTTGGATGGTTTGTCAATCAGTCAGGCTGCTTTGTCTTGAATGGCATTGACCTTGAGTGTTGGAGCTACACTCATTCAGGCAACTGGATAGTATTCCCTCACACTCCTGACCTTGTAGATGATGGACAAGCTTTGGGGAGCCAGGAGGTGAGTTGCTTACCGCTGAATTACCTTCCCTGACTTACTCTTGCAGCCACAGTATTTATGTGGCTGGTCCAGTTAAGTTTCTGGTCAGTGATGACCCCTATGATATTGATGGTGGGAGTTTCAGCTTTGGTAATGCCGTTAAATCTCAGGGGAGGTGATTAGGTTCTATCTTGTTGGAGATGGTCATTGTCTGGCACTTGTGGGGCACAAATGTTACTTGCCACTTAGTGCTGAATGTTATCCAGGTCCTACTACATGCGGATAGGGACTATATCTGTCAGCAATCTCTCATGTGGAAGATGATTCTTTCTTGTTTAGAGCTGGGTTGAAGTGAGGTGTCAGTGTTGGTTGTGGGCTCGCGGATGGCTTTTGAGCCCTATCTTAGCTTTGCAGGATCTCGCACAGTGAGAGCATTGGTTGTCAGCAGGTAGAGGTGGTGGCAGATTGTTGGCTCGAACAGCTGACCTCTCTTTCTGTGTCTCTTGCTGTTCTTTCTCAATGGCTGTTACTATTGATTGATTGGGAAGTCTTCACACTATTTTTGGTGATGACTTGCCATCTTGTTTACAATTGGGCATCTGCTTCCCATGTGTTGATAATATAGCGAATCTTCATGGAGGCTTTGAGATTGTCTTTGAAATGTTCCTTTGGCCCCCATGTGAACAAACTCCCTGGCATGGCTGTGAGCAGAGCACCTGTTGGAGCAGTCTTGTGTCAGGCATTCTGATGGCATGACCCATGTCTCTGCTGATGTGAGATTCTCATGGCCTCTGTACTTGTCAGAACAGTCATGTTTGTTCTTTTGTCCTTTCACTTGATTCACATGATCCTTCTAAGACAGCGTTGATGATGTTGTTCTAGGGCCTTGGTATGGTGTCAAGCTTCAGCACTGTAGAGAAACTCGGAGTAACCAGTGCCCAATAGACTTTGTTTAATGTTAGCCCTGATATCACAATTCTCGAGTACGTAATTTACTATAGGCTGAGCTAGCACATGGATATGATGGTGTACCTCTTCATCGATGTCAGCTTTTTGGGATAGATAGTTTCCAACATTTCACCATGAATCTCAATTGAAGACATTGCATTTGGTATATTTGGTGTGGGTTGGTAGAGGGCTTTGGTCTTCTGGGTGTTCAGGGCAAGTCCTGTTCTCATGGAGCTGCCTCCTCTCCTCCATTAGTTGCTTAGCTGCCCACCATTATTTATGGCAGGATTGCAGAGGTTTGGTATGATTTGTTAGTTATAGGATTGTTTAGCCCCATCTTTAGCATGCTGCATATGCTGTGTTTAGCACACATGTAGTTCTGTGTTGGAGCTTTGCCAGATTGGCACTTCATTTTTAGCTATGCCTGGTGTTGCTCCTGGCATGCTCTCCTACAGTCCTTATTGAACCAAGGTTGGTCCCCTGGTTTGAGTCGATGAGGGATATACCAGGTTACAGATTGTGGTTGAATACAATTCTGCTGTTACTGATGGCCCACAGAACCTCAAAGACAACCAGTTTTGATCTGGTCTGAATCCAAACCATTTAGCACAGTGATAATGCCACACAACACAATGGAGGGTGTCCACAATGTAAAAAAAAAAGGACTTCATCTCCACAAAGACTGTCCATCAGGACTCAGCTCACTTGGCCAGTTTTGCGACTGAGCCAATCTTGGTAATAAGCATTGAGGTTCCCTACCCAGAGTACATTCCAAGCCCTTGCTCAGTCAGTGCTTCTTCCAAGTGTTCAACATGGAGAAATACTGTTTCATCATTGTCGGAGGGTGGTAGATGGTATCAGCAGGAGTTTCCTTGCCCACGTTTGACCTGATGTTACATGGTCCAGAGTCAGTGTTGATAACTCCCAGGGCCATTCCTTCCCGACTGTTTAACAGTATTGACATCTCTGATGGGTCTGTCCTGCCAGTGAGACAGGCCATAGCTAGGGATAGTGATGGAAGGGTCGGGGCATTGACTGAAAGGCATAATTAAGTAAGCCTGATGACGACAGGCTGTTGCTTGACCAGCCTATGGGGACAACTCGTAATTTTGGCACAAATCCTCAAACATTTAGTGAGGAGGACTGTGGGGTTGATTGGGCTACATGTGTTGCTAAATTATCAGACAACTTTTATCCAACATCCAATACTGGCTAAGCAAAAATTTCCTCCAATTAAGTATTTGGAAGACTGAAGCCATTTTCTTTGCTCCCCACTATAAACTCTATTCCTAGATAGTGATTCCCTCTCCCTGACAATTATCTGAGACTAAACCAGACTGTTTGCATCCTTTGTCATATTTGAACCAGAGCTGGGCATCCGACCACATATTGGTGCTTTTAGTAAGACAACTTTTTTCCACATCCGTAACATTGCCCAACTTTGCCCTTGCCTCAGCTCATCTGCTCTAAAATTGGTGCCTTTGATACCTCTCGAATTGACTGTTCTGTCAGATTCCTATATTCAACCCCCCACAAGCTTGAGGTCACCCAAAACACAGCTTGCACTCAGACCAGTTCACCACCACCCCTGTGCTCATTGATCTACATTGGCTGCCGGTCAAGCAATGGCTTGATTTTAAAATTCTCATTCTTGTTTTCAAATCCCTCCATGGCCTCACCTTTCCCTATCTCGATAATCACCTCCAGCCTCACAGCTGCCCAAGGTAGCTACACTCTTCTAATTCTGGCCTTTTGAACAGCCCCAATTTTAATCACTCCAGCCTTCAGCTGTCTAGGCCTGAGGCTGAAATTAAGAAATAATTGTAGGGGAAACATTTTATCAACATCTACTAACAGATATATTAAAAGCCTAAAAGTACCACCTCACCTGTCTAAGAACAGTAAAAGGGACTGCTTAGTCCATGAACATTCTAAAAGATTTTGTAGCACCAATAAGCTTTTGTGCCAACCACTAAACTTAATAGTTGACAGGACTGTAAAGCTCTAGGGATAGGAATTCAATTCAGTGCAGCTGTTCCCCTTATTTGAAGAGTCAGTCACGAGGGGACACAAGTTCAAGGTGAGGGGCAGGAGGTTTAGGGGGCGATGTGAGGAAAAACCTTTTTTACCCAGAGGGTGGTGACAGTCTGGAATGCACTGCCTGGGAGGGTGGTGGAGGCAGGTTGCCTCTCATCCTTTAAAAAGTACCGGGATGAGCACTTGGCACGTCATAACATTCAAGGCTATTGGCCAGGTGTTGGTAAATGGGATTAGGTAGGTAGGTAGGTCAGGTGTTTCTCACATGTCGGTGCAGACTCGATGGGCCGAAGGGCCTCGTCTGCACTGTGTGATTCTGTGATAAATGGAGCAAAATAATAGCAGCAGCATTATGTTGTTACTGGCCTATCAATCCAGAGGCCTGGACTAATGAACCAGAGATTTGAGTTTGAATCCCACCATGGCATCTGGGGAATTTAAATTCAATGAATTAAATAAATCTGGAATAAAGAGCTAACATCAATAATGGTGACCATGAAACTATTGGATTGTTGTAAAAATCCATCTGGTTCACTAATGACTCTTAGGGAAGGAAATCTGCTGTCCTTACCTGGTCTGGCCTACATGCAACTCCAGACACACAGCAATGTTGTTGACTCTTAAATGCCCTCTGAAATGGCCTAGCAAGCCAATCAGTTGTACCAAACTGTTTACAAAAAGTCAAAAAAGAGTATCGACCTGGCATCAAATATGATAAAAGCACATAACTCATAACTATATAGCGTCTTTAATATAATAATACATAAGGTTTTCCACAGGAGTGTTACAAAGTAATATTAGGGCAGATGACCAAATACTTACTCAAAGAAGCAGGTTTTAAGGAGGTTTTAAGCAGGTCTTAAAGGAAGAAAAAAGAGAGGTAGAGCAGCGAAGAGGTTTAGGGAGGGAATTCCAGACCCTTAATGTCCATTTAGCCTTAATAATGTTCAGAAATGTGCTTTTGGGGAAAGGGTCAAATGCCATTTCAGACAGCAGAAGAAACACTACCTCTGTTTGTAACCCTGGACAGACAAACTACCCTGGCATTGGCAACCTGGGGTCTAGATGATAACTCCTGGGCTTCACCTGCAAGCCTATGGTCAGTTGCTTACCTGGATGCTAACTTAGTAGCAGCTAGCTGACCAGTGGGAACAGCATGTTAGGTAAGGGAGCCCACTGCCAGGGTCCAAAAGATCAGAACCCAGAACACATTTAATCTGCAGGAGAGGTTTTCGGAAGGTGTCTCAATCAATGAGTGAGCCCAGCACAGGGGAGACCTAAAGTTTCCTCATGAAACTCAGTGGAGAACTCCTGCTGCCTCTTGTCTCCACATGGATAGTTAAAATAAGTTACCTGATTGTCTCTTTTCTAGCTCCAGCTCTTCTCCTGTTGGGCTCACCTGGTGCAAAAGCTTACAATGTACAGGTTAAAATAGCAATCCAGCCCCCATGACGTCATTAGAGCCCACTCTGCATATTTGAAAGAAATATACCACCAGTTTTCAACAGTTTTCCTTCTCTCCTGTTCAGAAGAGTAGGTTAAAAATGGTGGGAAAGGAGTTGAGAAATCAGCATTTAAGTAACCTGAGTGACTTTAACTGCCAACTCTGTTCTTGCAGAGTGGACAGAGTTAAAATCATCCCTATTATGTCACCTGACAATATACCAATTTGTATTATTTCTAACTAGAAGACCCTATTTTTGAATCAGTGAACTGGTGCCTTATCAAAAAAATAACCTATTGTATTGGATAGCAGAGCTCCCTTCAAACAGGTGCATCACCCTAGGAAAACTATCTTTGGGCTCATTCCCAAATCCTCTTCCAAGGGCTCAGGGCAGACATTGTTGCTATAAACCATAAAATATTTTGATTTTTTAAAAAAGCTCTTGTTCATTCATTAGCAATTTTTCAATGTTTAATATTTTAAGCAAGGATAATTTTAAGAGTATGCAAGTTCAGAAGAATCCAGTATGTATTGTCCTTACTTAATAACTGACAATTTAGTATTTATAGTTCTTTGTGATCCCCACGCAGGCATCATGAAGTAAAAGAAGTAGTACTGATAGCAGGCAAGTTATTGCACTATCAAACTGGTTTTAATGCATCTTTTTGTTTTCCAGCACATGGGAAAAACAGAAGACAGAGTATGCTGTTCTAGGCTGTCGTGCAAAATAATAGACTTGAATTCCATTGGCTTGCCATTTACATCGCAGTTACCCAGAATTTTGATTTGAAGACAACAATTTCCATAAGTTAGAGTGGATCATAACTTGAATATCAACATGTCTCTTTTACTGCCCTTCTTGCGATGTAGTCTTATTCTGATGTGTAGATGGTTTTATATTCGCAAGTCACATTGAGACATTTTTGTGTGTGTGTAAATATATATGTATAATACATGTGTATGCACACACATACATTTACACATACACATGAACAGGAAAAAACAGTTTTATGGTTCACCTTTGTTGTTTTATAGCCAGTAGGTTACAGCTGCTGTTGTAACTTCAGCTGCAGTTTTGTGCAGTACTGGAAACAAAGTGCTTATTTATTGGGAATCATTGCTGCTAAACGACTACTGTCCATAAACCACATCTTGGTGGTATAGCGGAAAATGTGAGTGGCTTGTAGCATGTGAATGCATCTGTTTCTTCTAATAACTGTTTCCAGCATTTTGCAGATTTTATCGTTACGTTTAGTTACAAATGCCCTTGAATATTTAAATATTTGCAGAGCTTCACTTTTTAAAATATGATTGTGATGAGGAATCTTGCACCTCCTAAGCTCATGGTGTAGAACATTTAAATTTGTTTTGAAATCTTGTGTGGCTGACAGGGAAACTGGTTAGCGTTTTCTAAAAAAATCTATTTAAGGAATTTAAGCATCAAATCTGCCTTTTCATTACTAAAGATTACAAATTTATTGCACCTATTTTTTTCCATGTCATTTTATGAAGACACGGGAATTTTGACGGTTCAATTTTATATCTGATCTGTTATTTCTGCATCATTTTGTAATGATTTCACTACAGAACTTATGTTTCTCAATGAGTATCATAAGTAGGCTTTTGTTAATGGTAACAGTATTTGTATGTTTGCCTTTCCAAATAATGGTTTTAGTGGACCTACATTTTAGGATTACTGTTAATATATAATTGTTAAAATATCAGATTCGTAGCAAATGCAAATAATCATTGATATTTTTTCTGGACTTTTACTGTAAACTTATTCAGGGTCCTATCATTTTCACAAATTTACATAGTTTGTTATTTAACAGTGTTAAGAATATTTTGTATGTTTAATTTTATTTGTGAACTGTGATGATGGCATGTTGAAAAACTGTTTACTCGTTGCTTGTGACTGATTTTAATTGAAATTTTGTAAGAAGAGAAAGGAAACAGATTCATTGGTAACATTGTACATTGGACCACTACTGTTCATCAAAATGATTCCAGGCTGAGTTCGGTATATCTTACTAAAACTGCTGTGCTATTTCTGACTGACAGTACTATTTTTTTTGAAAGTATAAATATTACAGTGATTTCTTGTTTTAACTGATCATAGTTTTTTTGTGTCCTATTGTGTAACCAGTTCTAGTTTCTGAAACTGAAACATTGCTATGATCAATGAAAATAATTGGTAAAATTCACCTCAAGCCCACTGATACCTCAACTGCACTTCTTCCTATTCGCTTCCTCTGAGGACACTCTTCCATTCTGCCAGTTTCGCCTTCTCCATCACATGCCACACTCCATACCAGTTCTTCTGATATGTCTTCCTTTTTCAACCTTTCACCAGCCGTGGGCGTCGGTGGCTAAGCCAGCATTTACTGCCCATCCTAATTGCCCTGAAGAACTGCCACCTTGAACTGCTGCAGTCCCATATGGTGTAGGTACACCCACAGTGCTATTAGGGAGGGAGTTCCAGGATTTTGACCCAGTGACAGTGAGAGAATAGCAATATAGTTCCAAGTCAGGATGGTATGTGCCTTGGAGGGGAACTTGCAAGTGGTGGTGTTCCCATTTGTCTGCCGTCCTTGTCCTTCGAGGCTTTGGAACGTGGTGTCAAAGGAACCTTGGTGAGTGGCTGCAGTGCATCTTGTAGATTGGACACACAGCTGCCACTGTGCATCGGTGGTGGAGGGAGTGGATGTTGAAGGTGGTGGATGGGGTACCAATCAAGTGTGCTGCTGCTTTATCCTGGGTGGTGTCGATCTTCTTGAATGTTTTTGGAGCTGCACTCATCTAGACAAGTGGACAGTATTCAATTCACTCCTGACTTGTGCCTTGTAGATGGTGGACAGGTTTTGGGGAGTCAGACTGAATTCCCAGCTTCTGACCTGCCCTTGTGGCCACAGTATTTATATGGCTGGCCCAGTTCAGTTTCTAGTCAATGGTAAACCTCTGGATGTTGATAGTGGGGGAATCAGCAATGGTAATGCCATGGAATGTTAAGGAGCGATGGTTAGATTCTCTCTTGTTGGAGATGGTCATTGCTTGGTACTTGTGTAGTGCGGATGTTACTTGCCAACTATCAGCAAAAGCCTGAATGTTGTTCAGTCTTCCTGCATATGGGTACGAACTGCTTCAGTATCTATCTGAGGAGTCGCGAATGGTGCTGAACATTGTGCAATCATCAGTGAAGATCCACACTTCTGATCTTACGATGGAGGGAAGGTCATTAATGATGCAGCAGAAGATGGTTGTGCCTAGGACACTACCCTGAGGAATTCCTGCAGCGAGGGCCTGAGACTGAGGTGATTGACCTCCAATAACCACAACCATCTTCCTTTGTGCTAGGTATGACTCCAACCAGTGGAGAGATTTCCCCCTGATTCCCATTCAGCCCAGTTTTGCTAGGGCCCTTTGATACCACACTAAGTCAAATCCTGCTTTGATATCAAGGGCAGTCACTCTCACCTCACCTCTAGAGTTCAACTCTTTTTTTGTCCATGTTTGAGCCAAGGCTGGAATGAGGTCAGGAGCTGAGTAGCTCTGGCGGAACCCAAACTTAGTGGCAGTGAGCAGGATATTGCTGAGTAAGTGCCACTTGACCGAGGTACTTCTGATGAAGATTGTTGCAATTGCTTCAGCCTTGTCTTTTGCATGGACTTACTGGGCTCCCCCCGTCATTGAGGATGGGGATATTTGTGGAGCCGCCTCCTCCAGTTCGTTGTTTAATTGTTCACCACCATTCATGACTGGATGTGGCAGGACTTCAGAGCTTAGATCTGACCTGTTGGTTGTGGGATCGCTTAGCTCTGTCTATTGCATGCTACTTTCACTGTTTGGCACACAAGTAGTCCTGTGTTATAGCTTCACCTCATTTTTAGGTATGCCTGGTGCTGCTCCTGACATGCCCTCCTGCACTCTTCATTGGACCAGGGTTGATTCCCTGGCTTAATGGAAATGGTAGAGTGGGGGATATGCCAGGCCCTGAGGTGACGGATTGTGGTTGAATACGCTGCTGCTGGTGGCCCACAGCGCCTCATGAATGCCCAGTTTTGACTTGCCAGACCTATTCGAAATCCATCCTATTTAGCACTGTGGTAGTGCCACACAACACAATGGAGGGTATCCACAGTATGAAGACGGGACTTCGTCTCCACAATGACTTTGTGGTGGTCACTGCTGTCAATACTTTCATGGACAGGTGCATCTGCAACAAGTAGATTGGTGAGGACAAGGTCAAGTAGGTTTTTCCTTGCTGGTTCCCTCACCACCTGCTGCAGACCCAGTCTAGCAGCTATGTCCTTTAGGACTCAGCTAGCTCAGTCAGTAGTGGTGCTCCTGAGCTACTCAGTGATGGACATTGAAATCCCCACCGAGAATACATTATGTTCTTGCCACCCTCAAGTGGTGCTCAACACTGAGGAGTACTGATTCATCAGCTGGGGTTGGGGGGACAAGACCAGGAATTCACCTCATCATGGTTGACAGAGTCCTCAATCATGTCTGTTCCATTTCTCACATTTCTGCTCTCTCCTGTACCCCTCCCTCCCAGAATTATTACAGGATTCCACTTGTCCTCAACTTCCATCCCTAAACACAATACATTCTCCTTTACACTGTGTTGACCAAACACAGATCGAGTGACCGCTTTGTGGAATACCTGCATTCAGTTCGCAAGCATGACCACGAGCTTCTGGTTTGCCTGTCATTTATATCTCCGCCTACTCTGTCTCTGACCTCCCTGTGCTCAGCTGCCTACACTGTTCCAGTGCAGTTCAATAATAGGTCAAGGAACAGCACCTCATCTTTCGATTGGGCACTTTACAGCTTCCTGGACTCAACTTTGAATTAGATCGTAACCTCTTACCTCTTTTTTCAGACAAAAGATGTTGGTGATAACTCTGCTGCTTACCATTTATTTACACCAGCTCTATACATATCTTTTGTTTCTTTATTTCCCATCACTGTCTCCTTTTGACTTACACCACATCTTTTGTCATTTAATTCCCATTGTCTACCCCACTATTGCAGGCCTGCCTTTTTGTTCTCCCCACCCACAACACTAGCCCCTCCAACCAACCTTTCCCTGCCTCTGTAGTTGCTTAAGCCCTGTTACGGTTCTAACTTTTTCCAGTTCTGACAAAAAGTCATTGACCTGAAACATTAACTCTGTTTCTCTCTCTCCACAGATGGATGAAGGAAATTTATCTCTATCCTTCGCTAATAGTTATTTGTATTAAGGTACTTAATTGGAAGAAAATCACATGATCCTTGTCAAAAATATTAGGCTTGTGCTATGATGGAGTCATTTTGCCATTCCCTCAGCTCTTAAAAGCTATTCAGGAATTGCAATACTTTTTAACAAAAAAAAATGTGACTGCTATTTGTAAATCATTTTATTTGTATATGAATATCTAGAAAAATTATGGGAAAACGATTGGGAAGAAAATCTGCCATTTCCTCTGTTTCCATTTAATTTTCTTTCTTTTATTCTAACCACATTCATACTGGCCCCTCCCCGTATGGCATATATTGATTTCTCTTTGGCCAAGAAGCAAGTAATTGTGGAAACTGCAGCTTTTCAGATTGAAATTTTGACCTTTTTTTGGAATTTTACCAGTCTGGAGCAGGTCCTTATTTTTCGCTGCCTTGCTTAGTGCAAAATAATGAAAGTATTTATTTTTAACGGTGGCATAGAGTACAAAAGCAAGGAAGTTATGTCAAACTCGTATAGAACTTCAACTGGAGTATTGCCTCCAGTCCTGGGCACCACACTTGAAGAAAGATGTGAAGTATAATCAAGGGTGCAGAAAAGATTCATGAGAATGGTCCCAGGGATGAGGAACTTCAGTTGCATAGATAGATTGAAACAGTTGGGACTGTTTTCCTTGGAGAAGAGAAAGTTGAGAGGAGATTTGAAGAGATGTATTCAAAATCATCGGAGTCTGGACAGAGTAGATAGAGAGAAACTGTTCCCACTCATGAAAGGATCGAGAATAAGAGGGCACAGATTTAAGATAATTGGCAAAAAAAGCAATGGTGACACAAGCAAAAACTTTCATGCAGCGTGTGGTTACGACCCGGAATGGCACCGCCTGAGAGTGTGGTGGAGGCAGGTTCAATTGAAGCATCCAAAAGGGAATTGGATTATTATCTGAAAAGGAAGAATGTACAGGACTACCAGGAGAAGACAGCAGAGTAACATTAGATAAATTGCTCCTAGCGAGAGTTGATGCAGACACAACCACCAAATGGCCCTCCCCTTTGCTATAACAGCTCTGAGATTCTGTAATTATTGCTAATAAATCAGCACTTGCCACTTCTCTGTAGCTGAGGGTTTTTCTTTGTTATCTGGTAGTTTCAATTATATAATCTGCATGGGGACCCTTCTGCTATTGTAATACATTACAGGTTATGTGCTGCATCTGTAAACTGAAGCAGCTTATAACAAAGAGGTTTAAAACTGAAATGGATGGAATAGAACTGATGAAAGAAGTGGTACAGATGGTTAAAGGGTTAAGTTGAAAGGAAGGGAGGTAGTTTAATTGTGCAGTGGTTTAGATTATTTAATAAGAGTTAACTCGCCACATAATCATATAATAAACTTTTTTGTGACCATTAATTTTCAGCAGAAAAACCTGTTTTATATTTGACAAATCTTTTTTGTGATACCTGTATCTATTTTTTCCCTTTCGTTTTGATGACTATGCCACGTACCTTAAGCTTACATTTTTGTGTAGGTGCTTTCAATGGGGAAGGTTGTACATTTAGTTGTTTAAGACTTTATTTATTTTACCAGACCTATTTGAAGAGAACTAATTTGCAGGGTTATGGTGAGCAAGCTGGGGTATAGGACAAAATTGTATACCTCTTTCAAAGTACTGGCACAGGCACAATGTGCCAAATGGCCTTGGTTTGTGCTGTAAGATTCTCTAATTCTACTACAAAACTTTTGTTGTCTAAAATGCTTATTTTCTTCTGATGCTGTATGTTTATACCCTACTTAATGCATCTTTTCAGTTTTAGTTCACTTGTCATCTTTACCGTGGAACTTTTTGTGATATCTTGTCAAATCCTTCTTGGCTCTGGCAGCTGGAGAACTGAAACCGTGTTTACTCCCTGCCTAACAAACATTAACATAAGGTAAAAACAAAAAAACTGCGGATGCTGGAAATCCAAAACAAAACAAAAGGTCATGAGGACTCGAAACGTCAACTCTTTTCTTCTCCGCCGATGCTGCCAGACCTGCTGAGTTTTTCCAGGTAATTCTGTTTTTGATTAACATAAGGTAGTTATTTTTGTGGTCAGAAACAAGCATATTAATTCATGTTTGCATTTACAAACAAATGGATGGGCAGGAAAATGCCAGCTGGTCCATTAAGCCATGATGTGTGAAACATCAGAATAAAGAGAACTTGAGTAGGGGATGTCAAATGTTATTAAAAGTTCTCTGTCCCCTCCAGTTTCTGCCTCCTCATGAGGGAAGTGATGAAAATTATTTCTCCAGTTCAACATAGCATCGGTCACTTATGTAGGACAAACCCTCCTACTGGCTTATCTGACGGTTGTCTTCTGCAGTGATCAAGAAGGATCCTATGGCATTGAGTGCTTAATGCAATGATGACTTTAACTAGGGCAGTTGACATTATCCGCAATAGAGGTTGCTGTTGATGGCAAACTCAGACACTGCAACTACAATGAATTGGAGGAAATGAAACTTCTTGTCTGATCTACCCAGGTTGGAGTGGTGCGGTCTGTATGCAGAGTTCTTGGCTAGCACCTAATGACTGAAATGTCTTTGGACCTGCAAGTGACGTCCTCATTCAGGATATGCAACAGTTTGGGAATTAACAAGCTGAATCTGATCCAATTTTCCTTTTGAAAGGAACTCTTTGCACAGAAAAAGTTAAGATTGTACTAAAGTAACAGGGAAACAACCTCTAGAGGTTTCTACCAAAAAGAGAAAACATCTGACCAAAATAAAATACTACGCTATCTTTAACAAGATCTAATGAGCAGACTTCACTGCTGGAGCACATTTGTCCAATTATAAAAGTCAAAGATAATTTTGTTGGTAGAGCCTAACCCAAACTCCTGAAATTTGATGTAGGATCTAATCAAATTCATTTATTAAGTGCCACATACCCTGGTTACACAGCTTTGACCAAAGTCCCCAAATGAATGGAATAGATTGTGTCAAATTTTACGATGCTCTCTGGTAGTGTCCGTGGGGTGGGGCCTTGTTAAAGTAGTCTTCAAGTGTATGTGAATGAAACAAGTTTTCAGTATGTGAAGCATAAATACACATATTTTGGCTGGGGCAGTCTCACTTGCAACAGTGTCTCCTATACATTTTCTCTTTCCCTCCCCCCTCTTGTGTAAAAGAAAAGTTAATAGTTGAGCAGAGTGTAACTGACTGGCTGAGCACATGGCTTCATCTTGAGCAGATTAAAGGCCTGTGATTTGTTTCGAGATGATTGATATTACATCAGGTACATATATTCCTCCAAAGTGGTTGACTTAACTGACCTCAAGTGTGTTACCAAGCCTTGCTCCAACTGAATTCAATGGAAATCAAAGAAAATTGTTCAGTGGTTGAAATCTTTCTTAATGCAGAGGAAGTGACTGATGGTCTGTTGGAGGCCAAACATCTTAGCCACAGGACATCACGGGAGGAGTTTCTTGGGACAGTATCCTAAGTCCAGCTATCTTCAGCTCTCTCATCAATGACTTCTTATCCATCATAAGACCATAAGATGTAGGAGCAGAAGTAGGCCATTTGGCCCATCCAGTCTGCTCTGCCATTCAATAAGAACATGGCTGATCTGATGATCCTCAATTCCATTTTCCTGTCTTTTTCCCATAACACTTGATTCCCTTACTGATTAAAAATCTGTCTATCTCAGTCTTGAATATACTTAACGATCCAGCCTCTGCAGTCCTCTGTGGTAAAGAATTCCACAGATTCACTACCCTCTGAGCGAAGAAATTCTTCCTCCTCTCTGTTTTGAATGGGCAACCCCTGATCCTGAGATTATGCCCTCTGGTCCTAGACATTCCCACAAGGGGAAACAACCTCTCAGCATCTACCCTGTCAAGCCCCCTAAGAATCTTGTATCTTTCAATAAGGTCACCTCTCATTCTTCTAGGCCACAATAGTATGCGCGTTGGGTGGGCGCGCACCCAACCTGAATGAGCGTAAAATGACACGAGATGAAGTTGGGCAAGCATCCTGACATCATCGCGTGATATTTCAACCAGTGGGCACACAGAGTTGGCAGTGTGCCTGACAACAACTAAAAGGCCCATTAAGGCCATTAAAGTCCCAATTAAATATTTTTTGCTGCCTGTCCAACCTTGCAATTGGTGGGCAAGCTAAAAGGCCAAGCAGCCTTTGGACTTTTTAGGAAACCTCATACATGGGCGGGATGAGGTTTCCAACAGCAATTAAATATAAAATTAAAAATGTAACATTTCATTAAGAACAATCCCTGCTCATGTGACAGAGTCACATGAGGGAATGTGTATTTTTTACCATTTCATAATTTATTTTTCATTCTTATATCTTCAGCTCCTGAGGCAGTTTTGTGCCTTAGGGAGCTTTTCCTGCGCAAATGTGCGAATTTGCGTCCTCACCATCCTTCCCCTTCCCCCCCCATCATCCCCCACACACACACCCACAGGCAGCACTGCTACGTGTGTTTCACGCTGGACAGGCCTTAATTGGCCAGCCAGCGTGAAATCGCAGTCCGGCCCCGATTATGGGCGGCGTCTGGACTGAGCCTGCCCAACGAGGGTTATATTCTGACCCTGAACTCCAATGAGTACAGGCCCAACCTACTCAACCTCTCTTCATAAGAAAATCCCTCCATACCCAGGATCAACCTAGTGAAATGTCCCTGGACTGCTTCCAATGCCAGCATATCTTTCCTTAGAGAAGGGGACCAGAACTGTTCACAGTATCCTAGGTGTGGACTAACTAGTGCCTTATATAGTTTTGCAAGACATACCTATTTTTATACTCCATTCCCTTTGAAATAAAGGCCAACATTCCATTTGCGTTCCCTATTACCTGCTAAACTTGTATGCTAGCTTTTTGTGATTCATGCACGAGGACCCCCAAATCTGCAGTCTTTCTTCATTTAAGTAATATTCAGCTGCTCTATTCTTCCTGCCAAAGTGCAAAACCTCACATTTTCCAACATATATTCCATCTGCCAAGTTTTTGCCCACTCACTCAACCTGCCTGTATCCCTCTGTAGACTGTGTCATCCTCATCATTATTTTTGTGTCATCTGCAAGTATATTCACTTCCCTCATACAAATCATTAATATATATTGTAAATAATTGTGGCCCCAGCACTGATCCCTAGTGGCACTCCACTAGTTATAGGTTGCCATCCTGAAAACACCCCGCTTATCCCAACTCGGTCTTCTATTAGTTAGCCAATGCTCTATCCATGCTAATGTACTACCCCCAACACCATGGGCTCTTAAGTAGCCTTATGTGCGGCATCTTATCAAATGTCTTTTGGAAATCCAAATATATTACATCTGTCCCTTGAAGAATTCTAATAAATTTGTCAGGCATGATTTCCCCTTCATGAAGCCATGCTGATTCTGCTTGATTATATTATGTATTTCTAAATGCTCTGCTATTACATCCTTTATAATAGACTCCAACATTTTCCCAATGATGGATGTTAAGCTAACTGGCCTATGGTTACCTGTTTTTTGTCTTCCTTTTTGAATGGGGTGTTACATTGGCAGTGTTGGCATAAGGTTAGAAGTGGGACTGTTCCTTAATTATTGCAGTGTTCAGTTCCATTTGCAATTCCCCAGATAATGAAGCAATCCATGCCTACAGACAGCAAGACCTGGACAGCATTCAAGCTTGAGCTGATATGTGGCAGAAATGTTACCTGCCACTTAAGGCCCATCTCCAACAAGTGTGAGTCTAACCATCCTTGCTTGACATTATCATTGCCAAATTTCCAACTGGAAATTCAGTTGGATCAGCCACATGAATGCCCTAGCTATTAGAGGAGATCAGAAGCTGAATATGCTGCTGAGAATGACTCACCTGCTGCCTCCCTATAGCTTCTCCATCATCTACAAAACACAAGTCAGGAGTGTGATGAAATTATCTTCACTTGCCTGGATAGTACAGCAACATTTGAGGCTCAACGCCATCTAGGACAAAACTAGGCTTCACTGGCATTACATATACTAGTGTAAACATCCGCCCCTTCCACCATTGGTGTTTTATAGCTGATACGTACTATCTACAGGAAACTCTGCAGCACCTCCCAAACCCACAATCTCTATCAGTTAGAAGGACAGAGGTAGCAGATGCATGGGAACATTATCTCCATCAAATCACAATCTGCCCTGGTTTGGATATATATCGCCATTCCTACATGGTAATTGACTCAAAAACCTGGAACTCCCTGCCTAACACCATTTCCAATTAGGACTGCAGTGATTCAAGAAGAAGATCCAATAACAAGCACTCAAAGGCACATCAGGAAGGACAATAAATGTTGGCTTTGTCATCAGTGCCTGCGGCCAAAATGGGAAAAAGCAACTCAGCTGCAATGATGGAAATTGACATGCATACAGAGATAATAGGCATTTAAATGTAAGGAAGTGTGTTTGGACATTGGCAGCTGGAATCACACAACAAAAATACATCTGATAGCATCTATGGGGCCCAAAATGTTAAATTAGTATTAACTGGAGGTAGGGAATCTCTAACCTTTCCAACATGTGCATGCGCTGGCATTGAAAGTGATAATGAATCAAAACAATTTGTTATATGTAAAAGTATCATTAGTTGTCAAATCATTATCATATCTTTAATTGTAATTGTTCAATTGCATAATTTTTGTTTTGGTTTTAAAAATCCAATGGATGAATCCACTGTGTGGTCTAATACTAAACTGGAGAACAGAAGATCACACGTTTATTTCCTGGGCCAGAACTTTACACTGAGGCAGTGGCCCTGTGCATGCACCCGCCCGCCCGCTGAGCTGGGAAGCCCCAATCTACTTTTAAGGTTGTTGGCCTGTTAATTGGCTCAGGTTGTGGCTCCTGGCACCTTCTGAGTGGAAGACCTCTCTGAGTTGCCAGCCAGTCAGATGGCTGGCAGTGCTCTAGTCCCAGCAATGCCACTGGGAGTGGTGGCCACTGCTGAAACTACATGAGCAGCATGGAGGCCAGATTCATGGGTAAGAGGGGCTGCTTCACCAGGGCCAGTCAGCAGATGCAGTGACGGGGGAATCAGCTCGTGTGGTACTCACAGGAGGTACCCCCCCCCCCCACTACCACTCCCAAGCCTGCTGTCAGGCTACCAGAGTTTAACTGGCAACCTCACCATATGGCAAAAGGGCTAGAAGGTTGGGAACAGATGAAGCCTGTGGAGAATATAAAGAAAGTAGGAAGAAACTTAAGCAAGGAGTCAGGGGAGCTAAAAGGGGTCATGAAAAGTCATTGGCAACCAGGATTAAGAAAAGTCCCAAGGCCTTTTATACATATGTAAAAAGCAAAAGGGTAGCCAGGGAAAGGGTAGACACACTCAGGGACAGAGGTGAGAACCTGTGTGTGGAGCCAGAAGAAATGGGAGAGAAACTAAATGAGTACTTCTTATAAGTATTCACCAAAGAGAAGGACTTAGCGGTTGATTTGTCTAGGGAAGAATGTGCAGATAGCCTAGATCACGTTGAGATCAAAATAGAGGTGTTAGGCGTCTTGAAGAATATTAAGGTGGATAAGTCCCCAGGGCCAGATAGGATCTACCCCAGAGTACTGAGGGAGGCAAGGGAGGAGATTGCTGGGGCCTTGACAGAAATCTTTGTATCCTCACTGGCTACGTGTGAGGTCCCAGAGGACTGGAGAATGGCCAATGTTCCATTGTTTAAGAAGGGTAGCAGGGATAATCCAGGAAATTACAGGGCGGTGAGCCTTACGTCAGTGGTAGGGAAATTATTGGAGAAGATTCTTCGTGACAGTATTTACTACCGTTTGGAAGCAAATGGGTGTATTAGTGAGAGGCAGCATGGTTTTGTGAAGGGGAGGTCATGTCTCACTAACTTGATCAAGTTTTTCGAGGAAGTGACAAAGATGATTGACGATGGAAGGGCAGTGGATGTTATCTACATGGATTTCAGTAAGCCCTTTGACAAGGTCCCTCATGGCAGACTGGTACAGAAGATAAAGTTGCACGGGATCAGAGGTGAGCTGGCAAGATGGATACAGAATTGGCTTGGTCATAGAAGACAGAGGGTAGCAATGGAAGGGTGCTTTTCTGAATGGAGAGCTGTGACTAGTGGTGTTCCGCAGGGATCAGTCCTGGGTCCTTTGCTGTTTGTAGTATACGTAAATGATTTGGAGGAAAATGTAACTGGGCTAATTAGTAAGTTTGCAGATGACACTAAGGTTGGAGGAGTTGCAGATAATGAGGATTGTCAAAGGATACAATGGGATATAGATCGGTTGGAGACTTGGGCGGAGAAATGGCAGATGGAGTTTAATTTGGACAAATGCGAGGTAATGCATTTTGGAAGGTCTAATACAGGTAGGAATTATACAGTAAATGGCAGAACCCTTAAGTGCACAGGTCCACAGGTCACTGAAAGTGGCAACGCAAGTGGATAAGATAGTTAGGAAGGCATATGGCATGCTTGCCTTCATTGGCAGGGGTATTGAGTATAAAAGCTGGTAAGTCAAACTGCAGCTATATAGAACTTGGTTAGGCCACACTTAGAATATTGCGTGCAATTCTGGTCGCCACATTACCAGAAGGATATGGAGGTGTTGGAGAGGGTGCAGAGAAGGTTTACCAGGATGCTGCCTGGTCTGGAGGTTATTAGCTATGAGGAGAGGTTGGAGAAACTCAAATTGTTCTCACTAGAGCAACAGAGATTAAAGGCGACTTGATAGAAGTTTACAAAATTATGAGTGGCATGGACAGAGTAGATAGAAGCTTTTTCCGAGGGTGGAAGAGTCAATTACTGGGGACATAGATTTAAGGTGAGAGGAGAAAACTTTAGAGGAGATGTGCGGGGCAAGTTTTTTATGCAGAGGGTAGTGAATGTCTGGAATTCGCTGCCAGAGGAGGTGGTGGAAGCAGGTACGATAGTGGTGTTTAAGAAGCAGCTTGACAAATACGTGAATAGGATGGGAATAGAGGGATACAGACCCTGGAAGTGCAAAATGTTTTAGTTTGACAGGCAATATGATCAGCGCAGCCTTGGAGGGCTGAAGGGCCTGTTCCTGTGCTGTACTTTTTTTTGTTCTTTGTTGTTCTTATCTCGAATCAAATAAAGCTGGAGAAATTGTGATCTGCCCATGTAGGTAACTTAGCTTCTGTTTGGGAAGAATAGCAGATTGATCATGCATTTCTAATAGAAGTTTACTACATATTAAAAGGTAGTGTTAATTGGTAAATGAGCTAGTTAGCCTTACTATTGAATGTCGAATGTTGAAATAAATCATTGTTCATACTTAATCCAATTCAGACAGTTGTACTGCTGAGCCAAAGGTGTAATAAATTACAAGACGAGGCCCCTCTTCACTGTATAAAATTTTAAGCGATTAATTGGTTTGTTATGAAGCACATTTTTAGCATCTGGCACACAGATTCTCCTATTAGAGGTACTGATTTATTAATGTCGATATATGAAGGAGGACATTTGAGAATATCATCTGAGGTACTCAGAATAACCTGACAGTCGTCTTGCCCCATGTTATTTAAGACAAAAGAGCTGAACTCCCGAGGTGAGGTGAGAGTGACTGCCCTTGACATCAAGGCCAAATTTGACCAAGTGCAGCAGCAAGGAGCCCTAGCAAAATTGGAGTCAATGGGAATTGGGGGGAAAATTCTCCATTGGTTAGAGTCATACCTAGCACAAAGGAAGCTGGTTGTGGTTGTTGGAGGTCAATCATCTCCGGTCCAGGACATCATTGTGGGAGTTCTTCAGGGTAGTGTCCTCGGCCAAACCATCTTCAGCTGCTTCATCAATGACCTTCTTTCCACCATAAGGTCAGAAGCGGGGATATTCACTGATGATTGCACAATGTTCAGCACCATTCATGACTCCTCAGTTACTGAGGCAGTCCATGTCCAAAGACAATATCCAGTCTTGGGCTGACAAGTGGCAAGTAACATTTGCGCCACACAAGAGAGAATCTAATCATCTCCCATCAACCATCTCCAACAAGAGACAATCTAATCATCGCCCCTTGACGTTCAATGGCATTACCATCACTGAATCCCCCACTATTAACATCCTGGGGGTTACCATTGACCAGAAACTGAACTGGACTAGCCATATAAATACTGTGGCTACAAGAACAGGTCAGAGGCTAGGAATCCTGTGACATGTAACTCACCTCCTGACTCCCCAAACCCTGTCCACCATTTACAAGGAACAAGTCAGGAGTGTGATGGAATACTCCCCACTTGCCTGGATGAGTGCAGCTCCCACGACATTCGAGAAGCTTGACACCGTCCAGGACAAAGGAGCCCGCTTGACTGGCACCACATCCACAAACATTCACTCGCTCCACCACCGACGCACAGTAGGAATTCACTAAGCCTCCTCAGACAGCACCTTCCAAACCCACGACTACTACCATCTAGAAGGACAAGAGCAGCAGATAGATGGGAACACCACCACCTGGAAGTTCCCCTTCCAGCCACTCACCATCCTGACTTGGAAATATATCGCCATTCCTTCGTTGTCTCTGGTTCAAAATCCTGGAACTCCCTTCCTAACAGCAGTGGGTATACCCACAGCACATGGACTGCAGCGGTTCAAGAAGGCAGCTCACCGCTGCCTTCTCGAGGGCAATTAGGGATGGGCAATAAATGCTGGCCCAGCCAGCGAAACCCACACCCGTAAATGAATTTTTAAAAATTAATTATGTACGGTAATCATATAGGCAACTAAACCTTACTGTGATACATATACTTTCTAGCACTGTAGTAGCTGTGTTCCCATTCTGGTCCATGCTGTACCATGTCTCTTTGTTGGTGTAATTTTAACCCCTATTGCACTGCTGTTCCTTAACCTCTTGCTAGAGTAGTACCTTCAAGGAATTGTCTCATTATCCTGATGTCTGGAAAAAAGATTTGAAAATAGTTTGCTGAGAATCTAGCATTTATTGAATTACAACAAGTACAAACTTGTAGCCAAAGTACAAATACATGGCAAACCTGCCTATAATACATATAAACTGCAATGCTTTTTATTTAAAAAAAAAACTTACACTGAAAATAACATCAATCTTACTGGCTAATACATAGTATCACGTCCTTTAACAGCCAATAATTGAAAACTGATACAAAGTTTCAATTATTTAACAATGCTAATAATCTGCCATTACAACAGGTTTACAGTTAATTTACAAGTTACATAAAACACACAAGCATAAGTAGGCACAGCTGGTTAACATTCATTAAAAGCACAGTGCATAAAACGCAAGGTACAGGAAACGGTTATATACTTATTGCCAACTTCATTATAAAACGACGAGGAGAAGAAACCTAATCAAAACACTTGTAAAAGGATATTTAATCCATACTTCATAATATAACTGACGACTTCGTATCAATGATGCAAGAACACTGATAAAAATTAAAGCTGAACATTGTCCTACATTTTGGCATTTAACTGGACCCTTTTGCTCCTTCAATAAGGCAGTATCATGATTTCTGGGAATTGGATGAAAGCAGCAAGGGAGAAACCCCATCCAAACTAGGAATTGGAATTGGCATGTGTCCATTCACTAGGGTCGGAAACTGGAGACAGAAAAAATTGACACAATTAAAATTACTTCACAGTAGCAAGTGATCAGCTCAATGTTTTGGCCACAGAAAAGGAAATACACATGAACATACAAAACAAGTATGGGGAAGTACCAGCTGGCCCATGGAGTCTGTCCATCCCATTCCAAACACTCACTTTTTTGTCCCCTTCCCATGGCCATGACAGAGTCCACTTGCCAACCAATCAGCACTCTCTTCTCATACAGTATAAATTGTTGTTTCCCCGACATTGGTATTTTCTTGCTTATTGTCCTGATGAGTGCAAGATGAAAAGCTTTGACAAAAAATCTCCTTTTCAGCAATAGTCAATTTCTGTACTACCAAACGACTAGTTTCTGTTTAATAATATATGGTAAAGCGGAGCAAATGCCAGCTTAGTGTAGCTCCAATCAATCTACTAAATCCAGCAAGGTTAATGGTTTAAACATAAAGATGAAATAACCTTATTGTAGAAATGCTGCAGCACCACCATTGGCAAGAGTGTGTAATTTCAGCATGCCAAGTTTACATAGGCAGTTTCTATTACATATGTGGACAGAGACGTTTATAATGGACATAATGCATGATTTTAAAATGGAATTACGCCCGCTTTCCCTGGGTCTAATTATCCCATTTAATTATCTTCTATCTATAGACCACACTTGGCCTCGACTCCCTCTGTGCCACACCTTTAGAAAATGAAAGTAAATATCCATGACCTGCTTTTTTGTTTGCTGCACTGTTTCGACTTATTTTCATTTTCTTACATGGACATTTGAAAAAAAACACTTTGGTGCCAAGAACACAAACATTGTTGGACTAATTTAAAGGATTGATCAGATTATTGTACAGTGCACGAGGCGGCTATTTGGCCCATCATGCCTCTGCTGGCTCTTTGAAAGAATTATCCATTTAGTCCAACTCCCCTCCTCTTTCCCCATAGCTCTGCAAATTTCCTCACTTAAAGTAGTTACACAATTCCTGTTTGAAAATTATTGAATCTGTTTCTTAAAGTCATGTATCCCAGACCATAACAACTGTGGAAATTCCACATGTTGGCTCTGGTTCTTTTGAAAATTACTTTACATTTATGACCCCTGCTTAGCAAACCTGTAACTGCAGTATCTCTTTATTTACGCCATCAAAAGCATTCATGAATTTTAATACCTTGTCAAATCTCCTCTTAGCCTTATCTGCCCTTAAGAGAACAATACCAGTCTATCCATATAATTGTAGTCCTTCATTCCTAGTACTATTTCAGTAAATCTCCTCTGTACCCTCCCTAAGGCCTTGGTATCTTTTCCAAAGTGTGGTGGCCAGAATTGAACACATTGCACCAACTGAGGCCTAACCAACATTTTTTAAAGTTTTAGCATAACTTCCTTGCTTTTTGTACTCTATATCTCTATTTAGGGATTGGAATTGGCATGTGTCCATTCACTAGGGTCATACACTGGTGACAGAAACATGCAACAAAATTAAAATTACTTTGCTGCAGCAAGTGAACAGTCTAATGCTCAACATTTTGGCCACAGAAAAGACAAATACACACAAACATGCCTTTTTAACAGTCTTCTCAGCTTGTTTTCCCTCTGTCCCTTTAAAATTGCATCATTTAGTCTGTATTGCCCCACCTCATTCTTCCTACCAAAATGAATCATTTCCCACTTAAGAGTCAAGCCAGCATTACATTTCATCTGCTATGAATCTGCCCATTTCACTAGTGTCTATGAAAACCTTAAGTCTGTTACTATCCTCCTCATTATTTACTACATTTACAAGTTGTGTATCATCTGCAAACTTTGAAATTATGCCCTGCAAGCCCAAGTCCAAGTCACTAATGCATCTAAAACAGCAGTGATCCCAATACTGACCTCTGGGAGACACCACTGTAAATTTCCCCCTCGTCTGAAAAACAACCGAACACTGTTCTCTGCTTTCTGTGTTCCTGAACCAGTTTCGTATCCACGTGGCTGCTGCCTTTTAAATTCCATGGGCTTTAATTTTGCTAGCAAGTCTATTACATAATTAAACATCTTTTGAAAGTCCACATGTATGACATCAACTACCCCATCCTTTCATTACTTCAAAGAGCTCAAACAAATTTGAATATCATCAAAAAGATTGTGCCTTTTCAGAGAATTACACATGGTACATTTAAAGCAATTTCCAGAATGTACAGAGGTTTTCTTTTGTTTATAGTAATTTTGAATTTAAACTAAGTGATGGAAGGAAGCTGCATTAAATAAATTTGTGCTGTTTGCTCCACAAATAGTGATGAAATTCACTAACTTATGGTGAAACAACCAACTTACACACAAAGCTGTGTTGCTATGGGAACCCATATAGCCCTGGCTGTGCTGAAAAGCTGCTGCTATGGGAACCCATAAAGGTCCTGGCTATGCTTTCCTTTGGATGGGATACATAGAAAATTCTTTGTTCCAATCCTATTCAAGGCTCCTCCCTCACCTCTTTTTCTGGAGTATTGATGACTGTATCACTGCCCCTGTTCTCACACCAAACTGGAAAATTTAATTAACTTTGCTTCAGATTTCCACCCCTCATTCACCTTCACATGGTCCATCTCGAAATCTTCCCTTTCATTCCTTGACTCCTCTATTTCCATTTCTGGGACTAGGATGTCAACCAGTAATATCTCCTATAAGCTCACTGACTCCCACATCTACCTTGACTACACTTGCTCACACCCCACTTCCTATAAGGACTTTATTCCATTCTCCTAGTATCTCCATCTCCATTGCATCTGTTCTGACAATGTAACCTTCCATACCAGTGTTTTTGATATGACTTCCTTTTCCTCTACCAAGAATTCCCTGCCACTATGGTTGACAAGACTCTTAACTGTGTCCGTCCCATTTCCTATGCTTCTGTCCTCACCCCTACCCTCCCAGAACCATGAGAAAGTTCACTTAGATTGTGTTTCCCACTCCATCAGCCTCCACATTAAACAGATCAATCTCTGCTACTTCGAAGTAATTCCATCACCAATCCCAGCTTCATCTCCCCTCCACTTACAGCATTCTGAAGGGACCATTGTCTCCACGACACCCTGGTCCACTTTTTAAATTACCTTTAACACTCCCCCCAGGCCACTTCCCACTGCACCTTTCACTCCCTCGCTTTCCATCATTCAGGACTTCAAACACCCCTTCCACGTGAAACAGCAATTTACTTGTACTTTGAACTTACTATACTGTATTCATTGCTCCCAATATAGGCCTCAACCTTAGGAAGACCTAAATACTGATTGGGTGCTTGATTTGATGATCATCTCCATTCAATCCACAACCATAACCCTGAGCTTCCAGTTGCCTGTCATCTTAATTCTCTGCCCTGCTCCCACTCTGACCTCCCTGTCCTCAGCCTCCTGCAGTTTCCAATGAATATGAACACTAGTTCAAGGAATGGAACCTTCTAACATTCTATTAACCACTTTACAACCCTTAGGGTTCAACACTCAGTTTGATATCAGATCAGAACCACTGCTCCAATTTCTTTGGTATTGGTGATTCTGCTATTTCAACCTCGTCCAGACCCATCATTTGTTTATTTACTTGGCCTATTACCATCCCCTTTTGCCTTGCACCATCAGCCCTTATCTCCCCTGCCTTCCACTCTATCAGAGACCTTCCCTCTTTTTATTTCCTCGCCCCAAACCACCCCTTTTCCAGTACTTGCTTAAAACTTGATTAACATCTTCCAGTTCTGATTAAAATGTAATAAAAAAGCAAGGTGAGACTTGTATTTCCATAGCACCTTTCAAAGCACTTTATGACCAATAAAGTACTTTTGAAGTTTAATCACTAATAGGAAACACAGCAACAAATTTGTGCACAGCAAGCTCCCACAAACAGCAATAATGATAATGACTAGATAATATGTTTTAGTGATGTTGACTGATAATACAAATATTGGCCAGGACACCAGGGTTAACCTGCCAGCTTTTCTTCAAAATTATGCCATGGGATCATTTACAACCACCGGAGAGAGCAGGTTTAGCACCTCCTTTGAGAAACAGCACCTCCAGCAATGCAGTACTCCCTCAGTACTGTACTGGAGCATCAGCCTTGATTATTTTTTTTCCAAAATATACTTTATTCATAAGATTTCTAAAAATACATTCCAAAACATTTCAAACTGAATATTACAGAAAGTGCAATAAAATTCAACTTATCTCTCCATACAGCATGTTCCACTCTGAGATGCCTCAATGCAATTTCAATACTCTTGAAGTTTATAATTTACATTCCGTTAGCCTTGGTGTTTGTGCTCAAGACCTGGGGCAGGACTTGAACCCGCAATTTTCAGAGACAGAGATAAGGATTGAGTCACAGTTGATACCACAGTTGTGACCTGACACATTAACTCTGCTTCTTTCTCCACAGCTGTTACCTCAGCTGCCAAGTGCTTAAACATTTTCTATTTTTATTTAGACAGGAAATTTTGTTTTGCTATCCTCACAAATCCAAGATCTGTCTGAGATCTTCCAATGGTGAAAACCAACTGTAAAATGTGATGTATGCTAGTTACGTGAAGCATTTCATATCTGCTGTTGACTGTAATATGCATTTTGCAACCTCGTATAACTAACTGACCCCCTTCTTAATTGAATGGACATGATTTTACAAGCTCCCACCTACCCGGCCCTTAGATATGAGGATTTAGGAAACAATCATTTCAACTTGAGATTTCCTAAGACTCATGACAGAGGCTTTTTTCGTAACTGTCAATCGAATTATCCTGTACTACAAATGTCATCAGATGTATATAGTAACATTTGCTGTACAAACTGGGTATATTGTAAATATTTTATTGGGCAACATGAGTTTTTTTTTACAAATAAAAATTATCTTTGCATTCCACAAATTATAATGAAAGATACAAAAGCAGGAGTTGTAAAATGTTTAAAGTGTATCCTTTGAAATAGTGGAGCTTATTCCAGTATATTCAGATAAGATTAGTTAAGTTTTAATAGCTGAGCAAAGAATTATGAGTAAAAACTGTTCTAAAACCCAACATTATCAGAAACACTCAGCAAGCCAGGCAATATCTGTGGAGAGAGAAGCAAGTTTCAAGACAATGGCCTTCTATCAGGACTGGAAGATGGTTTTATTTAAGTACAGAAGTGGAGAAAGGGGAGAGTGGGAATGGAGGGGATGAAAGACCAAAGAGATAAAAGCAAAAAACTGTGGATGCTGGAAATCCAAAACAAAAACAAAAATACCTGGAAAAACTCAGCAAGTCTGGCAGCATCTGCGGAGAGGAGAATAGTTAACGGTTCGAGTCCGAATGACCCTACAACAGAACCAAAGAGGAAAGTCCTGTGATAGCATAGGGGAAAGGAGAGATTTATTGGAAAAAAGGATGATGGTGCAAGGCAAAAATGAGTGGTAATGGGACAAGTAAAGAGACAAAAGTTGTGTGAATAGTTATAGCAAATAACAGCTGAGGGCAGAGGAAGGAAGCAGGAAACACTCGGCAAACAGGAGAATGTTCCTATGACCCGGGAGTATGACTGTGTAAGTGGTGAGACCCCTAGAGGTGGGAGCCACCCCACCAGCCATGTACTGAAAAGGGATCTCCTACCATAACACCAGCTCAGACCCACCACCATAAAACTAGCTCAGACTTCCCCCCTCCCCCCAACACCAACTACAACACCAGCTCAAAAACCACACCCCCTGGGGTCCAACCCCCTCAACCCATGCAACAGTCCACATCCCACTTCAACTCAAGCACCAATCCACAACTCCACAATTCCTGTTGGCTCTGGTGCAGGCACCCTCTCATCACTAACAAATATTGTCTGTGAAATTGGCCAAGATCTAACGTTGCTAAACTTTATGGAAGTGTTGAATCGAAAGAAGGGATGCTGGTAGAAAGAAAGAAAAGACTTGCATTTATATAGAGTTTCACGCCACCACTGGATATCTCAAAGCCAATGAAGTATTTTTGAAGCGTAGTCACTTGTAATGTTGGAAGCGAGGCAGCCAATCTGCACACAGCAAATTCCCATAAACAACAATGTGACAGTGACCAGATAATGATTTTTGCAATGTTAATTGTTCTTTTAGATTGATGTGAGCTTCATTGGAACAGTGTAGGAGGTCAAGGGCAGAGTGGTCAGAGTGGGAGTGGAGCAGAGAATGAAAATGGCAAGTGCCTGGAAACCCAGGGTCACACTTGTGGACTGAACGGATGTGTGCTTTTGGTCTTCCCAATGTGGAGGAGACTACATTGTGTAAGACCAAATGCCATTTACTGGGGAGATAGTGATGTAGTGATAATATTACTGGACTAGTAATCGAAACGCTGAGCCTAATGCTCTGGGGACAGGGATTCAAATCCCACCATGGTAGCTGGTGAAATTTAAATTCAATTAATAAACCTGGAATTAAAAACTAGCCTCAGTGACCATGAAACCACTGATGATTCACTGACACCCCTTTAGGGAAGGAAATCTGCTGTCCTTGTCTGGTATATGTGACTCCAGACTGCCCTCTGAAATGGCCTAGCAAGCCACTCAGTTCAAGGGCGGGGGGGCAGTTAGGGATCGGCAACAAATGCCGGCCTTGCCATCAATGCCCACGTCCCACGAAAGACTAAAGGGGAAAAAAAATATATTAAATTGAAAGCTGTATGAGTAAATTGCTGTTTCACCCAGAAGTGGTGTTCGGAACTCCGTACAGTGAGAAGGGAAGAGGTAAAAGGGCAGGTGTCGCACTCTTGCAATTGTGTGGAAAGGGTGTTGGGGTAACTGAGGAGTGAACCAGGGTGTCATGGAAAGGTCCCTCATGCTGAAAGGGTAAGATATGTTTGTTGGTGGCAGGAGGCAGAGGTGATGGAAAATGATCCACTGACTGACTATGAAGGCTGGTGGGGTGAAAGGTGAGAACTGCTTGTGATTCTCAGAGGGGGAACTAAGCACAGGAAAATGGATGGTCACTGTTGAGAATCTGTGGAGGGAAATCCTTGGCTATGGAAAAAGGATAACATCAGAAGCCTTAATATGGAAGAAGGCACCATCAGAACAGATGCAACAGAGACAAAGGAACTGTGAGAACGAAATACAGTCCTTACATGAGTTAGGATGGGAAGAACTGTAATCAAGATGGCTGTGGAATTGTTACTTCTTAGGAGATGTTAGTTGACAGCCTATCTCTTGAAATGGAGTTAGAGAACTGAAAGGAAAGATTCAGAAGTGGACTACGTAAGGCTGAGGCAAGGTTGGAAATTAGAAGCAAAAGTTGTTAATCTACAGTTGACTTCCTTTAGGTAATTTCTGTCATTATGAACACTTTATGAAGCATTAACTTTTATGTAAATGTCCTTTGATTAAAGTTTATAATCTGCAGATATTTTTTGCAAATGACTATTTTTGCTTATATCCTAAAATCAAAGAATGGTTACATCACAGAGGCCATTCATCCCTTCAAGTTCATGCCAGCTCTCAGCTTGTCCCACTCCCTGCCTTTTCCTTGTAGCCCTAATTTTTTCCTCTTTGGGGGCTTATCCAGTTCCCTTTGGAAATCTATGATTGAACCTGCCTTCACCATATGCTTGGGCAGTGCATTCCAGTCCTAACCGCATAAAAAGATTTTAATCATGTCACCTTTGGTTGTTTTGCCATTCACTTTAAATCAATGTCCTCTGGTTCTCGACCCTTCAGCCTATGGGAACAGTTTCTCTCTCTGTATTCTGTCTAAGCACCTCATGATTTTGGACACCTCTATCAAGTCTCCTCTCAACCTTCACTTTTCTGAGGAGAACAGCACCAGCTTTTCCAATCCATCCATGTAACTCAACTCCCTCATCCCTGGATCATTCTCACAAAATCCTTTCTGCAGTCCCTCTAAAATCTTCATGTATTTCCTAGAGTGCGGCGCCCAGAATTGGATACAATATTTAGTTGAGGGCCAACCAGTGTTTTCTCAAGATTCACGATGACCTCCTTGCTTTTAGACTCTATGCCTCTGTTTATAAAGCCCAGGATGTTTTGCCTTTTTAGCCACTTTCTCAATCTGCCTTCTCACCTTCAATGAATCATGCACATACACCTCAAGCTCTCATTGTTTTATATTATATTGACAGAATAATTCCTCCTTGAAGTTGTCAAATATTATTTTTAATAATTAGTAAACATGGTAAATATTTCAATATTAGTTTGTTGCTATATTCGAATATTGAAAACAGTGCAACCTGGCCGATTAAGTTGATACAAATCATGTGGACGAAGATCCTTGAGTTGCTTATGTGCAATTCTCCTAAACTCCACTAAGGATTGTCAATTAGAAACTTGGCCAAAAGCTGATATAAGTCATCATAAGTGCAGCAGCATGAGAGATCTTGTAGTGCAATGGTAGCATCCCTACCTTTGGGCCAGAAATTTTGCGTTCATGTCCCACGCCAGGACTTGTTGGCTAGGGAAGGAGTGGTTATGACACAGTCCAATGGGCTGATAACCAGCTCAGAATTCCTTCAACTGTTTAGCAACCGTTCCAAAAGGGGGAAAAATGAATGAAGAAGACTGCAGTGGTGTTTCAGTGTTAGACAGTCATGAATTTAAATGATGTGGCTGTGAAATGAGTGTTATTACCCTTGGACTAATTATACATTTCCAACCCAAGTTCTGAATGGTAAACGATGACTTTCCAGGCTAAAAGTGGTGGATGACTCCACTTCAGCAAGCAGTGGGACCAGGGCCACATTTTACGGGCAGCAGTTCCTATTAAAGTTGGCTGCCACCCCCACAAGGTGCCCAATTACAGGACAGTCAGCTCAGCAGCGTCACCGCTAACTGTGGCTATTGCTGGGGCTGTACCTGAAGGATGAGGGTGCATTGATGGATAGCATCTTCACAACCAGGTGAGTGGGGTCTGGGGGTGTTGGGGCCAGTCGGGTGGGGGGGGGGGGTGGGGTTGTAGGGGATGATCAGTGAGGGAAGGGGATGCCACTGCTTCTGCAGGGTCCATTTGTGCCCAAAAAGGAGGCCCCTCCCAACTCCCAGAGCCTGCTGGGGGGCCGCCATGGTGGTCTCCCTGGAGGGCCCCCCCCCACCTCCTGCTGCTGGTAAAATGCCAGCAGTGGTGATATAATTAGCCAGGTGGACTCCTGAAAGGCAACACGTCTGCCACTTTACGCACTACCGCCAGCAAAATGGGATGACAGTGGAAGATGATGGGCATCCTCCAACATTTTCCCATTTTGCCAGCCTGCCCGCTTGAGCCCATCCCCACAGGCCGTATAAAATTCAGTCCGTAGACTATTTTTAAAGAAAAGTTGGCAACAGATGAGTTGCAAAGCTACAATCTGTAACTGCCAACATTGTAAACCTGCACATCAACCAAGGTTATTACTTACAATTAACATGTTGTACACACAGCTAGTTTGAGTTGATCGCTCTGATATTAATGTTTAACAATCAGCACATACCTGAAATAAAGACCCTGGCCCCTGCAGTCTGGCAGGACTCAAGGGAGCTACTGGACTTAGAGTACTCCAAAAGTGAATACTGGAGAGTAAGGGGCTTGGTGTCAACAGAATTCCATTAGGAGTCTATAATGATAAAAGAAAATGTAATTAGACTGATCAATAAGTGGCCTTGGTAGCTATGGCTCAGTGGCAGCTCTTTCAACATCGAGTTAGGAGGCTTTGGGTTGAAGTCCCACTGCATAGACTTGAGCACAAATATCTAGGCTGACACTCCAAAGCAATACTGAGGGAATGCTGCACTGTCAGAGGGTTAGTACAAAGGGAGTGTTGCACTGTTGGAGGGTCAGTACTGAGGTAGCATTGCACTATTGGAGGCTCAGTACTGAGGGAGCGCTGCACTGTCAGAGGATTAGTACAGAGGGAGCGCTGCACTGTTGGAGGGTCAGTACTGAGGGAGCGCTGCACTGTCAGAGGATTAGTACTGAGGGAGTGCTGCACTGTCGAAGGATCAGCACTGAGGGAGCGCTGCACTATCAGAGGGTTAATACTGAGGGAGTGCTGCACTGTCAGAGGGTTAGTACTGAGGGAGTGCGGCATTGTCAGAGGGTTAGTACTGAGGGACCACGGCACTGTCGGAGGCTCAGTACTCAGGGAGCGTTGCACTGTTAGAGGGTCAGTACTGAAGGATCACTGCACATCGGAGGGTCAGGACTGAGAGACTCCTGCACTGTTGCAGGGAGACTACCGAGGGAGTGCTGCACCGTCGGTGGAAGGGTACTGAGGGAGCACTGCACTGTCAGTGGGAGGGTACTGAGGGAGCACTGCACTGTGTTAGAGGTCATGCCTTTTGGATGAGAAGTTAAACCAAGGCCCCATCTACTCTCTCAGGTGGATGTAAAAGATCCTATGGTTATTATCACATTGTGAGATCTTGCTGTGTGTAATTTGGGTGCTGCAACAACGATATTTCAACAGTAACTACAATTCAATAATTTTTAATTGGCTGTAAAGTGTTTTGGGATGTCCTAAGGTCATGAAAGGTGCTATGAAATGTCAGTCCTTTGTTCCTTTAAGTCAAGGCAAATTATATAATGCACCAGTCACAGCATTATGAATATCTGTACTAAACTAATAATCTAAGTGGAAGAATTCTTCACCTCAGCATAAAGTACTGAAGCTGTAGATTTGTCCCAGCTTGGGGCAGCACTGCATGTCTAATTTTGGATTTGGGCCCTATGTAAAATATAAAACTATAAATATTTATTATGACTTATTGAAAAGAACTGAGAATACTTGCATTTGTATAGCACCTTTCACAACCTCAAGAAAACCCAAAACACTTTACAACCAAATAAACACCATTGAAGTATCATTGTTGTTATAATGTCCAGAAACGCATCAAACAATATGCACACAGCAAGGCCCCACAAAAACTGCAAATGAGCAACAGCTGCTTTAAGGAGGAGATAGTTTAGGTACAGCTGAGGTATATTCCCATGAGGGGGAAAAGGTAGGAACTAGAGCTCCCCAGATGCTGAAAGAGAGAGTAAGATGTAGCAGAAAAAGTGAATGGATTGCAAATGTCAGGTTGATAATACAAGTGAGAATCAGGCTGGATACAGAACGTTCAGAGGTGAGGTAAAAAGGGAAATAAGAGGGGCAAAGGGAGGGTCTAAAAATAAACTAACAGCTAACAAGAAAGGGAATCCAAAGTCTCCTATGGACAGTAGTTTTGTTTTGGGCTGAAGTCGAGTTCCCCAGGGGTCGGTATTAGGAGCATACCTTTTTGTGATATTTATTAATGACTAGGATTTGTGTGTGTTCAGGGCACAATTTCAAAATTTGCAGGTGACACGAAACTTGAAGTATTGTGAACTGTGAGGAGAATAGTGAAAGACTTCAAGAGGACGTACACAGGTTAGTAGAATAGGTCAAAAACTGACAGATGAAATTTAACTCCGAGAAATGCAAAGTGATACGTTTCGGTAGGAAAAATGAAGAGAAGCTATATAAACAAAGGGCATGATTCAAAAAGGGGTACAGGAGCAGAGTGACCTGGGGGTATATGTGCACAAATCATTGAAAGTGGCTGGGTAGATTGAGAAAGCAGTTAATAAAGCATACAACACCCTAATCTTTATTAGTAGGGACATAGAGTTAAAAGGAAGCAAGTTATGATGGACTTTGGTTCAAGGTGAACTGAAGTAGTTGTCTAACTCTAGGCAGTTCACTTTAGGAAGCGTGCGAAGGCATTAGAGTGCAGAAAGATTTACAACAATGGTTCCAGTGATGAGGAACTTCAGCTACATTGATAGATTGGAGAAGTTGGGACTGTTCTCCATAAAGAAGAGAAGGCTGAGAAGAGATTTGATAGAGGTATTCAAAATCATGAGGGGTCTGGACAGAGTGGATAGGGACAGACTGTTCCCATTGGTGGAAGGGTCGAGAACCAGAGGACACAGATATAAAGTGATTGGCAGGACAGCCAGAATATTATGCAGCAAGTTGTTAAGATCTGAATTGCATATCCTGAAAAAATGGTAGAGACAAACTTAATTGTGGCTTTCAAAGGGAATTGGATAAGCACCTGAAGGGAAATAAAGTGCAGGATTATGCGGATAGGGCAGGGCAATGGGACTAGCCGAATTGCTCCTGCAGAGAGCTAGCACAGGCCTGATGGGCCAAATGGCTCTTTTCTGTAATGTAACTATTCTATGATTCTATAATCTGTTTAATAAAATTGAAGGAAAAATGTTGGCCTTCAAATACATCCATCTGTGATAGCAGGCAGGCCCTCGGTTTAAAATCTCACCTGAATAACAGTGCAGCACTGACTCAGTACTGGACTAAATTGTCAGTCTGGATTACACGCTGAATTAAGTGGAGCGAACTCACAACGTTCTGAATCTGGTGATAGTGCCACACACTGAGTTACAGCTGTCATTCATTAACATTTGAACCTGTTCATTCACAAAGTAATTATATATAAAATGCATTTACAAAAATAACTTGAAACAAATAAGTAACTGGGGAAAGCTGGTACTCTTTCCCCTAAAGGCTACAAGATGTGGGAGACAAAAACATTTGACTGATGCAGTTTGCAATGGTCTTCTGAGGTTTGGCCAGAAGCGTGTTGTTAGGGAGGAGTAGAGGAAGCTCTATTCTGTATCTAATCATGTTCTAGCTAATCTTGGAACTCCTGGCAATAAGAAGTGTGAAAAATGTATTCTTTCAATCCTTAGAACTAATGGTTGGAGAAAATAAAACTCATCCTTTTAAAAAAAAACCTGATTCAAGATCGTGGAAAACTTCTTTTTAGAATTATATTCGCATTCCACTTTGAAGATGCAGAATTTTTGAATCTAGTGAATAGAAAATTGTATCAACTGATACATTTTTGGATTTGCTTGCCAAGATTTTACACAATTACACAGCACATTTATCAATCTGTGTAATTAAGAGGTTTTGTGTTGAAAACTTCATTGTTTTATGTAAATGTGATTTAACTAACTGACCTGTGCAGTGAAGAACGCAGGGGTAAGGGATCCTGAAGGAAGTGCTGGGCTGTTGAGCGCTATCGAGCTGGCGTCAGTGTTGGTTATGACTAAAGGAGGAGCTGGAATCTCCAGGCCTTTAGGTTTCTTAGCCTTTGGAAGATGGATCTGTCTCTGCTCAGACGGACAAGGCGATTTGGCCTTCGAGCCCGATGAGAGGTTTAAGGGCTGAATAGACTGTTCTGAATCAAAGGCATCAAGTTCGATAATGCACGCCTTCTGGTATCCTGTTGAGGTGGTGGTGTTTGAGGATGATGAAGCAACAGGAGAATGATGTGATGATAAAGGCGATGATGTTTTAGAAGTGAGAGCTGTGAAAAAAGTTGATGCAACCACAGCTTCTGGTGGAGGAGAATGTGACGATGGAACTGAGACAATGGGCATGCTGACCGGCCTTTCGCTTTTATTTGTTACAAATCTTATAACAGTCCTGACCTCCTCAGGGGTAGGTTTTCTGGCAATTTTCTCTTCTGGCTTTTCCATTTTGATTGACTTGAAAAAGTCTGACCTGTTCTGCAAAGAGTTAATGGTGAAAGAAGTATATAACCCAGAGTGGATATAATCATTGCGACTGGGGCTTCTGCTGGTAGATAATGTAATTTGCTGGTGGTCTCTGCTCTCTGAAATTGACTGAGTGTCGCTATCCCTGAGCAAACTGTTTTCCCTACTGGATTCCAGTGAGTGGGGATCCATTTTTAAAATGTCTGGAAATGAGACAAATTTGTAAACAAACTTCTGCCCAATCACCTTCTTAATAATATTCTGTGGAGGGAAAGGAAAAAATAACTTTTATTAGATTTTGAACCATTTGAAACTTAAACCCTATTTAACAAGTAGAAACGCAGTTAACAAAAATGAAAGAAATTAGAGAAGTATATCAGTCAACCGAAGTAATTAAAAGGATGGAGGAAGAACCAATCGCAGAGATTTTCCCAGGGATTCTCCCACTCTGCCAAAGTAACCTTAGCTGAAACTCTGTTCACACGGAGAAACCAGGTTTCTGTCAACTGCAGAGTGGGAGGACCCCCAGTGAAATTCCCAGCTCCAATTTGTGTGAGCTTGTGTGTTAGCCTGTTTTAATCCACCTCGGTAATATTTTTAATCCAGTCGATAGTAAACATCCCGGACCTTGGAGAATCTTTGTCATCCTTGGAATACTAACAACCCCTCCAACTTCTCCAATCCGGATTGGCTCTTGGGGAATCACACTTTGGACTGGCATCTAGTCACTTTCCTGTTCCTGCCAGGTACTCAGGAGGCTTTACCAACATTAGTTCACAAATTACTTCCTTCAAAATTCCTGAATAGCAAAACACCAATAATGACCCAGGAATCCTGGGGTGGGATTGGAGGGGAAAGAGGGCTGGGACCATGATGTGTAAGGAAAGCTATCATTTGAAAAATGACCATGACCCTACAAGGTTTTTACTGGGCTCTCAGGCCGATCACAGATATCACAACAGCCGCATCAAACTATTATCAATTCTTCATGAACAACACATAACCTGCTACCAAAACAGGCCCGCCAAAAATATTGTCCTGGGAATTGGTCAAATTTAAACAGTAATGTGTGATAAACAGGTTAGGGTACTCCGTTCAGCTGTCTTACAGATACTATCTACAGAAATGTAAGCAAAACAAAGGAATTAGTCAATAGATTCACATATTCCGATTCCTGTGGCATTTCACTATGGGTATTCATGGAAAAGAAACTCCATTTCACTTTTGACTGCTTCGTGCAGTCACAATTTTTGGCTCTTTACAGTAGTTTTACACTCAGGTTCTCTCCATCCTGGAGCGCATGTAAAATGCAGCCCTGTGTCTCGCTCAGCTTGTGAGAATTACTTGATTTTCCCTCTGTAAAGGGAATAGAATTCACCTAGTGGTGCGGGACAGTACACAGAGTAATGGTTTTCTGTTATGATCATTGGCTCTCGCTATTGTTGGGCTGGAAAAGGGGTGTGTTTCCGGGGGGGGGCGGGGGGGGGGGGGGGTGGTTGGTGGTCATGTAAAATAGGGCAGGTGCCCAGCCGACCACCTTTCCTCCCTCACCTGAGCCCATCCCTATAATATGAAGCGGGGTGGGTGCTGAAATCAACATCCTGCCTGCCATATTCAAATGGTTATCAAGGGTCAAGTAGGCCTGTTACCAAGCCAATTGACCCTGAAAACACGCTGCCTACTCCATAAAGCATTTGACGTGAACAGCCAGGACTCTGTTTTTAAAAGAGCGGGAAGGAAGGGGGAATTCAATCCTTTTGAGGATTGGAGGCAGACCCCCTAAGATTGAACCCCCTGCTTTCGCCCTAACCTCCCCTAAAATCTAAACCCAAACCCACTCCCCCTCCCCTCTGACCTACCAAAATCCTCCCAGGCCAAGACTCCAGACTTACCAGCTTTGGGGATCCATGGGCCTTCTTACCCCTCTCCCTGCAGTCCCAGTAGCAGCCACTAATCTGTTCTTGGTGCTGCCGGGACTGTTGGAGCTGTCGGCCAACCAGATTTGCTGGCAGCTCCCATAGGCGAGACTTCCTCCCCAGTTAGGGGTGGAACTCCCACTCGGCCCTTGTTAAGTTCGCCCGCGGCAAATTATTGCTGCGGAGTGGGCCGGCCTGAAGTGGGTTGGCACTGTGACAACTTTGCTTCCGGAGGTGGGGGGAGGGGGCACACGGGCTATCCACTCGTGCTACTTGAGCTCCTTCGAGTAGGCATCTTCTCACAACAGAGTGGGATGTTTGAAATTGTACAGAACAAGCCACCCCGCTGTGCAACTGATTTAAATCACAATTCAGGAATTCTTTTCCGAGATCCTAAATGGAACAAACATCATGAATCTGTCGACCGAAATATAAATGAGGAAACCCAACTTCTGCCTCTTGGGGGTACAGCCTTGATATCCCAAGTTTAAGAAAGTTCTTAAGATTGATGTCTCAATAATCACTAACAGCTCCCATAAATGATCTCTGCTTGGAAAGTTTAGTTGTAGGAAGTTGTTCCACCAAAGTTCAAACATGAAGAATCAGCTGCAAGGGTCTGGCTTGTAAAGTCAAACAAAAGCAATATTAAGAACTTGAGAACCTTCTCAAAATGTGGGGGGGTCTTCTACAAAAGAGAGCAGAGCAAGAAGTGCAATTGACTCCTTGGAACTGACCGTGGGGTTGGGGGGATGGCATGTTTGTATATTGTATGTGAAGAAGGAATTATTGACCATTGATGACCACTTTTTAATGATTTTTTCCTCTAATATTCTTCAATCTCTTTTCTGCCTATTCTAAAAGCTAATCCAGAGAAGTGCACGCATTCCTTCCTAACAGCAATCTGGGTGTTCCTACACCACATGGACTGCAGCGGTTCAAAAAGGCAGCTCACCACCACCTTCTCAAGGGCAATTAGGGCCCACATCCCAAGAAAGAATAAGACAAATCCTTCTCAGGTAGTCTGTTACTCATGACTCCTGGAAACAGTGAGAAGAAATCTGTTTTTGTAGAATGCTGATTTCTGAAACCATTACCACTCCTGTTCCTCTGCAACAAGTACTCTCGACTACGTTTATAGAAACCATAGTAAATCTTTGAGTATCACTGTGGAAAAAGGTATCTATTGTAAGAATTTCAACTGTGGGTAATGTTGTGGTCATCTAACTGGACTTGTATTCCAGAGGCCTGGACTAATGATCAGGACACATGAATTCATATTTCACCACAGCAGCTAGTTTAAAATAAGTCTGAAATATAAAGCTAGTCCCAGTAATGGTGACCGTGAAACTATCAACTGTTGTAAAAACCCATCTGGTTCACTAATGTCCTTTAGGGAAGGAAATCTGCCAGCTTTACCTAGTCTGGCCTACACGTGACTCCAGACCCACAGCAATGTGGTTGACTCTTAACTGCCTCTGAAATGGCCCAGCAAACCACTCAGTTGTATACAAGGACAATGAGTGTTGAGCAATAAATGCTGGCCTTGCCAATAATGTCCATATCCTGCAGATGAATAAAAAGTGCTAAAAGTAGTTTTGGATTCCCGAATGAACAGATAGACAGGCCACTTTGCTGCCTGCTTGTGTGTTTATCAAGGTGAAGAATAAGAGGCTGCATCAAGCACTCCCAGGTGAGGCGCAGCACACCTAGAGGAGGTTAAAACTCCCAAACAAGTCCTGGTCCCTGTCACCAAAAGACTGCCCCCTACTACACTAGTTTAGTTTATTTTTCCATTTCCCACACCAGCCAGAATGTGGGTTGCTAATCAACGCCAGTTATTTGCAGTGGGCCCAATGACCCACCTCAGGGTCTGAACCTTCTCAAAACCATTGCAGACAACGATTCTTACAGTCAGCACAAAGAGGACAGTTTCATAATTCAGGAGCTGGGTTTAAACCCCGGAACCAGAGCTAACCTCCAGCACCAACATTATTACAGATGATCAGTATTTAGGCTGGCCCATATAACAACCTCTTCAGTGTCTGTAGAAATATGTTCCAATCTATTTGTTGAGAATTTTTTCTTCAGTTTGTTAGTTTCAGATTACTTCATTCCATAAATGATTGAAACTTAAATAGAAGTATTTCTAACCTGGCTTCTTCCCCACTTTAATAATAAAGCCTTTGGCAGCAAATTACTTTGTGCAATCTTTTCTATTTAGTCAGAGATTAAAGAAGAAAGATTTCTGTTTGGTTTTAGAGATTGCAAGGAGCAGTTTTCAAAAAAAAACTTACTAAAAGAACTCACCTCAGCTGGGGTGCAGTGTTACCTCCAGACGGTGAGAGTGTGACTGCAGACAGCAGAGGGCAGCAAATCTCATGGAAACTTAAAAATCTTAGTGGGTTTAACAGAGTAAGCACTGAGAGATTGCTTTTCCTGATTGGGGGCTCTAAGACATAGGGCGGAATTTTCCAAGCCCGCTGGCAGTGAGGCTGATAGGTGGCGTGTGCAGAAAATATGGTGGGACCCACTTCATGGGACCCACTTCATGACGGCATGAAGGCAGATCGAGATCTTCCGCTCAGCCCACCAACGGCAGGCCACGCTTCCTGCCATCAGTCAGCGGGGAACTAATTGCAATACATCAGCATTTAATTAAAAGGCCATCCCTCCAGGAAGTTGGATCCCTGCCGTATCGTCTGTCCACATTGGCGGGAAAGCACGCCGATGTGTTTCACAACAGCACACAGGCAACGTACACTTGGCGGCCTTCACTTTGGGGAAACCGAGGTGAGTGAGCAGCAGCATTCTCCACATCTCGTCCAATGCTTACAGGCCTCAGAGGCACCAAGGGGCGGGGGCAGCTGATGCCTGGCCCCACAGGTGAGTGCTGAGGGGTGGGGGGTGTCTGGGGGAAAGTGTTGGTCAGCCTCGGAGGCTAATGCTGGTGGGGTGGGAGGCAGTCAACTGCTGCCCTGGTACTGTATTCCGCACACAAGCAATCGAAGTGGGGGCAGGGTAAACGAGGGAAGTGGCCACACATTAGGGACACTTGCATAAACTGACCACACCTCAGGCGCAGCCATGGTGATATGACTGGGGTCAGGCTCTAGCCTGCCCACCCAGGCAAGCAACGTGGAGGCACCAAAGGGTCACCAAGCGCTCTACACCTTAACCCCCCCACCTCCACTGGTACAGACTGTGAGTCCTCCACCACTTTACTGGACCGTGGGACAGTTGGGTGGCGCACGTTGTACAATCTCCTGGCCAACACTGGCCATGTAGCAGTCACTGCTGGAGGCGCTCACAGCCCCTTGCAATCTCAGCATCCCAGTTTGGACCAGTGTCCCCCATGTCGCAGGTTGACAGGGCAGCCATGCAGCGCACTCATCACTGGCCATCCGAGGGGTGACCAGTGCTCTCCGGGAAGCATTAAGGATGGTCACACAGGGGCAGGAAAGGTGCTAAGAACAGCCATCTCTCTCTTTCATGCTGCAGGAGGACCACATCAGGATTATGGATCCTGGTGACCTAGCTGTTTGCCTGATGACCTACAGTGAGAGAAGACGGAGGAGAGAGTGACCGTGGCTCCTGTCTGCGCAATGGCAGGAGCAGTAACCTCTTGAAGAAGGGGCAGCTGGGGCTACACACACTGCCCAGGAGCGACAGTGAGCCGTGGCTGGTCGGCGCCTAGCGACACCCAAGGTCTATAGACACCACCTGCCATTGCTGCAGATGACTGAGAACCAGTGTCGCCGACGACTGCGCATGTCTAGGGACCTGGTGGCTCACATCTGCCACTTACTGCATTTATGAGGTCACGGATGCCATCTTCTCCGTGGCAACTTTGTGCATTTCGCCCGGGACCTGGACAGCCAGGATGCAAGAGCCATTGGATTCGCCCTGATCTCAGGATTCCCACAGGTGCAGGGTGCGATTGACTGCGCTCATGTGGCGCTCAAATCTCCATCACTACATTCATCAACCACAAGGGCTTCCACTCACTGAATGTGCAGCTGGTGTGCGACCACCAGAAACGCATCCTGCAGGTGTGCGCAAGGTTTCCAGGGAGTGTGCACGATGCCTACATCCTCAGTCAGTCACAGATCCCTGGAGTCTTCCAGGGTCCACAGGGGCTGCAGGGTTGACTCCTCAGGGACAAGGGCTACCTGCAGAGGACATGGCTGATCACACCCGTGCGGCGGCCTCAGACTGCAGCAGAGCGACGCAATAATGAGGCTCATGCTGCAACTCGCAACTTGGTGGAGCAAACCATCGGAATGTTGAAGATTAAGTTCCGGTGCCTGGACCGGTCCGGTGGAGCCCTGCAATACAGTCCGCAGAGGGTGTCACACATCATCATTGTCTGCTGTGCCCTTTACAACCTGGCACTACAACAGGGAGAGCCGCCGGCTAAGGAGGAGATTGGGGAGCTGGAGGTCTCCTCCAATGAGGAGGACGCTGATGGGGAAGAGGGTGAGGGGGTCCTCGGTGGTGACGACAACGGGGATGAGGTCCTCGTTCTGGCTAGACGAGGCAGGCACACTCGGGAGGCCCTAACAGCTGCCAGATTTGTGGAGGATGATGACGACATGCAGTGAGGACACTCCATGAATCTTCACACAGCCTCTGAGAATGTCTGACCCCTGTCTGGCCAAAGGCAGCTTGCTTGCACTCCATGATCAAGGCCACCTCAGAGATACTGCCGTGAAACTTTAGACACATCTGATGCTGTGTCCGCCTTCAGCACCTCAGCCCTTCAGGAGCTGGTGCACAGTGTCACTGGTCGTTGATACTAGTGTGATGGGGGCCAGCCCCACCTTAAGAGTGCTGAGAGCACACAGAGAGAATGATGGAACTCTGTGACTTGCCCACTACATTCTGGCAGTCGAGGTGCAGGCATCAGTAACGTTTCTAGGGAGTCTGAGGCTGGACCATCACTTTGGTCTGAAGGCTGCACAGAGCACAGGGAAGAGGCCCTGGACTGAGACACCTGCCTTTATCTTGTACAGAAAGATTTCACATCCGAGTGCCAAGAACACTGCTCATCAGAACAAGGAGCCATAGGCAGGGAGACATTCTCGGGAGTTTATTGACAATAATGAACAGTATGGACAAGTGACCAACACCCATGCAGTTACTTTTCTTTAACTGTCCTAACCCTACCGCTATGTCTTGATGCTCCCTGGACAAGCATATTGGAGGTGGAGGCAGGCGTCCTCTGCAGGGCCAAGACCTAGAGGGCCCTGGCCTGCTTTCGGGGTCCTGCTGTGTGGCAGTGGCACTCTCCTCGGCCTGTGAAGCTGGACCTGCAGAGGTCACAGGAAGAGGGGAGTCAGATGGGCTGGTCACCACCACAGTCACCTGGGTGGATCAGCAGGCGTGGACCTGTTGATCCTCCTCCCCATGGATGCCCAAGGGCCCCTGGCTGACTCCATGAACAGAAGGGGTAGCTGGAATGAGATCGAGTTGCCCAGCACCCCTCTCACATACATGCTGTTGGAGGCCAACTATGGCATCAGCGATGGAGTTGAGCCTGTGCAGCAGCACAGAAGTGACATCCTGGACCAAGGTCTCCATGGCAACCGCCACCCTGCCAGTGTTGACCTCGGTGCTTTGCAATGCCGAAGCTATCACTTCAGCCTGAAGATGGATGGACTCCTCCATCATGCCTTGCAATCTGAGGAGTGCAGTGGACATCTCGTCCTGATGTTCCCGAGCTTGCCTTTGCAGCTCCAGCAACTGTGACATGACCGAGTCTGGAGGCTCATCACCTGACTCGGACCCAGCAATGTTCTGGCCTCCAGCAGTCCTCGGAGTGCTGGGGACCTGGGAAGTCCCTCCCTCTGCCTGCTGTGGATCAGACAGTGCAATGTGCTCACCAGATTGTGACCCCGAGGCTACTGTAAAACTAGGTCCCACCGAGGTGTGTGTCTGCACTGGTGGAGGGTGTGGGTGAGCGCTGTGACAGGACTTCAGGGAGTGTGCCTTCAGATTCCTCTTCGAAGGTTTCTTCAGGCTTGTTTGGCAGATGTGCCTGTGAAAGCAAAGGGAGATAATTAGTGCATGGCAGTGACCTGTGAAAGAGGACATGTCACTCACAGCATGGTTGTCCGATGGATGTTGCACTGCTGGATTCTCACTTGGTAGAGCAGCGCCAACCTCACTGTCAGCACAGGACTGGTCCCGGTCATTGCCGGCCAGCTGGATGGCTCTGTTTTCAAATTCTGTGAGAACTTTGAATTCTGGCATCCCTTCACCTGTCTGTGACCTATCTCTCCTGTTGTGAGCCAGTTTGTCCTGCATGGATAGAGATGAGGAGAGTGTATCAGGATGCCTGCCAGGCCTGATAAGTATGCCTGGCTTGTGTGGGTGTGAGTGGTCCCATGGATGGGATGAGGATAATGATGGTGTGTGTGAGAGAGTGAATGGTGATGTTCCTTGCACTGGCAGTGAGTGAGGGCCCTGTGGATGTTTGATGGGTTTGTGAGTGTGTGAGCTGTGAGTGATGAAAAAAAATGACTTACTCTGGCAGTGCGGAGGAGATCATTCATCCTTTTGCGGCACTGAGTGGTTGTCCTCTTCTGAAGGGTATTGGTGCTAATCACCGCCTCCCAAGCCAGGTTGGTGACATTGCTGCCCATCCTGCGGCCAGAGCGGGGGTGGAGCACATCCTGGCGGGCCTCCACGGCATCCAGCAGTCGCTCGAGGGACCCGTCATTGAAGGGGGGAGCTGCAGTCTTTTTGCCTTTGCTGGCCATGTCTCCCAGGCAGCGGTGGTGAGCTGGTGGCAATGAGCACTTTGCTGGTGGCTGCTTTTTAAAGATGGTGGCCGGCATGAGGCAACAGCAGGGTGATGGCAAGTGGGCAACTGAGAGCCTGTCCGCCATGGAAACAGCATGTTTCACGGGAGTGAATAAATAATGAGGCAGGCACGGGAAGATATGGCGTGAAAACCCACCATTTTCACCGGCAGGTAGGACTCCATTTTACCCGACTGCTAACACACTGTGCAATTCTGGGAAAATTCAGCCCATAAGTATCACGTCTTAGAATAAGGGGTGACTATTTTGGATTGAGCTGAGGAAAACCTTCTTCATGGAAAAATTTCTTCGCTCAAAGGGTTGTGAATCTTTGGAATTTTCTATCACACGGAGCTCAGTCATTAAGTATATTTAAGACAGAGATCAATAGATTTTGGACACTTAAAGGATCAAGGGATATGGGGATAAGGTGGGATTGTGTTGTTGATGTACAAGTTAAATAAGGATCTTATTGAATGGTGAAGCAGGCTCAAGGGGCTGGTTGACCTGCTCCTAATTCTTATGTTCTCCAATACTGTCAATATCTGTCAAAAAACCATCAAGTAGTCCTTTCCTTTGGAACTCAGACTCCAACTTAAAGATAAAAAATGCTGGAAAAACTCAGCAGGCCTGACAGCATCAGTGGAGAGAAAGACAGAGTTAACATTTCGAGTCCATGTGACTCTTCTTCAGACTCTTCTTCAGTCATATGGACTCGAAACGTTAACTCTGTCTTTCTCTCTACAGATGCTGTCAGACCTGATGAGTTTTTCCAGTATTTTTTGTTTTTGTTTCAGATTTCCAGCATCGGCAGTACTTTGCCTTTATCCACCTCAAAGATGTTTTATCCTCTCCCTTTGTTGAGTCTCCCGACACCTTGCATGAGTGACAGGATATGTTTTCACTCTACGCCCAATCTCCCAAATCAGGATGAAAAGTAAATGGCTGATCGGGAAAGAATTCCCCCTTCGATTTCTTCCTCCCTCCTTGGGGAAAATAACCACAGCACAATGCACCATGCCAAAATTAGGAAACTCACCATCCGGAGCAACAGACCGGAATCTCATTCCCAATGGCGTATGTAGAAACATGCACACATCTCACATGAACATATCCCCAATCATCTGAACCCCCCATTGCAAAATACTGTACTCCACCCCAATGTACTGTACCCCATCCCCAATATTCTGCACCCCATCCTAAAAAACTGTACTCCAAATACTATACCCCTCCCAAAATACTGTACCCATACCCAATATACTGTACCCCATCTCAAATATATTGTACCCCATCCCCAATATACTGAACCCCATCCCCAATATACTGTACCCCATCCCCAATATACTGTACCACATCCCAAAATACCTCATCCCATCCCAATATACTCAACCCCAAGCTTCCCAAACTAGGGGTCTCGACCCCATGACTGCCACTGAGCCCTAACTGCATGTTAACAGTTGTGAGTGCCCTTGAAATCCTCATATTATTTTCATGGTGGCCATTGCTTCAGGCTTGATTCCTGCCCCAGAAAACAAACTGAAAAGTTTTAAAAAATATGTGAAGAATGAAAACTCTGCCCCTACACCCTCCCCCTGCTCTCACAGGTCTCCAATTCCATCCATCATCCTACCTACTCTCACAGCTCCCACTGAGGAGTCACAGAAATTTTGAAACTGGGATCCCAGTGGGATACGGTTTGGGAAGCACGGTTGCACCCCATCCCCAACATACTATACCCTTTCAAAAAATACTGTGGTCCTTCCCAAAATACTTCATCCCATCCCTAAATACAGCATCCCTTCCCAATATATTGCACCCATTTCCCAAAATACTGTACCCCATCCCAAGCTACAACATCCCTTCCCAATATTCTGTAGCCCATCCCCAATATCTTGTACCCCGTCCCAAAATACTCCACTCATCCCCGATACTCTTATACTACTGAGGCTTTATAAGGCTCTGGTCAGACCACATTTAGAATATTATGAGCAATTTTGGGCCCCGTATCTCAGGAAGGAGGTGCTGGCCCTGGAGAGGGTCCAGAGGAGGTTCACGAGAACGATCCCAGGAATGAAAGGCTTAACATATGAGGAATGTTTGAGGACTGTGGGTCTATACTTGATGAAGTTTAGAAGGATGAGGGGGGATCTGATTGAAACTTACAGAACACTGAAAGGCCTGGATAGAGTGGACGTGGAGAAGATGTTTCCATTAGTAGGAGAGACTAGGACCTGAGGGCACAGCCTCAGAGTAAAGGGAAGGCCTTTTAGAACAGAGATGAGGAGAAACTTCTTTAGCCAGAGAGTGGTGAATCTAGGGAATTCATTACCACAGAAGACTGTGGAGGCCAGGTCAATGAGTGTATTTAAGACAGAGATAAATAGGTTCTTAAAAATAAAAACAAAAAACTGCAGATGCTGGAAATCCAAAACAAAAACAGAATTACCTGGAAAAACTCAGCAGGTCTGGCAGCATCGGCAGAGAAGAAAAGAGTTGACGTTTTGAGTCCTCATGACCCTTCAACAGAACTGATCTTTCTTTACAAGGAGAGGGAAATATAAGCTTGTTTAAGGTGGGGCTGAGGGGGGGGCTGGGGGGGTTCTTGATTGGTAAGGGGATCAAAGGTTACGGGGAAAAGGCAGGAGAATGGGGTTGAGAAACTTATCAGCCATGATTGAATGGCGGAGCAGACTCGATGGGCCGAATGGCCTAATTTTTGCTCCTATGTCTTATGGTCTTATGGTCTGTACCCCATCTCCAATACACTGTACCCCATCCCAATTTGCTGTACCCCATCTCCAATATACTGTATCCCACCCAATCCCTAATATACTTTGCCACCAAATCTCTTCCTTTCAACTCCTTTGTGAGATAGATCTGGTTTTGAACACTTTGAATTCAAATCTTCCAAACTTCAGGTTCTATTTTGGAACATTTTGTTTCATTAATAATCAGTGGCAGACAATGGTTTTCACATTCTGCTGTTCACTACCTTATCATAATAATATCGGAGTGCTCGGCTCAGTTTATCATAGTTCATGTTGGTTTTGTTTTTCCTTAGTCCCCAGAGTTTAGCGACTTCCTCTGCTTTCAGGAGTTTGAATTCCCCATCATTGGAAGTCCAACAGATCAGGTGTTCGTGCTTTTGGTCCAGCAGTAACTGCAGCAGGAACTGCCACAGTGTAATGGCACTCTCCATACCTGCAACAAACAAATACATTTAATCACCATTTCACAACTGTCAAATTTGGAAATACAAAAATACATCAGTGTAGCTGAATAATAAAGGGTATTTCCATGTAAATCATACCGAGTTTTATCTATTCTTTCATGGGATGTGGGCATCGCTGGCAAGACCAGTGCTTCTTGCCCATCCTGAACTGCCCTCGAACTGGGTGACTTGCTGGGCCATTTCAGAGGGCAGTTAAGAGTCAACCTCATTGCTATGGGTCTGGAGTCACATGTAGGCCAGACCAGGTAAGGACGGCAGATTTCCTTCCCTAAAGGACATTAGTGAACCAGATGGGTTTTTACAACAATCAATGATTGCTGTCATGGTTACCATTACTGAGACTAATTTTATAATTCCAGATTTATTGATTGAATTTAAATTCCACCAGTTGCCGTGGTGGGATTTGAATCCATGTGCCCAGAGCATCAGCCTGGGCCTCTGGTTTAGTGACATTACCACTACTTGAATTTCTCCAGTTAAGGCTCCAGAACCTGTTTTAGTTTTTGTTTCTCCTACTGGCCACCTTGTCTGTTTCCAAGAGAGGATACTTACTAGAGCTGGGTCAAAGTCACTCAGGAGGTGGGAGTTGTTCCATTAAATACATTCTGGTCATTTATTGAAAGCTTCCTCATGCTAATTTTTTTCCGGCCTGTTTCATCCTTCATCCCTGGTAGAGAACAGACAGGAAACCTGTAACTAGGTCTCTGCTTGTGTCACTTTACAGTTTACTATAGTATGTGTACGAGATGTGACCTGCATTGTTTACTCTTGCCTTTTAACCTCTCCTTGTTGCCTCCCGGAAGGCCTAGGCACAGTTAGAAACCTTTCACAGGGTCAGAGCCACAAACCTCCCTCCTGCTATTAAATATATATCAATCCACTGCAATCCAGTTAATATCCTGGTAAGCATAAGAAATAAGAGCAAGCGGTAGACTATTGCGCCCCGAACCCTTCCACCATTTAATACAATCATGGCTGATCTTCAGCCTCAGCTCCACTTTCCTGTCTGAACCCATCCACCCTGCCATTCCTTGATTCCCTGAGAGATTATAAATCTATCAATCACAGTTTTAAATGTATACAACGATGGAGCATTCACAGCCCTCTGGAGAAGAGAATTCCAAAGATTCAAAACGTTCTAATTGAAGAGATTTCTCCTCATCTCAGTCCTAAATGGTCGACCACTTATCCTGGGACTGTGCCCGATGGTTTAGACTCCCTGACCAGATGAAATATTCAAGACAGAGACTAATAGATTTCTAGATATTAAAGATATCAAGGGATATAGTGAGAGTGTGGGAAAATGGCACTGAGGTAGAAGATAAGCCATGATCTAGCTGAATGGCGGAGCAGACGCGAGGGGCTGAATGGCCTTCTGCTCCTATTTCCTATGTTCCTATATTAAGCTGCCCCTTCAGATGGATATAAAAGATCCCATTGCATGAATTGGAAGAAGCGCATTCCTTCCCCAGTGTCATGGCCAACATTTATCCCTCAATCAGAATGATTAAATAGATTAACTGGTCTCTTGCTGCTGCTTTACCTATTTTCCAATTCACTAATGTCCTTTAGAAAAAGAAACCTGCTGTCCTTACCTGGTCTGGCCTACATGTGACTCCAGACTCTCAGCAATCTCTACTCGCTGCTCTCTGAAATGGCCTAGCGAGTCACTCAGTTGTATCAAACCACTACAGAAAAGTAGAAAAAGAGTAAAACTGGATGGACCACCCGGCATCGACCTAGGCACCAAAAACAACATAGGCATACCCAAAACAAAAACAGAATTACCTGGAAAAACTCAGCAGGTCTGGCAGCATTGGCGGAGAAGAAAAAAGTTGACGTTTCGAGTCCTCATGACCCTTCAACAGAACTGAGTGAAATTAGGAGAGGAGTGAAATATAAGCTGGTTTAGGTGGGGGGGGCGGGGGGAGAAGTTGGGGGGGCGGTGTGGTTGTAGGGACAAGCAAGCAGTGTTAGGAGCAGATAATCAAAAGATGTCACAGACAAAAGAACAAGGAGGTGTTGAAGGTGGTGATATTATCTAAACAAATGTGATAATTAGGAATGGATGGCAGGACACACAAGGTACAGCTCTAGTGGGGGTGGGGTGGAATAAGACTAACTGGGCATAAAAGGTATAGATTTAAAAATAATGGAAATAGGTGGGAAAAGAAAAATCTATATAAATTATTGGAAAAAACAAAAGGGAGGGGGAAGAAACGGAAAGGGGGTGGAGATGGTCCCAGTTAAGGCATAGGCAGAATTTTGGATGATCTCAAGTTTATGGTTGGTAGCATGTGCCCCATTCATCTCCAGACTGAACCATTCCAAACCCCTCTTGGCCAGTTCCTATCCACCAACCTCTATAAACTTCAACTCATCCAAACTCCAATATTTGCATCCATGGCAACACTTAACCATCAGTCCTTTCCTCACTACCCCATAGAGGAAACAAAGGGTTGAATGTGTGTTCCAGCAGCAGATGAGCTGAGACAGGGGCAGAGTCAGACAGCGTTACAGAGTTGGAAATTGATAGGCTAAGCGATGGTATGATTTGGAGGTTGAAAGCTCATCTTGGAGTCAAATGTGTCACCAAGGTTATAAATAATCTGGTTCAGCCCCAGACTGTCAGAGAAATGGATGGAATCAGTAGCTTAGGGAGCAGAGGTTGTGACAGAGACTAAAGGCACTAGCTTCAGTCTTCCCGAAATTTAATGGGAGAATATTTCTGCTTATTTAATACTAGATGTGGGACAAGCTGTCTGATAGTTTAATGACAGCGAAGGAGTCAAGAGAGCTGGCGGTGAGGTAGAGCTGGGTGTCTTCAGTGTACATGGGAAAACTAACACTGTTGATATCACTGACACTTTTGGACAACATCGGCTGCGAAAAGGAGGGCGCCAAGGATTGATCCTGGGGGGACACCAGAGGTAACGGTGCGGGGGCAGGAAGGAAAGCCATTGCAAGTGGTTCCCTGGCTGTGATTAAATGGATAAGAATGGAACCAGGCAAGTGTAGTTCCACTCAGCTGGACAACAGTGGAGAGGCATTGGAAGATTCAGACCTCATGATATCAAGAAACGGCTGAAGGCATTGGATACCAAAAAGGCTATGGGCCCTGACAACATTCAGGTATTAGTGTTGAAGACATGAGCTCCAGAGCTGGGCACACCCTAGCCAAGCTGTTCCAGTACAGTTATAACACAGGCATCTACCCAGCAATGTGAAAAATTGCCCAGGTGTGTCCTGTACACAAAAATCAGGACAAATACCACCCAGCCAATTACAGCCCCATTAGTCTACTCTTGATCATCAGTAAAGTGATGGAAAGTGTCACTGACAGTGCTATCAAGCGGCACTTATTGACGCTAAGTTTGGATTCCGCCAGGGCCTCTCAGCTCCTGACCTCATTACAGCCTTGGTTCAAACATGGACAAAAGAGCTGAACTACAGAGGTGAGGTGAGAGTGACTGCCCTTGATTTCAGGGCTGCATTTGACCAAGTGTGGAATCAAGGAGTCCTGGCAAAATTGGAGTCAATGGGAATCAGGAGAAAAACCCTCCACTGGTTGGAGTCATACTTAGCACAAAGGAAGATGGTTGTGGTTGTTGGAGGTCAATCATCTCATTTCCAGGACATCAATGCAGGAGTCCTTCAGGGTAGTGTCCTAGGCTCAACCATCTTCAGCTGCCTCATCAATGACTTTCCTCCCAAGATAAGGTAAAAGGGGGAATGTTCGCTGATGATTGCACAATGTTCAGCACCATTGGTGACTCCTCAGATACTGAAGCAGTCCATGTCCAAATGCAGCAAGACCTGGACAATATCTAGGCTTGGGCTGACAAGTGGTAAGTAACATTCATGCGACACAAGTGCCAGGCAATGACCATCTCCAACAAGAGAGAATCTAACCATCGCCCCTTGACGTTCAATGGCATTACCATCACTGAATCCCCCATTATCCCATTATCAACATCCTGGGGGTTACCATGACCAGAAACTGAACTGGACTAACCATATAAATACGGTGGCTACAAGAGCAGATCAGAGGCTGGGAATTCTGCGGTGAGTAACTCACCTCCTGACTCCCCAGAGCCTGTCCACCATATACAAGGAACAAGTCAGAAGTGTGATGGAATACTCTCCTCTTGCCTAGATGAGTGCAGCTCCAACAACACTTAGGAAGCTCGACAACATCCAGAATACATCTGACTGCTTGATCAGCACCTCATCCACCAACTTAAATGTTTGCTCCCTGCACCACCAACGCACAGCAGCAGCAATGTATACCATCTACAAGATGCACTGCAAGAATTCACCAAGGCTCCTTTGACAGCATCTTCCAAACCCACGACCACTACCATCTAGAAGGACAAGGGCAGCAGACACATGGGAACACCACCACCTGGAAGTTCCCCTCCAAGTCACTCACCATTCTGACTTGGAAATATATCACTGTTCCTTCACTGTCGCTGGGTCAAAATCCTGAAACTCCCTTCCTAACAGCACTGTGGGTGTACCTACATCACATGGACTGCAGCGGTTCAAGAAGGCAGCTCACCACCACCTTCTCAAGGGTAACTAGGGATGGGCAATAAATGCTGTCCCAGCCAGTGAATCCCACATTGCATAAATGAATAACTAGAAGATGGTTTGCAGTTAAGAAAGAAGCCGGGGTTATCTTTCAATTCCAGGATGATTCTGGGATAGTGAGCAGTTTTAGCAGAGGAGGACAGGCCCTGATAGTACTTTATGTGGTCCAGCCAGATCTGACAGTGGATGACAAATCATGTGTCTGCCATATCCTTTCAAGTCTGCATCCCTTGGAGTTGAAGGAGTGGAGATGAGGGCCATACCAGGGTGAACAGCCAGGGTGAGAGAGAGTAATTGTTTAACTAGGGCATTAAAGGTGGAGGTGAAGGCATAGATGGGTAAATCAGTGGTTGTCAAATTGAGCGGACACCTAAAGCTGGACAGTTCGGATTTTGAAAGTGCAACTGTAAGTGAACTGGGGGATAGTTTATTCCAGGGATATATACAGAAGGAGGTGGAGTTTGGTCATGGAAGGCAGATGTAGGTGAAGATTGGTACAAGATAGTCAACAGTGATGGCGTTATCTGGAATTGATACGAGGGGAGTAGTGAGGTCGCGTCAGCTCAAGGGGGTGGCCATGAATATGGGTTGGGGAGTTTACATGGAGGGAGATTTAGGGAGGATAAGAAGAGGATAAGAACTCACGGGGGAGATAGAGGTTGAACTCACTGAGGATGAGAAGTCACTCGGTGCAGTGACTGAGGGAGAAATCCAGTGAAGATATCTCAGTAAGAAAATTTTTTATTGCACTTGGGTAGATGACAGAGAATGAAGATTTTGAATGAGAGGTGAGTGGAGTGGAACAAGGTGAGATTCTCAAAGAAGGAGAAAGTGCTAGAGAGGTGGAGGCGGGGGTCAAGCCAAGGTGGCAGTTGGTGATAAGAGCCACACCACCATGGTGACGGTATGGGTGAGGCACTTGGTGGAAGATATAGCCAGGTAGGGAGGCTTCATTGAGTGGGAAAGTGTCATCACCCCTCAGCCAGGCTTCTGCCAAGGCCCTGATGTCACTGCAATCATCCATAATAAACTCATGGATGGCAAGAGTCTAGTTCACAACTGAACAAATATTTTGGAGGTAATGTGGAGAGGGACAGTGGAGAGCTGTTCTGCTGCCAGAGTCCCACAGGGTCAGCAGGGGACAGAAAGGAGATTGGCTGCTGGTGAAAGTGCTGGGTGGGAGGTTTGTCGAGATAGTGGGCTGGGGCACTTGGATTTGCTGCTCATAATGAGCCAGAGACAAAAATCTTGAGCATTTTGGAGGATGTGAAGGGAGGATTGGAGGAAAATTGTAGGCTTATCAAAGAAAGAGTCAAGCCAGTTACGGACAAGGAACAGGAGGAAGATCAAAGAAAAACTATACAAGAATGGTTGCAGTGATGAGGAACTTCAGTTATGTAAATAGATTGGAGAAGTTGGGACTGTGTCCCATGGACAAAAGGTGAGAGGAGATTTGTTAGAGGCACTCATTGCAAATGAAAGCCAATCAGACCTGACAGCATCAATCCCCAGTAATAGAGACTCCCTCTTCCGTCCCCACTTACCCTGTTCCCCCTCCCCCCTCCCCTTGCCCTGTTCCCCCCTCCCCTCCCCTTCCCTCTCTCCTCCTGGACCCCACCACTTCCACCCCCATCTCTGTCCCACAGTCTAGAAACAATCTGGATTCCCAGTATATGTCAGTAAACTAACAGAGGAATGGATCCACAAGGCTACATGCCTGTACAATCAAGATTTTAAGTTTTGAATGTACTACCAATGTTTTCTTGCCAGACCTTTGACTTTATTGTTCTAATACATAGATAAATCACTTCTTATTAAATCACTAGTTGCAAGGGAAGGACAGTACCAGCAGAGCAATCGTTGACTCATCACATGAATTTGCTCTGCAAACTTCTCTCTCTCACTCCTCCTTTAAAATGCAGCTTAAAACTCACCTTTTTGACTATGCATTTGCTCACCTGTCCTAACAGCTCCCGTATCTCAGTGTACCTCAGTGTCAGTTGTTGTCTGATTCTACTCCTGTGAAACACCTCGGTATGTTTTGTTAGGCTAAAGGTACTATGTAAATATATGTTCTTGTCTAAATGCAAGTTGTTGTTATCACACATGCCACACTGGCACCTGCTTTCAGTGTTTCTTTAGTCTGCCATTACACACAACACACCAATCAGCAGGTGATACCAAAACACTCAAAAACAGAATGATGATCTATAATTCAGTAAAACTCTAGAGTAGCTCCAGCAAGCTGCCTAGTCTACTTTCAAAAAGGACTTCCATCTCTGATTGCATACTGCTGTAAACTCAACAAAACTCTTTCCTGGGTCAAGTCACATTTAACTGAGAACCTGCACATCTACTTACACCACAGACATAGATTTTCCCCCAGCTCATGATTTATGGATTATTCAATATCCTATCAATTTATTATCTTCACAAGAAGTGATGAAAAATGGCAGTATTTGATATCATCTGAATTACATTCAATCCTAAACCTTGAAAATTCAGATTGCTTAATCAAATGGAGTTTCAGACTGCTGTGTGGTGTATTGTGGAGAGCTACTGGAGCAGATTGTATCAGAAAAGTGTTGTTAAGAGACATATCTCCATCGTGCGAACTGTAACTCTGTGGTAGCTCACACCTCTGCATCAGAAAGTTCAAGTCCCACTCGAGACACTTGAGCTTGTAATCTACGTTAACAGTATTAAGAGAAAAAGAAATAGCTTATATAGTACCTTTCACAACCTCAGGATGTCCCAAAGCACTTTTTAAAGCCAATAAGGTACTTTTGAAGTGTTGTACTGAGGGGCTGCAGCAGTGTTGGAGATGCTATCCTTCAGATGAGGTGTTAAACTTGTCAGGTTGACGCAAAAGATCACATGGCACTATTGAAAGAGGAGTCGGACAGTTCTCCACAGTATGCTGGCCAATATTTATCCCTCAATCAACATCATTAAACACTATGTCTGGTTGTTATCACATTGTTGTTTGTGGGATCTTGCTGTGTACAAATTGGCTGCTGCATTATCCGCATTATAACAGTTACTACATTTCAAAGGTACTTATATAAGAACATAAAAACGTCAGAAATAGGAGCAGGAGAAGGCTATTTGGGCCATCAAGCCTGTCCCACCATTTGATAAGATCATGGCTGATCTGATGGTGACCTTCGCTCCATTTCCCTGCCTGTCCCCCCCCAGTAACCCTTGACTTCCTTGTTGATCAAAAAATCTGTCAAACTCATCCTTGAATGGGGGAAAGAATTCCATAGACTAACAACTCTCTGAGAGAAGAAATTCCTCATCCCTGTCTTAAATAGGAGACCCTTTATTCTGAAACTGTCGCCCTAGTCCTAGATTCCCCACAAGGAGGAACATCCTCTCAGTATCCACCATGCGAAGCCCCATCAGAATCTTATATGTTTCAGTAAGATCACCTCTCATTCTTCTAAACTCCACTGAGTAAAGGTCAAGCTGCTCAGCCTTTCCTCATAAGACAAACGCCTTTATCCCAGGAATCAGCCTCGTGAACATTCTCTGAACTGCATCCAATGCAAGTATAACTCTCCTTAACTAAGGAGACCTAAACTGTACACAGTATTCTAGGTGTGGTCTCACCAATACCTTATGTAGTTGTAGCAAGACTTCCCTCGCTGTAAAGTGCATTTACACTTTAAGTGCAGGATGTCCTGAGGTTGATTTTGAACCAACAAGCGAAGAAGTCATCTTAGATTTAGTAATGAGCCCAATAATCTATCAGAAGGGGAACACCTAGCGACCTAGTGACCATAATACAGATTCAATACTGGATGAGAAAGCGACGATTGAAACACAAATTGAGGTTTTAAATCTACACAAAGCTAAATTTGGAGTGATGAGGCAGACATTGACTACATACACTGGACAGAACTATTAGTGAATAAAACTATGGATTAACAGTGGGAGGTGTTCAAGAAAGTATTTGGTAGAATACAAGATCTGTAATAAACTAAATCAGAGGGCTTATAAAAAAAAACATTCTATGGACTGGGACAGAATTAAAGAACAGGAGAGGGATAAAAAAATGGCAAGAGCAGAGAAAAAACTTGCAAGGGATATCAGGGATAATACTAAAGGGTGTTTTTTTTACAAATATACTAACAAAACACAGGGTGGCTAAGAGTAATGGAGGTCCCTTAGAGACAGGTGATGTTGTGAATGGAAATCAGGACATGGCAGACTTAATAGTAATTCTGTATTGACCTTCATATGCAGGAGATGATCAGGCTAAAATAGCAGGGATACAAGGCAAAGTAAAAATAAATCAGGGAAGAACTGACTAGCTTCAATGTAAATTAGATAATGGCAAAACTGATGAGATTAAAGATAGACAAATCCCCAGCACCCTATGGTTTCCACTGCAGAGGATCAAAAGTTGAGAGAATTGTTGGTGTTTCAACTCTCTCAATTCAGGAATTATCTCCATGGATTGCAAACTTGTCAATATCATTCCATTATTTAAGAAGTGTAAGTGGAATAGATAAGGAAATTATAGGTCGATTAGTCTAATGTCAGTTTCAGGGGCATATAAACACACGAGCATACGAGTTAGGGGCAGGAGTAGGCCACTCAGCCCTTCAAGTCTGCTCCGCCATTCAATAAAATCATGGCTGATCTGACTGTAACCTGCCGCCTACCCCTGATATCCTTTCACCCCCTTGTTTATCAAGAATCTATTTAGCTCTGCCTTGAAAACATTCAAAGGCTTTGGTATCACTGCCTTTTAAGGAAGAGAGTTCCAAAGACTCACAACCTTCTGAGAGAAAAAATTTCTCCTCATCTCTGTCTTAAATGGGCGACACTTTATTTTTAAACAGTGACCCCTAGTTCTAGATTCTCCCACAAGTGGAAACATCCTCTCCACATCCGCCCTGTCAAGACCACTCAGGATCTTATATGTTTCAATCAAATCGCCTTTTACTCTTCTAAACTCCTGCAGATACAAGCCTAACCTGTCCAACCTTTCCTCATAAGACAACCTTAGTATTAGTTCAGTGAACTTTCTCTGAACTAACGCATTTACATCCTCCTTTAAATAAGGAGACCAATTCTGTACACAGTACTTCAGATGTGGCCTCACCAATGCCCTGTATAACTGAAGCATAACCTCCTTACTTTTGTATTCAATTCCCCTCACAATTAACAATAACATTCTATTAACTTTCCTAATTACTTGCTAAAGTTATGAGAATTTGCTATGAGGGACCAAGTGACTGAACATTTTGACAAATACGAACTGATTAGTGACACAACATGGATTTGTAAAGGGTTAAGCAATGGCTAATGAAATTAGTTTTCTTTTGAGGAGGTGACTAATGTGGAACATTAAGGGAGTGTCTATGGGTGTTATTTATCTGGACCTCCTGAAAGTATTTGACAAGATTCTGCATAAGAGACTTTTAATAAAAATGAGAGTGCATGGAATTGGAGATGTCCAATTGGCTGGGACATGGAATTGGAGATGACCAATTGGCTGGGTCAGGGAATTGGAGTTGTCCAATTGGCTGGGACAGGGAATTGGAGATGTCCAATAGGCTGGGACGGGGAATTGGGGATGTCCAATTGGCTGGGACGGGGAATTGGAGATGTCCAATTGGCTGGGACGGGGAATTGGAGATGTCCAATTGGCTGGGACGGGGAATTGGAGATGTCCAATTGGCTGGGACGGGGAATTGGAGATGTCCAATTGGCTGGGACAGGGAATTGGAGATGTCCAATTGGCTGGGACGGGGAATTGGAGATGTCCAATTGGCTGGGACGGGGAATTGGAGATGTCCAATTGGCTGGGACGGGGAATTGGAGATGTCCAATTGGCTGGGACGGGGAATTGGAGATGTCCAATTGGCTGGGACGGGGAATTGGAGATGTCCAATTGGCTGGGACGGGGAATTGGAGATGTCCAATTGGCTGGGACGGGGAATTAGTGATGTCCAATTGGCTGGGACAGGGAATTGGAGATGACCAATTGCTGGGACAGGGAATTGGAGATGTCCGGTTGGCTGGCACAGGGAATTGGAGATGTCCAATTGGCTGGGACGGGGAATTGGAGATGTCCAATTGGCTGGGACAGGGAATTGGAGATGTCCAATTGGCTGGGACGGGGAATTGGAGATGTCCAATTGGCTGGGACGGGGAATTGGAGATGTCCAATTGGCTGGGACGGGGAATTAGTGATGTCCAATTGGCTGGGACAGGGAATTGGAGATGACCAATTGCTGGGACAGGGAATTGGAGATGTCCGGTTGGCTGGCACAGGGAATTGGAGATGTCCAATTGGCTGGGACAGGGAATTGGCGATGTCCAATTGGCTGGCACAGGGAATTGGAGATGTCCAATTGGCTGGGACAGGGAATTGGAGATGTCCAATTGGCTGGGACAGGGAATTGGAGATGACCAATTGGCTGGGACAGGGAATTGGAGATGACCAATTGGCTGGGACAGGGAATTGGAGATGTCCAATTGGCTGGGACAGGGAAATTGTTAGGAGATAGGAGAAAGAGTTGGGATAAAGGGATGTGCTCAAACTGGCAGGATATATCCCCCAGGCATCTATACCACCCCTTTATTATAATTTATAAATGAGTTAGGTGAAGGAATGGAACATATCTACAAGTTCTCCAATGACACTGATTTAGGTGAAGAATAAATAGTGTAGTTGGGAGCAGAAAGTTGAAAAGGGACGTTGATTGATTAAGTGAATGGGTAAAAGTGTAGCAGATGGAGTTCAGTGTGGGGAAGTGTGAGATCATCCACATTAGACCTCACTCACTCACTTTTCCAGAACTGCTTCATCCAATTCAGGTTCCAACTCCCTGCGAACCTATATCAACAGGAAATGGGCGCTAAGCAGGGCACAACCAGGTCGGGACACCAGTCCATTACAGATAAAGCAGTGAATTTTCTAAATAGAAAGAAGACTATGGAGGAGCAGAGAGATTTAGGGATCCAGGTACAAAAACCACAAAAGCTAGCAGACAGGTACAAAAAAAACCTTAAAAGATGAAAGGCCTTCATAACAAGACAGATGGAATACAAAGGGGTTGAAGTTACATTATAGTTGTACAGAGCTCTGGTTAGATCCCATCTGGAGTTCTGGTCATGGCAGCTCAGGAAGGATAGATTAGCCTTGGAGGGGATGCAGCATGTTAGAGAATGACACCTGGGCTGAAAGGGTTAAATTATGATGGTAGGTTGCATTGAGTAGGCTTGTATTCCCTTGTATATAGAAGCTTAAGGGGTGATCTAATTGTGGCATTTCAGACAGTGGCATAGTGTTAATGTCACTAGTAATCCAGAGATCTAGGCTAATGCTCTGGGGACATGGGTTTAAATCCCACCAAAGCAGCTGGTGGAACTTGAACCAGTTAATAAATCTGGAATTGAAAGCTAGTCTCAGTAATGGTGACCATGAAACCATTGTTGATTGTTGTAAAACCCATCTGGTTCACTAATGTCCTTTAGGGAAGGAAATCTGCCATCCTTACCAGGTCTGGCCTACATGCATCTCCAGACCCACAGCAATGTGGTTGACTCTTAACTTCCCTCTGAAATAACCTAGAAAGGTCAGTTCAAAGGCAATTAGGAATGGGCAACAAATGCTGGCCTTCCAGTGAGGCCCACATCCCATGAAAGAATAAAGAAGAAAAGTATGATGAAAAGATTTCATTGGGAAGAGTGCGAGTCCAGAAGAAAGGGGACATAACCTTCAAATGACAGCCAGGCCATTCAGGGGTGATGTCAGAAAGTACTTCTTCACACAAAGGGTTTTGGAAATCTGAAACACGCTCATCCCCAGCTGGAGGTCAATAGAAAATTTCAGAAATGAGGTTGCTAGATAAGCTTAGGGTATTAAGGACTATGGATCTACGGTGGCTAGATGGAGTCACAGGTCAGATAATATTTAATTGAATGGTGAAACAGGCTCAAGGAGCTGAATGGCTTCCTTCTGTTCCTATGTTCCTAAGAAAGGAGCTATATAAATGCAAGTGTTATTATTTTTTTTAAGACTTTCATTAAATTAAAATGCATAATAAAGCACATGGTAGCCAAAGGATGTACTTCATTGCAGAGCTGGAGAAAGTGAGAGAAATCAGTAAGAAGAGAGCCTTGGCCTCATTAGCTTGGATGAGAGCTATACTACACCATACATTTGACAGTGGTGATTCGAGACTGCAGAGCAGAGTCAGCAAGAATCTAAAGGTTGTCTTGTGGACTACATCACACACTCTGCCGGCCACAAGGGGCCTCAGTGTGTGTTAGTCCCCATCCCCCACCAGCTGGTTTCAATGTTAGGGTAGATCAAGTGGCAGCATCTGCTTTCTCTTATCATTTGAAATACTCAGTACGGAGTTTAGAAAGTGCCCAGGAGCACCTGAACACTAAAAGCTGGTTTCTTGGCAGACTTGAGTCATACTGTATGCTGGTTACAAGCCCAAGTTGAATGAAGTGCCCTTTTGCAGTGAAATCTCATGGCTTGACTATCAACAAGAACTTGCATTTATATAGCACCTTTAACCTATAAAACAAAGCAAGGTTCTTCACAGGAATATCAGAAAAAACTGGGCTTCAAACCAAATAAAGACCTATTAAGGGGATGGACAAAGAGCTGGGTTTTAGGGAGGGCATTAACTGAGGATAGAGAGAAGTGAAGACGGAGACGGATTTAGGGAGGGAATTCCATACCGTGGGGCCTAGACAGGTGAAGGCACAACTGTCAATGGTGGGAAAATGGAAGGAGTAAAAGAATTGCCTCCCTAAACTCCTCCACTTCTCTTTCTCTCTCTCTCTACTCCTTTAAGATGCTGCTTAAATCCTAACCCTTTGACCAAGCTTTCAGTTACCTGTTCTAATATCTCCTAATGTAACTCAGTATCAAATTGTGTTTGATAACACTCCTGTGAAGAGTCTTGGGATGTTTTAGTATGTTAAAGACACCATGTAAATGCAAGTTGTTGTTGCTCATCAGGCCAGAGGCAGGTGAGTAGATAGTCTTAGATTCAGGTTTCAAAGAAGAACTGTATTCTTGAGTAATGCTGTCAGTTGTGTGATGATGCTCAAAAACACCATTTGATATCAAAGCAAATGTGACAGTATAACTGCAATCTGAATGTATTTATCCTTAATAAACCTTTACAGCAGCTGTAAAGTGCAGCCCTGACTCTAACCAATAGTTAGCAACTATATAAGGGAGGCCCTCAGTGGCCCTGCAACCTGTTGCCGAACTTCCACCCTTTCCCCACAGTCACTCCCAATAAAACAAACATCTAACACGACTCAGGTCCAGGCAGCTCCATCAACAGAACCACAACGGCAATTCCTGCAGATACAGTGACAGTGAGGACAGCAATGGAAAATACTAGAAAAAAATGAAGAGTATGCATCTAAAAATGAGGAAATTGCACAGTATGGGAGTGGTGAGTGCACATTTCTGAATCCTGAGTTTGAATCACCATGTCAAAGGTTGCAGGATTCTTTGGAATTCTTTGGGTCTCAGGCACAACCCACATCCAAGCCACCTTCTAACGCCCTCCCCCGATCTCCAGTGCAATACTACCTATCTCTCGATTTAAGTGATACCAATCATGGATAAGACATTGGCAGGGAAAATTGTGCAAGGTTTCCAGCAAACTAGTCCAGGGTGGGGAGTGTGACATTGTGTGAGGGGGCAGTGAGTCACCATGGCAACTCTAGGGTGGTGAAGAATTCAGGCTGTGAGGAGGAAGATGAACACGTATGTACTTTGGGAAGGTGTTGAAAAATGTACATAGGTTGTGATTCATCCATGGTGGCTTTTGATAAAATATTCTAATGGACAGCCCATGACATTAAGCAGGACAATTTGCACTCCAGGTAGTGTTCCATGATGATTTGAGGGTCAGTAGTGCAGTTTTACCTCTAGCAGGAGGGGAGAAGAAAGGGGGAGGGGTGCTGGTAGCCCTGATAATAAAGGACAATATAGGGACATTAGTGAGAAAGCATCTTGGCTCAGAAGATCAGGAAGTAGAATCAAGATGGGTGGAGGTTAAGAATAGCAAGAGTCAGAAAACGCTTGTGGGAGTAGTTTACAGTCCCCCCTAACATTTGTTATGCCACTGAACAGAGCATTCAACAAAACATTATTGAAGCTTGTAACAAAGGCAATATAATAATTCTTCTTCAGTTCTCTGCCCAAAGGCAGGTCCGAGCCACAGCACTGCAATCTCCGCCAGGGGTAGGGCAAAGAGGCAGATCCCAAATCCACCCCCGCCAGAACAGAGATCGAGCCCTGTTCTGTTGGCACCAATTTGATTCACAATGGCCGTCGAGCCAACTGAGCCAACCAATCCCCCAAGGATTCTGAGTTGCTATGACAATGTACACTTTTGTTGTAGCCTGGAGCTATGAGTGGTTCCAATTTCTTTCCATCACATGGCTGACCAGGAATGTCTCTCACTCTCACCACCTGCCATTGGTGTGTGTTGGAAGGATTTACAGATTTATACTCAACCTGTTGGGCTGTGTTATGAACACACCTTCCACGGCCAGCAAGTACTGGAGTGGAACTTGGACCCAGAGCTTCTGGCTCAGAGACAGGGACACCATCAACTATGACACAAGACCCTCCCTAATGTTATGATTATGGGGGACTTTGATCTTCATATAGATTGGTACAATCAAATTGGCAAAGGTGATCTAGAAAGTGAGTGTGTAGACAGGGAGACAGCAGCATGATGTCACTGAACTAGTAATCCAAGGGCCCAGGCTAATGCTCTGGCAATATGGGTTCAAATCCCATCATGGCAGCTGGTGGAATTTAAATTCAATTAATAAAATCTGGAATGTAAAGCTACACCATGAAAACTATCACTGATTGTCATAGAATCCCATCTGGTTCACTAATACTCTTTAGGGAAGAAAATATGCCATCTTTTCCTGGTCTGGCCTACACGTGGCTCCAGATCCACAGCAATATGGTTGGCTCTTAACTGCCCTCTAGCTTAGCAAGCCATTCAGTTCAAGGGTAATTAGGGATGGGCAACAAATGCTGGCCTTGGCAGTGACACCCAAACTCCATGAAGGAATAAAAAACAAATATAGTCATGACTGTTTCCTAGAGCATTATGCTGTGGAACCAACATTTTTTTTTCAATCTGATTTTGTGCAATGAGGCTGGGTTAAATAGCGATGTCATAATAAAAGATCCACTGGGAAATAGTGATCATAATACAGCTGAATTCCATATTATGATTAAAAATGATGTACTCCAGTTACAAACAAAAAGCTTAAACATAAACAAAGCCAATTATATTGGCATGAGGGGAGAACTAGCTAAGATTGATGGGTAAATACACTAAAAGGTAGGGCATTAAATAAATAGTGGGAACATTTAAAGAAGCAATTTGAAGTGTTCAACAAAAATGCATTCCATTGAAAAAACAAAAATTCAGCAAGAAAGCTCCAATCCTGGCTTCCTAAGGAGTTTGAGGAAAGTATTAGATTAAAGAATGAGGCTTATAATGTTGCAAAGAATGGTATTAAGTCTGAGGATTGGGAGCATTTGAGAAACCAGCAAATGGCCACCAAAAGGTGGATAAAAAGGGGAAAAATAGAATGAGTGTAAGCTAGCCAAGAATATAAAAACAGATTGTAAGAGCTTTACAAGCATTTGAAAGAAAGAAAGTAGCTAAAGTAATACTTGTTCCTTAGAGGCTAAGAAAAGAAAAATCATCATGGAGAATGAGGAAATTGCAAAGACATTAAACAAATATTTTGTGTCTATCTTCATAGTAGAATGCACAAATTACATACCAGAAATAGAGGGTAACCTAGGTGCTAAAAAGAGTGAGGAAATTAAAGTAATTAATATCAGGCAAGAAAAAGTATTCGAGAAACCCAAGGGGCTAAAATCTAATAAATCCCCATGACCTGATGGCCTACACCATAGGGTTCTAAAAGATTAGCAAGCACGTCCACTATCTCTGCAGCTAAGATTTTCCAAAATTCCCTAGATTCTGAAATGGTCCCAGCAAATATACTACCACAATTCAAGAAAGCAAGGAGAGAGAAAACAGGGAACTACAGGCCAGTTAGCTTGGCATCATTGGGAAAGTGCTGGAATCTATTATTAAGGAAGCCTTAACAATACATTTGGGAAAGTATAGTATGATTAGAACAAGTCAACATGATTTTACAAAAGGGAAGTCCCATTTGACAAATGCATTAGTTTTTTGAGAATTTAACTAATAGGGCAGATAAAGGGGGTCCAGTAGATCTAATATACTTAGATTTCCAAAAGGCATTCAATAATGTGCCACACAAAAGGTTAATACAACAGATATGGGGTTGGGGATGATGTATTTGCATGGATAGAGGATTGGTTAATGGACAGGAACAGAGAGTAGGCATAAATGAGGCATTTTCAAGTTGGCAAACTATGACTAGTGGAGTGCCACAAGGATCAGTGTTGATGCCTTAGTTATTTACAATCTATATTAATGACTTAGATGAAGAGACAGAGAGTAATGTATCTAAACTTGCTGATGATAACAAGTTAGGTGGGAGCATAAGCTGTGAGGAGGGCACAAGGAGGCTGCAAAGAGATAGAGACAGATTAATTTTCGGGCAACAGGTGGCAGATGGAGTATAATGTAGGGAAGTTTGGCTGTTAAGTACAGAAAAGTAGAATATTTTTTTAAAAGGTGTGAAACTTGTAAATGTTGATATTCAGAGAATCTTGGGACTGCTTTGTACAAGGAACACAATGTTAGCATGCAGATATAACAAGCAATTAGGAAGGCATGTTGGCCTTTATTGCAAGCGGATTGGAGTACAAGAGTCTTGCTAAGGTGAGACCAGACCTGGAACACTGTGTGCAATTTTGGTTCTCATATTTAAGGAAGGGTATACTTGCATTGGAGGCGGTACAGCGAAGGTTCACTAGATTGGCCCCAGAATGAGAGAATTGTCCTATGATGAAGTGTGGAGTAAATTGGGTCTATGTTCTCTAGAGTTTAGAAGAATGAGAGGTGTTTCATTGAAATGTATAAGATTCTGAAGGGGATTGGCTGGGTAGACACAGACATTTTTTCCCCTGGCTGGGAATCTAGAATATGGGGGCACAGCCTCAGGATAACAGGTCAATCATTTAAGACTGAGATAAGGAGAAATTTCTTCACTCAAAGAGTTCTGAATCTTTGCAATTCAGTCAATACTTCTAAAAATTTAACACAGACTGTTAAGATGGCTGCCACAAATCATGTGAATTTTCATATTTGGACTACAGTCAGTATTAAGTCTATGACAAATGCCTAATTAAATATGAACATAGGTGAAAGTACCTCACAGCCATTTGTGGAATTCACACATCTCATTGTTTAAGGATGGGCCAACACCAAAAGACTATGGAATTTCCAGAATGCCTATCTCCATGTTTATTACTAGACAAAAGGAAAGATCAAAGCTAAATGGCCACTATAAACTTCCCATTTTATCACAATAGCCTCTCCCATCCAAACTACACTGGATGGGCTCCAGAATGTTAACCCAGCGGTCATGTAATTGCTGTTTCAAGGACCGCAGGTTTATTATCCCTAGACCTAGCAGATCCATCAGAACCATCAATCATCAGCTAGTTTCAAAGCCAGAGTCTGAAACTAGCTGTAAATCATCAAGCAGCCAAAGTACTTAAGCTGTTCCAGTTTCAAAGTTCACCTGAGAATCCACCTCCTAGAAATTCGACTGCAAGAAACCTCATAACCTGCTGATAATCCTCACTTAAACTTTAAATTATTGAATCCATCAAGAAACCACAGGCTTGCCACTTGGGAGACCAGAAATCTTAATTAATCGCAGACTGAAGTAGCTGCAACCTAAAGTAACTGTAATCTGTAGAAGTGCACTATCTTTACCTGAATCCAATCTTTGTGCATGTGTATGCATGCGTGAGACTGAGTATGTGACACTGAGTTAATTCAATGTAAGTGTGTGAGAATAAGTAACCTTCTTTATTTTAAACTCATGAAAACTTGCTGCTGAATTATTAAATTAGAATACGTACTGCAAGAGTTAAAAAAGACATACCTATTTCCATACAAAACATATGGATTACGGACAGTAAGAGAGGACATACACTCTGTCCATGACAGAACTGGAGGCTGCATATGGGATTCAAATCAAATTTTAAAGGATAATTTTAAGTAGAAGGGAAACATGACATAACCAAAATTGTTTAAACAGAAACAAAAGAACTTATAGCGGTAAGCTTTGTAATACTAATAATAGAAAGTAAGGTGTGTGAATTCAATGTAAAAGCATTCATGTAATAGGAGGTCTTAACTTGGGCTAAGTTAGCATCCCTAACCATAGAACAGCTAAAAGCCATGGCAAGTAGAATGTCATACACGTCATAAAGCATGGAAGCCCCGAGGTATTAAAGTTGCTGTCTGGAGGTATTAAAATTGCTGTCTGACCACCTTGGCCAGACTTGGAACAAGCAGAAGTTATAGAACCAGAACCAGACCAAGTTAACTTATATTCTCCTAGAAGAGCAGAGGCTAGAGTTAGAGTTTCAGGCAAGGGAGAAAGAGAGAATAAGGAATCCCAGAAGGAAAAGGAGTAGAGAAATTTCCAGGAAAAGTTATGGGTCATGGAATAAAAGGGACAGTAGCAACATGGATACAAAATTGGTTGAGGGATAGGAAACAGAGTAATGGTTAATGGGTATTTTTCGGGCTGGAGGAAGGTTTGTAGTGGAGCTCACCAGGGGTCGGTATTGGGACCCTTGCTTTTCCTGATATATATTAGTGATCTAGATCTTGGTGAGCAGTGGACAATTTCAAAGTTTGTGAACAACACAAAACTTGGGAGAATTGTATACCGTGAGGAGGACAGTGTTGAACTTCAAAAGGACATTGACACATTGGTCGAGTGGACAGATAGGTGGCAGATGAAGTTCAATGCGGAAAAGTGTGAGGTGATAGACTTCGGTACAAGGAACATGGAGAGACAGTATAAAATAAAGGATACTATTCTAAAGGGTGTGCAGGAGCAGAGAGACCTGGGTGTATATGTACATAAGGCATTAAAGGTGGCAGGACAGGTAGAGAGAGCTGTTTCTAAAGCATACAGTATTCTAGGCTTCATTAATATGGCATATAGCACAAGAGCAGGGAGGTTATGATGAACTTATGTAACACACTGGTTTGGCCTCAGCTGGAGTATTGTGTACAATTCTGGACGCTAAATTCGCGGATGACACAAAGATTGGCCGGGTGGTTAACAGTGAGGTTGAGTGTCTTGGGCTACAGGAAGATATAGACAGGATGGTCAAATGGGTAGATAAGTGGAGATGGAATTTAACCCTGAAAAGTGTGAGGTGATACACTTTGGAAGGAGTAATTTGACAAGGAAGTATTCAATGAACGGCATGACACTAGGAAGTTCTGAGGAACAAAGGGACCGTGTGTGTCCATAGATCTCTGAAGGCAGAGGGGCATGTTAGTGGGGTGATGAAAAAGGCATTTGGGACACTTGCCTTTATCAATCGAGACATAGATTACAAAAGTAGGGAGGTCATGTTGGAGTTGTATAGAACCTTGGTGAGGCCACAGCTGGAGCACTGTGTACAGTTCTGGTTGCCACATTATAGGAAGGATGTGATTGCACTGGAGGGGGTGCAGAGGAGATTCACCAGGATGTTGCCTGGGATGAAACATTTAAGTTATGAAGAGAGGTTGGATAGACTTGGGTTGTCTTCGTTGGAGCAGAAAAGACTGAGGGGCAACCTGATCGAGGTGTACAAGATTATAAGGGACATGGACAGGGTGGATAGGGAGAAGCTGTTCCCCTTAGTTGAAGGGTCAGTCACGAGAGGGCATAAGTTCAAGGTGAGGGGCCGGGGGTTTAGGGGGGATGTGAGGAAAAACTTTTTTACCCAGAGGGTGGTGACGGTCTGGAATGCGCTGTCTGGGAGAGTGGTGGAGGCGGGTTGCCTCACATCCTTTAAAAAGTACCTGGATGAGCACTTGACTCGTCATAACATTCAAGGCTATGGGTCAAGTGCTGGTAAATGGGATTAGGTAGGTAGGTCAGGTGTTTCTCACGTGTCGGTGCAGACTCGATGGGCTGAAGGGCCTCTTCTGCACTGTGATTCTGATTCTGTGATACACTATGGAAAAGATGTGAACACATTGGAGAGAGTGCAGAAGAGATTTACAAAAATGGTTCCAGGGGTGAGACTCTTTAGTTATGAGGAAAGATTGGAGAAGTTGGGACTGTTTTCCTTGGAGAGGAGAAGGCTAAGAGGAGACTTGATAGAAGTTTTCAAAATCATGAGGGGCCTGGACAGAGTAGATAGGGAGAAACTGTTCCCGCTCATAAATGGATCGAGAACCAGAGGGCACAGTTTTAAAGTGTTTTCCAAAAGAAGCAAATGTGAGGTAAGAAAAAACTTTTTCACACAGCGAATAGTTAGGGTTTGGAATGCACTGTCTGGAAGTGTGGTGGAGGCAGGTTCAATTGAGGCATTCAGCAGGTATTGGATGATTATTTAAATAGGAACAATGTGCAGGGCTATGGGGAAAAGGCTCAGTGAGCCGGTGTAGACACAACTCCATCTACACTGTAACAATTCTGTGGTTCTGAGAGCAGGGGCAAGCCTTCCAGCTGGAGAAGCTTGAGAAGGAATGGCAAGCACAAAAGGATACAGAATTAAGGCAGATTCAAGAACTTGCCTTTACCTCATGGAAACGCCACTGATAATTCAACTATCCACAGCTTTGGTTTCTTAAAGCATTCCCAATTAGTTCCCAAGTTTGAAGAAGATGATTTGGAAACCTTCCTCACAATCTTTGAGAAGCTGGCAGATTAGTTAAAGTGGCTGGCAGAGTCTTGGACTCTCCGAATGCAAGGTCAGATAATAGGGAAAACCCGCGAGGTATATTCCATGTACCCTGCAGACAGCTCTGCAAGCTAAGAACAGGTGCTATCCTGAATGCTTATGAATTAATGCCAGAAGCATGCCACCAGAGATTTAGGAATTCTCAGCAAAAACCCACTCAGAGCTTCCTTGAATTTGAATTTGAAAGAACTGAATAGCTCGAATTTGACTGGTGAATGCAGCGCTCAAAACTGACCACACGTACGAGGGATTAAGGGAAATACTCCTGTTCCAGGAGTTCAAAAACTGCCTCTTGTACAACCTTAAAACCCATATGAAGAAAGAGTTTCCAAAGCCAGAGGTGCAGCTATCATAGCAGACGACTATGAACTAACCCACAAACCTCTAACTCAGAATAAACCTGGGTTTAGTAACTCCTACAAGCCAGGGAGAGATAGGGCGGAGGTGGATGAAACAGAAACAAGCTCCAGAGAAAAGGATAGCAGGGAAGTAAAAGCAGATCAGTCTCCCATTTTTAAAAGAAACAGCCTGGATGGTAAACCAGCAGGAGGCCACCCTGTATGTTTTCAGTTTCAAGTAAAAGTTCCGCCAGTCCGTACTTCCAACATCTCTAGTTTCTATTATCAGTAAAGTGCCTCTAGCACTGCCCGATCAGTTATGAATACAAGTTTCTTCTTTAAGATGCAAAATGGCCACAACAATGGGAGACTCCAGAAACCTGTTACATGGAGTCACCTGGTGGGCAGAACCTGCATCATATTGTGATGATTGACAGCAGAAATAAGTGGAAAATGTTGCTTTAAAAAAATGACCAAGAAGTGTAATAAAAAGTAATAAAGTTCAAAGTTTGTGCCTCATCCAATGTTGTTAATAAAAATCAACCTTGCCTCGGGTTAAATACAGGAAGATGAGTTCATCTTTTCAGTGGGACTGCAGTGCCACCATTGGCAGGAAGATATAATTAGTGTGACATGTTTACATAGACAGCGTCCATTATAAAAGTGATACTGGAATTTATAATGGGAAAAGTTAACAGAAATGTGTACAGACATAAGATTTAGAATGTATGCCAGAGAAATATGGATATACAGCATCAACACTTGTAAATTTACGAAAATGCTCAATACAAATGGACTGAATTATTCAGATATATTAGTATAATTACCCAGTCGTTTCATTTTTAATTTCTTATGTCAAAATTAATAAAATGATTTGAGAACTAAATGTTCTACTAGGGAAAAGATCATTGTGACCCACAATTGTTTATGAATTTTTGATTTCTTTGCATGTTTTGTCACTCGCAGGATTTAGGTAGTAGTTTCCTGAAAGCACTTCCTGCAGATTGCAGCCTGTTCAGTAGCTCAATAAACTGTGAAACTGTCTAACTGTGGACTTCCTTTCATTATACTTCACAGCTCCACACAGGAAAACTACAGAGAAGGGGAGAAATAATTTTGTGCAAACTAAATTTTAAAAGGTTCACATTCCTCAAATTCCTTTATCAAACTCAGTCAATAGTCTTCAGGTTATTTCTGATCCAAGTCAGTTCGAAACTTCCGAAAAGCTGCACTTCAGTAGGTATTTATGTAACATTTGATCAGAGCAAAGGTGACATATTTCAAACCCCTCATACTAAACCTGAATCTTGCGCCTTCTCAGCCCACAGTCTTCCTGTGCAGCAAATGCAGCAGTCACTGCCATGCCAGAGTGGGCTCCTGAGCCATACCAGGCAATGCTGAACACAGCTGGCCAAAACAGCACAAACCACCGTCTTGCGAGACTGAAGGCTGCCAGGGGACAGCTTAACCTAATCACTTTCTAATGTTCAATTGCACAAGGTGATCCAGAGCGGATGTCATGTCTGAGTGAGCACTGCTTCGAATGTTATGTAAAGATAGTTTTACTGGTGACCTGGCCAACATTTATCTCCCAAACAGATGATCTGGTTATTATCCCATTGCTGTTTATGGGATCTTGCAATGCAGAGGGGCAGAGTCCAACATAAAGGTTCAGGTTGGCAGTCCAGATTCACTGGGAGCTCTTGACTGTGTAATTGGCCAAGCTGCATGGCCCCTAACACCAGGAAAGATTCAGACAGACCAGCCATGCAGTAAAACTGTGCTTGAGGCTGAGAACTAAGCCTGCCTAGAGTGGAGGCTGATCAGAGGGACTAGGACCACTCAGCGCCCCTGCATGAGCTGCGTGCCCAACAACCCCTTCTTGCTGTGTATAAATCCACATTTCCCATATTACACTAGTGACTACACTTCAAAAGTACTTCATTGGCTATGAAGCGCTTTGGAGTGTCCTGAGGTTGTGAAAGGTGGTATATAAATACAAGTTCTCTCTTCCTTACCAATTTAAATGTTCCAGCAGAGTATTGCTCAGTATATTTTGATGTATTGTCAACACTTGTTGCTAATCGTGAAAGCACAACTGGTGAGCTCCAAATTCCCATCACACACAAGGAGCTGTTGACATTTAGTAGGCACTAATCCCAGGGGGAACACAGTCCTAATAGGAACAGCCCTCTGCTGAAATATTGGGAAAGGTACAGACAGATCAGCCATGATCTGATTGAATGATGGAATAGACCGGAGGGGCTGAATGGCCTCCTCCATGTTTCAAGTTGTCCAGACCAGCCTGGGTCTGGTAGCCATCAACCTTTCATAAATAGCAAACAGAGACCTGGGGGAAGCCCAACATCATTTATTTTCTCACACACACTTTCTCTACCAACCGTACAAAACAGTAGTCTTGCAGAGTGGAAACACTAATGAGATTTTGGTGCTTTATGCACAGACATTGCTAAATCGTGACTAAATCTACTCTCTGCTGCAGCGAATGGAAAATACAGGGAGCGCCACTCATATCCTGCGTGCAGCATCACATTACATACAAACTTCAGTCAAACTCCCCCCAACCACAGACCCATGTTAGTAGACAGCAGCTGGTGAGCAAAGAGTTAACCTCACTGCCCCTTGCACTTGGAGACCAAGAGACTCTTTGTTTCCACCAGTGACTCACTCCCAGTATGTTGCTGCTGCCAGTTTTAAACCGGAAGCCCAAAGCAATTAAGCCTTTGCTGTTTCTAGACAGGCGAGGAACATTCAGAAAGCAGCCTTCCCAACCACACACACTCCAATCCCACACATCTTCCACAAACCTGATGCACCCCCTAAACTCCAAACACCCCAAAACTCACACACTCCAACCCCACATGCCCCAAACACCCCAAAATCCACACTCTCCAACCCCACATGCCCCAAACCAAACACGCCCCAAACCCCACAGGCCCCAACCCAAACCCCATACGCCCCAAACCCCACACGCCCCAACCCAAACACGGCCCAAACCCCACACGCCCCAACCCAAACCCCACACGCCCCAAACCCCAGCCCCACACGCCCCAAGCCCCAGCCCCACATGCCCCAACCTCACAAGCCCCAACTGCCCCAAACCCCACAGGCCCCAAACCCCAACCCCACATGCCCCAAACCCCAGCCCCACATGCCCCAAACGACCCAAACCCACATGCCCCAACCCCCCAAACTCCACACGCCCCAACCCAAACCCCACACACCCCAAACCCCAACCCCACATGCCCCAAACCCCACACGCCCCAACCCCACATGCCCCAACCCTGCCAAACTCCACAAGCCCCAACCCAAATCCCACAAACCCCACAAGCCCCAAACCCCACACGCCCCAAACCCCAACACCACAAGCCCCATAAGCCCACACACCCAACCCAAAGCCCACACGCCCCAAACCCCAACCCCACACGCCCCAACCCAAGCCTCAAACCCACATACCTTAAACCCCCACACACAACCCCTCATACCTTAAACACCACATACCTTAAACACCACACACCCCAACCCCACATACCTTAAACCCCACACACCCCAACCCCACAAGCCCCAAACCCCTCCCCTACACCCCATACACGGCTCCACAACCACAAAAACACACCCCCAAAGATCAGGCACCTCCCCTCAAAGCTCAAACACCATTTCCCAACCTCGTATAACTGGCTCCCTAAGCTAAACACCCCTAACATTTAACAGGGATTCTCTTGGGGTTTTTCCCTCCCCCTAATGATTATAAACAAAAATGCAAAGTGAAACTTTCACTGTATCTCCTTCCTCTATCCAACTTACTATCTCGACACTTCTCTCCTTCCTCAGGCCCCGATCCCCCTACTTATAGCAAACAAACTTTCAGAGAGAGACTGAGACATTCACCCAGACACTAACACTTCTCCCCCGCTGTAACTTTGTCTAGGACATCCGGCCTTTCGCTCTCTGCTGCCGAGAGGAGCTCAGTGACGGGTGGGGGGGGGGGGGGCAGAGCTGTAATGTTCACATACCCGAGAGTTGCTGCCTTTGTTATTGTGTGTGGATTAGTTGCCCCTCCGATCCGATCAGCGATGCAAACTGCTTCTTTTTTCCATGCTGACACACGTCTGAAATGTTCTGCTGCTGTAACTGGATCCTCTTGAGCAGGAAGCTGGATCAGGCAGACAAGAGCTCCGGATTACTTCCTTTCCGCATTATTCCCCAGGCTCTTTGCAGTCTGTGTAAACAAGTCTTTCCCCTTCTCCTCTCTGCCCAGTGTCCACACTCAGCACTCCCACCTCTACTTGACGTCAGTACCTTGCCACTCAGGCCCAACATCACAAGGGAGGAGTTTAATGCCACCAGCTCAGATGGTCCTTCCTCTCACCGAAGACTAAACAAGCGCCAGACAGTGCAACATGTTCTCTGTCTGCACTGTCACCCTTGTGTTAATACATACACTGTGGAGAGAATCCCGATTCACCTCAAAAGCTAGGCTGCCTCTCAGTGGCAGACCTCACTGAGTTACAAGGTTTGTTTTAACCCTTGGGCACCTGGGGAAGACAAGACGAGGCTGAAATAAAAACTCTTCGGGTGTCCCCATGATCTGCATCCACTGCCTGACTGGAACAAAGAACCCCAGCCTAACCTCGGCCTCTGGAAGCAGAGGTCACATGAACGAGATCAAACATCAAACCAATATAAATCATGGTATCACCAACTCTACCCCCATCACTGAGCAGCCCTGAAAAATCACAAACTACAACAAACTTTCACTCTAATTTTTAAAAAAGTGAGAGTGAAACCCATCTGCTGTGGTGCAAGTCCTATTGGCCCATTGCCACTGCCAATCCCGCAATGCCTCAATTTTACAACTGTAATTTTTCATGTTTAAAATCCCTCCATGATCTCAGTCCTCCATATCTCTGTAACATCCAGCCCTATAACCTTCTGAAATCTCTGTGTTCCTCCAATTCTGGTCTCTTGCATGCCCCCAGTTCCTTTGGTCCACCATCAGTGTTCGTGCCTTCAGCCATCTCAGCCTGAAGCTCTGGAATTCCCTCCCTAAACCTTTCCAATTCTCTCCTCTTAAAACCTATCTGTGTGAAAAAGATGTATTCGTATCTCCTTATATGGCTCGGTGTCAAAGTTTATCTGATAATGATCAGATAATGCTAGCAGCATCCTTACTATGTTCCTTACTATGTTCTATGCTATAGAAATGCATGTTATTGTACTGGACAACGTGACCACCCTTAACAGGACCGATATTTATGAGTCCATGGTACAATCACACTGACATCTGGAGATATCTGGTACATGTGGGAATGAACATATTAAAGCTGCTGTGCTCCCTCATCGTCAATGGCACTGCCTGACTCAAGATTACCGGCTCCTATATTGCTTTGGGCCTATTCTGCGGGTTCCCGCAGATTGTACATTACTTCAATTAGTCAATCATTTATTTGTTGTGTAATGATGAATCTCCATTGTGTGCTGTCACCAATGCTATTTTCATCATTTGTCTCAATCAGGTGGTGTTGAAACACAGCAAGAGAACGCTAGGTGCTTTCTTGGGCTGGCTCATCCAGGGTTCTCACTAATTTAGCTTTGCTTCCCTAGCTTGTGTTTTGTCATGTTCATATCTTGGGGATTCCCAGCGTTATGGTCTTCGTGGTTTCTGGCTGATAGAGGTGGTCACATGTAGAGATCAAAAGGTTTATTGTTTTGCCCTGAGGACAACCATCTAGTCTGATCCTAAACATCAACTCAGTTTTAGCTTGTTCTTTTCATCACTTCCATTTCATTCTTTCCCCTGTGCACTCTTTACTTCTCTGATGCCTTAGGTCCATGTTCTGATCTTTCTCCTCTTCACAGGTCCCAAGAATTAAGTGTTTTAAATTCACAAATGGTTAACGATATTTTAACCCTTGTGAGTTCTTGTACCATTATCCATCTGTAGGAATTTTCCTGTGAGCTATATTACTGTTTAAAACTGATATCTTGGATCTTGGAAAATACATAATCAGTCAGGCCTGTAATATTTTACAGAGGGCATTATTTTCTCAGTAAAGAATGAAAGTTTAGCCTGTTAAACTGAAGCCTCATTATGCATTCAAAATCACACTATGAGCATTATTTCACAATTTTTTTTCTTAATGAGGCTGTTTGTGGGAGGAAGAGTTTGTGGTCCATTGCTTCAGAGGTTATAATCAGGGCAAATGGTTTTCACGTGTTGTTTTTTCTGAGTTTGGGAAAAACACTGTTTGGAGTAGATATTGGAGATGATCAATGCACTTGCATAATCACAGAATCACACAGTGCAGAAAAGGCCCTTCGGCCCATCGAGTCTGCACCATCACAGCAGTTGAGCTTTCTCAGTGAATTTGGTCGGTCGGCCCATACCCAACCTGGTCACCTCCTACTGCACCAACCATTGTGTATTTGCAAACAAAGAAGAATGCCTTCCTGTGAAAGCACATCTAATGTTGAGAACTTAAGCAAGGAACAAATCTGGAGCCAATGACTCAGCAGCACACGATACAAGGGGACCGACACACTTCTCCATGTACAATCCATGTGCTGATTATCATCTTGGTCAGCGCTGGATGGTTAACAACAATTGCAGGACTGACAACACATGAGATCTTTGCTCTCCTCCAATTATCCAATCCCACTCCTTTTGCTGCACCATTTGCGGCCATGCCTTCATCCATCTAGGCCCTAAAGTCTGGAATTCCCTCCCTAAACCTCTCACCCTCTCCACCCCTCTCTACCTCATGAAGCTCCTGAAAACCTCTTTCCAATATCAGAAAGTCTTCTATTTTGGGGCTGTGTTGGATACTATCTCATGCTGCATCTGTAAAGCATCTTGTGACATTTTTATTACATTAAAGGTGCTATATAAATGCAGATTGTTAAGTGTGAATGGAAGTGTGAGTGAATGAATTTGAATACTAACAGAGTTGATTGGAATGTCACGCTCAATTAAGATGCATCCTGCTCATCTCTAGATATTTCTGCAGTTACGCTATTCATTCAAATATCCTGCTATTTGAATTAAAGCTCAGGGGAATGTTTAAAGCAGCTTGCTGAGCCTGCACAGACTTTGAGGGTTGGAGGGAAAGAAAGCAAAACACTTCCAGGAAAAATTGCTGCAACAACAACACAAGCAAATTACTTTAATGGCCTAGGGGATTGAGTTGCCTCCTGTTGGTGGGTTAGTTAGGGGCTAGACTTCCATTCATGCATGTGACTCCACCACTAAAACACAAGTTTCCTTATGGAACAGGGCTAAGATCTCACACTATATTTTTATGAAATATATTAATGTCATCGTTGTCACTTTCTAAAATTTTAAAACTGGACAATGACCTTTTAACATGACTGAAGCTGAGTCTGGCAGTGACCCTAAACAAAAGAGCTTTCAGAGCAGTATCGTAGAGACTTGCACTTCATTATCTCTGAAGAGACGCTAATGACCTCTGTGGGCTGCAGAGACCAAATTCAAAGATAAGTTACTAAGGCCATCTCCATTTCATAAGCCATGCATGGCCAACCAGAGATGAGTTGTCTGCTAGGACAAAGGATCCTGCAAACTTCCTTTCAAATTTTTAATGGTTGGAATATTAACAATCTGAGGAACCCAGGCAAAGGAATATACACCCTTTGCCAAAGCCAAAGTGGAGAGGTGGGAGTCATGTGACATGACCCCCTAGCTGGGAGAACCAGTAATACCATCTTGCTGTATTGCAAATCAGCCAGCCATCTGCCATCTATCAAGCAGCAGCACAGAAATAGTTGATAGCTCTGTTCAGCTTTGAATGCCTGGCCCCCATCTACACTGTTTCTACTGGAACTTCTATACCATCGTCCACATGATTAATTCAGTTTTGTGTGCCTATCTCATCATGGAACTCATCTCTACTGAGAAAGTGAATTATCCAGCATTAGTTTTCAACCTGCCAACCTCTGTGAAGCAATACACCATTGGACTTTGATTTTGGACTCTGGACCCTGTGAAACAATAATTCTTTAGTCTGTGGTCTTTGCCCTGTAAATCTCTTTCTTTATCCCTCGTTTATTATATGAATGCATAGTAGCGACACCCCACTTACATTTTCAGTGTGTGCGAATAAACTGACCCCCACAGTTCACCCTATCTAAATTTGCTGTGGGATTATTAATAGAAATTGGATCATACCAAAACTGAGGGATTGGGAAATACCCCACCGCTTACAAAGGGGAAGCATATCAAAAGACCTTTCTGCTTACAGATGGGTGGTGAGAAGAGGCATCAGGGCTGTTTAAATTAACCCCCTCTTGTCCATAACACTTAGAAGGGCCTAATTACCTATATGGGGCATGATGGCATTGGTAAAAATACTGATTATTGGGACACTGAATTGCACTACAATCTTTAAAATGCTCCACCTGATTCCGTTTGTTCTGATCTCCATATCATAAAATGGTACAGAGGCACTGGAGAAGTTAGAGAAAGGATTTACTGCAATAATACAAGAGCTAAGAGGTTATAACTCTCAGGAAAGGTTGAATGGGCTGAGGGGCAACCTGATAGAGATCTTTAAAATTATAAAGCAATTTGATAGGGAAGATGTTGAGAAGATGTTTCCACTTATGAGGATGTTCAAAAGTGGGATTCATAAAATAAGAGAGTCACTAATAAATCTATAGGGAGTTCAGGAGAAACTTCTATACCCAGAGAGTGATAACATCAGAACATAAGAAATAGGAGCAGGAGTAGGCCATTCGGCCCCTCAAGCCTGCCCCGTCGTTCAATAAGATCATGGCTGATCTGCCCCAGGCCTCAACTCCTCTTTTGTGTCAGCTCCTCATAGCCCTCAAATCCCCAATATTTCAAAAATCTATCTACCTCTTTAAATATTTTCAGTGATCTACGGGATCACTGATTCGTTTGTGCTTTTCTGTGGCGATTTTTTCTGTAAGTGTTTTGCTTTCTTCCACAACTCTCTGGGGTAGAAAATTTCAGACATTCATTACTCTCTGAGAGAAGAAATTCCTTCACATCTCAATTTTAAATGAGTGCCCCCTTATTCTGTAACTATGTCCCCTAGTTCGAGATTCCCCTACTAGTGGAAACATCTTCTCAACATCTACCCTGTCAAGCCCCCTCAGAATCTTGTACGTTTCAATAAGATCACCCCTCATTCTCCTAAACTCTAATGAATAAAGGCCTAACCTGTTTAGTCATTCTTGATAAGTCAACCTCTTCATCCCAGGAATCAGCCTAGTGAATCTCTTTTGAACTGTCTCCAAAGCCAGTATATCCTTTCTTAAATATGGGGACCAAAACTGTACACAGTACTTCAGGTGTGGCCTCACCAACACCCTGTACAGTTATAACAAGACTTCCCTATTTTTAAACACCAACCCCCTAGCAATACAGGCCAAAATTCCATTTGTCCTCTTAATTACTTGCTGCAGCTGCATGCTAACTGTTTGTGTTTCATGCACAAGATCCCTCTGCATGATTTTGGAGTCTCTCTCCATTTAAATAATAATCTGCTTTTTGATTTTTCATACCAAAGTGCATGACCTCACACTTTCCTACATTAAATTTCATCTGCCAAGCTTTTGCTCACTCACTCAACCTATCTATCTCCCCTTGCAGATTCCTTATATCCTCATCACAACATGCCTTTCCACCTATTTTTGCATCATCAGCAAATTTGGATATATTACATTCTGCCCCCTGCTCCAAGTCATTAATATAGATTGTAAATAATTGAGGCACTAAGACTGATCCTTGTGGCACTCCACTAGTTACGTCTTTCCAATCTAAAAAGACTCATTCTTCCCAACTCTCTGTCTTCTGTGTGTTAACCAATCCTCAATCCATGCTAATACATTACCCCCAATATCATGAGCTCCTATCTTTTGCAATAACCTTTTATGTGGCACCTTATTAAGTGCCTTCTGGAAATCCAAATACACTACATCTACCGGTTCCCCTTTATCAATTCTGCTCGTTATATCCTCAAAGAACTCTAGCATATTTGTCAAACATGATTTCCCTTTCATAAAACCATGTTGACTCTGTTTGATTGCATTAAGCTTTTTCTAAATGTCCTGCTATTTCTTCCTGAGTGATGGATTTTAGCATTTACCCAATGACAGATGTTAAGCTGACTGGCCTATAGTTTCTTGCTTTTTGTGTCCCTTTCTTCTTGAACAGGGGTGTCATATTAATGGTTTTCCAATCTGTTGGGGCCCTCCCGGAATCCAGTGAGTTCTGGAATATTTCGACCATTGCATCCACTATTTCTGCAGCCACTTCCTTTAAAACCCTTGGATGCAGGCCATCAGGTCCTGGAAACTTGTCTGCCTTTAGTCCCATTAGTTTGTCAAATATTTTTTCCCTCGTGATAGAGATTGTTGCAAGATCTTTCCTCCTATTAGCTCCTTGTTTATCTGATATCTTTGGGATGTTTATAGTGTCCTCCACCGTGGAGACCGATGCTAAATATTAGTTTAAAATACCTGCAATTTCCCTGTTCCCCGTTATCAATTCTCTACACATCCTCCAAGGGTCCCACGCTCACTTTAGCTACTCTCTTTCTTTTTATATACCTGTAGAAGCTCCTGCTGTTTGTTTTTATATTTCTTGCCAATTTACTTTTGTAATCAATTTTCTCCCTTTTTATTAGCTTTTTAGTCATCCATTGCTTGTTCCCAAAAAAGTTCCCAATCCTCTGGCCTACCACTAGTTTTTGCCGCTCTGCATGCCTTAGTTTTTGATTGGATAATCTCCTTGACCACCTTTGTTAACCACGGGTGATTCTTCCTTCTCATCAAGTCCTTCTATTCGACCAGGATAAATTTTTGCTGAGCTCCATGAAGCATCTGCTTAAATGTCTGCCACTGCACATTCTTTGACCTTCCCCTTAGTCTATTTTCCCAGCCTGCTTTAGACAACTCTTTCTTCATACCTCTGTAATTGCCCTTATTTAAGTTGGGGATACTGGTTTGAGATCCAAGTTGCTCGTCCTCAAACTGAATTTGAAATTCTACCATATTGTGACTGCTACCCCCTAGTCGATCCTTAACTATGATATCTCTTATTAATCCTACCTCATTACACATTATTAGATCTAAAATAGCCTGTTCCTGGGTAGGTTCTGCAATATATTGCTTTAAGAAACAATCCCTGATGCACTCTACAAATTCATCTTCCATGTTACCCCTGCCAATCTGACTTAACCAGTCAATATGCAGATTAAAATCACCCATGACAATTGTGGCACCCTGGAATGCCTCCATTATTTCCCGATTTGTACTTTGTCCTACAGTGAGGCAACTCTTGTGGGGCATATAAACGACTCCCACTCATGACTTCTTCCCCTCGCTATTCCTTATTTCTACCCAAACTGATCCCACATCACGCTCTATTGCACTATATCAGTACTCACCACCGCACTGATACCTACCTTTATTAACAAAGCTGCCCCGCCTCCTTTTCCTTTTTGCCTATTTTTCTGGAATGTCGACTAACCTTGAATATTGAGTTCCCAGCCTTGGTCACCCTGAAACCACGTCTCTGTAATAGCTATCAGGTCAAAATCATTTATTTCTATTTGTGCGGTCAACTCATCTATCTTGTTATAAATGCTGCGTGCATTCAGATAAAGAGCCTTAAGCTTTAACTTTTCACCATTATTATTCAAATTCAGACTGTGGTCAGGGACAGAAGGGTGTGACTGTGAGTGAGGCAGGTATGGGAATCCAGATTTTAGCTTTGGAGAAGCCTCAGCCAGTTCCCTTTGTTCTGATTTCTGCTGCACTCTTCTGCTTATATTCTCTGCCCCTTCCTGTCACACTTTGATTATCCTTCGCCTCTTCACTGCCCTGCACCTCTGCTCTCTTGTTCTTTTTGATTTTTTAACTTCTCTTCAATTGAAACTGCCCCCCTCCAGCGCCCCCCCCCACCCACCCCCCCACAACCGCCCCCCCCCCCACCCATCCACCGCCTCCACTGCTAATTAGTTTAAAGTCCTATCTATAATCCTAGTTATAAGATTCTCCAGGACACTGGCCCCAGCATGGTCCCAATGGAACAGATCTCTCCTTCCCCAGAACTGGTGCTAGTGGCCCATGAATCGGAACCCATTTCTCCCACACCAATCTTTGAGCCACACATTTACCTCTGTAATCTTAGTTACCCTATGCCAATTTGCACTCGGCTCAGGTATCAATCCGGAAATTATTACATTTGTGGTTCTGCTTTTTAATTTAGCCCCAAGCTGCTCGTAGCCACTCAGCAGAACCTCTTTCCTAGTCCTACCTATGTCGTTGGTACCTACATGGACCACGACAACTGGATCCTTCCCATCCCACTCCAAGTTCCTCTGCAGCCCAGATGAGATATCCTTAACCTTGGCACCAGGTAGGCAACACAGCCTTCGGGACTCTGTCTTTGCTGTAGAGAACAGTATCTATTCCCCTAACTATGCTATTCTGTATTACTACTACATTTCTCTTTTCTCCCCCCACTTGAATGGCGCTCTGTTCCACGGTGCTGTGGACAGTTCGCTCATCCTCCCTGCACTCTCTTTCTTCATCCACACCGGGAGCAAGAACCTCATACCTATTGGACAAGGGCACCAGCTGAGGCTTCTCCAAAGCTAAATTCTGGATCCCCAAACCTACCTCACTCAGTCACACCCTCCTGCCCCTAACCACGGTCCAAATTGATGTAATCAATTGATGTGGCCAATGGAAAAAACAGACATATCTGTTACCGAGATTCTAAGCTGACATTCTTGTTGAGGGACTCTATTGCAGGAAATGCGAAGACGTGTAACTGCCTCCTGAAACACAGTGTCCAGGTAAATCTCCCCCTTCCTGATGTGTCGAATTGTCCGAAGCTCAGACTCCAGCTCATCAACTCTGAGCAGGAGTTCATTGAGCAGCCAACATTGGCTACAGATGTGGTCACTGTGGATCGCACCAATATCCATCAGCTCCCATATACTACAGCTGCAACACATTGCCTGCCCAGCCATCTCTATTCTATTTAATTAATTAATTTGGATGTTAAATATTTTAAAAATGAATTTCTTAACTGTACTCTTTAACTGTAATAACGTCTCCTGATTTAAACCATTTGGCCAATCAAAAGAGACACGAAAGAGATACCCACCAATCACCTACCTATTTTCCTTTGATGTCACACTTCGGCTCTGACAGATAGAAGCAGGTCCTCCTCTCGCACTCTCCTCTCGGTGCTGCTGATCGCCTGCCCCAAGGTCCTCCTCTCACACTCGCCTCTCCTCATTATCTGATGTGAGGAGCAAGGGCAGAGCACTTTATGAACTGAGTGCTAATTCAGAAATTTGATGCAGACGGGGGAAGGAGATGCTGCTTTTTATACCTTTTTATCAACCTCCAGTGGCTGGTGAGTGTCCTTCTTTTGTCTGCAAGCTGGGAGACTAACTTACTATTACTGTAGCTGGGGAAATTAATAACTAATTAGTTAATTAAATAAATAAGCTTAGACAGACATGGCAGTGTTTGTGATGTACTGGAACTGCAATATGTGAGAATCTATGGACAACCATATATGTGGTAAGTGTCTGCAACTTGAGCAACTTCAGCTCAGGTTTGCTGAGCTGGAGGCCAAACTATAGACATTGCAGAACATCAGGGAGGGGGAGAGTTACCTGGACACTTTGTTCGAGGAGAAAGTCATGCCCCTTAGGCTAGGTAGAACTTTAGAGTTTGTCAGTGGTCAGGGTCATGTCAGGGTCAGGGTGTGACTGTGAGTCAGGCAGGAATGGAGATCCAGCAGGTAGAGATGCAGGAACCTCAGCCCTTGACTTTGATGAACATGTACAAGGTGCTCACTACCTGTGTAGAAGAGAACAAGGACTGCAGGGTGGATCAGCAAACTGACCATGGCACCATGGTACAGGATACCAACCAAGTGAGGGCAGCAAAAAAGTGCGGTAGTGATAGGGGACAGTACATTCAGGGAGATAGGTACTGTTCTCTGTAGCTGTGACCAGGAGCTCCAAAGTTGGGTTGCCTGCCTGGTGCCAGAGTTAAGAGCATCTTCTCATGGCTGGAGATGAACTTAGAGTGGGAGGGGTAGGGTCCACGTATGAACCAATATTATAGGCAGAACTAGGAATGATGTTCTGCTGAGAGAGTTCAAGAAGTTAGTGTCCAAATTAACACATGGAATGGACTGTTACCTGAGCCATGTGCCAATTGGCATAGGGTCAAGCAGATTAGACAATTAACCTCGTGGCTCAGAGAGTGGTGTGGGATGAAGGGGTTTCAATTCATGGGACACCAGCATCAGTGCTCAGAAAAGATGGAGCTGTTCCACTGAGATGGGCTCAGATTATATCAGGCTGGGATCAATGTCTTGTCTGATTGTCCTGGCAAATCATATAACTAGGGCTGTGGATAGGGCTTTAAACTAATGGGAGCAGAAAGGGTGTGGGCAGGAGGATTCAGGCAAAGGGAGAATTAGAAATTCAAGAAAAACAAATCAAGGTAATAGAGCAGTGTAATGATGCAAGGAGGAAGTAGAGTGGGACTGGAAGGGACAGAGAGTTTAACGGTAATAGTGCGACAGTGAGTAAAATCCATTCATGGAATAGTAGTAAAAGTAAAATTAAAGGCTCTTTATCTGAATGCATGAAGAATCTGCAATAAGTTGTAATGGTATATAGCGAGATAAATGTTTAGTCCTACAAAGTGACCAAGTTTGGGAAATAAATATTCTAGGGTACACAACATTTTGAAAAGACAGGCATTAAAGAAAAGCAGGTGGGAGAGGCCTGGTCGTAAAGAATGACATAAGGACATCGGTGAGAAAGGATCTTGGCTGAGAAGATCAGGAAGTAGAATCAGTGTTGGTGGAGAGTAGGCATGGGGAGACAGTGGTGTGGTAGTAATATCACTGGACTAGTAATCCAGAGACCTAGATTATTTCTCTGGGGATATGGTTCAAATCCTACCACAGCATCTGGTGGAATTTAAATCCAATGATTTAATAAACCTGGAAATGAAAGCTAGTCTCAGTAATAGTAACCATGAAACCATCATCAATTGTCATAAAGACTCATTGTTGCCCTTTAGGGAGGGAAATCTGCTGTTCTTACCTGGTCTGACCTACACATGACCCTGAAATGCCTAGTACGCCATTCAGTGGAAGGGCAACAAATACTGGCCTTGCCCACATCCCTTCAAAAAATTTATAAAAAATGAATCGGAAAATTGATGGTGATCAGACTGGTGGGAATAGTTTAAAGGCCTCCTAACTGTAGTTACACTTGGATAAAGATTGGATAATTACATTAAGCAAGAAATTATTGGAACTTGTAATGGAATAATTGTGACTTTAATTTTCTTATACACCAGACTAATCAAATTGGCAAAGGTGGCCTAGAATATGAGTTTGTAGAATGCTTTCATGATAGTTTCCTGGAGCAATATGTTTTGGAACCAATTAGGAATAAAGCTTTTTTAGAACTTGTATTATGGAATGAGGCAAGGTTAATTAGTGGTGTCATAGTAAAAGATCCACTGGGAAATAGTGATCGTAATACAGTTGAATTCCACATTAAGTTTGAAAGTGACATACTTCAATCACAATCAAAACTTAAGCCTAAACAAAACCTAATACTTAGGTATGAGGGAAAGAATGAATAAAGTTGATTGGGTAAATAGCAATGCCATCGTAAAAGATCTACTGGGAAATAGTAATCATAATACAATTGAATTCCACATTCAGTTTGAAATCAACGTACTCCTATCACAAACAAAAATCTTAAACTTAAACAAAACCTGTTATGTAGATATGGGGATAAGGTAGGTTGGATAAATAGACTAAAAAGTACGATGGTAAATAAATAGTGGGGAACATTTAAAGAAACAATTTAAAATGTTCAACAAAATTACATTCCTTGAAAAAAAATCTGCAAGAAAGAACCATCATTGGCTTCCTAAGGAGTTTGAAAAAGTGTTAGATTAAAAGCTGAGGCTTATAGTGTTGCAAAAAATGGTATTAAGTTTGAAGATTGGGAGGGTTTTAGAAACCAGCTAATGGCCACCAAAAACTTGATAAAAAAAGAAAAATAGAATATGAGAGTAAACTAGCCAGGAATATAAAAACAGATTGCAAGAGCTTTTACAAGCAGTTAAAAAGAAGAGAATAGGTAAAGTAAACATTGGTCCCTTAGAGGCCAAGACAGGAGAAATCATCATGGAGAATGAGGAAATGGCAGAGGCATTGAACAAATACTTTGTGTCTGTCTTCAGAGTAGAAGACACAAGTTACACATCAGAAATAGAGGAAAACCTGAGGAGTTAAAAGGAGAGAGAAAAATAAGGTAACTAATATCAGCAGAGTAATTGTACTGGAGAAATTAAGGGGAAAAATCCAACAAATCCCCTGGACCTGATGGCCTACAACCTAGGTTCTAAAAGAGGTAGCTGCTGAGATAGGGGATGCGCTGGCTATGATTTTCCAAAATTCCCTATATCCTGGGACAGTCCCAGCAGATTGTAAATTAGCGAATGTAACATAACTGTTCAAGAAAGGAGGTGAGAGACCAAAGCACAAGAGGAGGTGAGAACTCAAAAAGAGCATGAGAGGAAACGGAAGTTCAAAAAGAGTGCGAGAGGGACGAGGGTTAAAAAGGAATGAGAGAGGAGCTGAGAGATAAAAGAATGAGAGGAGCCGCGAGCTCAGAAAGAGAGTGAAAGGAGCAGGAGGTTCAAGAAAAGTGCAAGAGGAAATAGGAGATCAGAAAGAGCGCAAGAGGAGCCCAGAGTTCAGAAAGAGCACGAGAGGAGCTGGGAGTTCAATAGGAGTGAGAGAGGAGCTGGAGTTCAGAAAGAACAGGAAGGAGCCGGGAGATGTAAGAGCGTGAATAGTTCAGAAAGAACTAGCTACGGCTGCAGCTGCTGCTGGTGGTGGTGGTGCTGCTGGCGGTGGTAGTGCCACTGGTGGAGGTGCTGTGGTGGTGGAGGTGCTGGTGGTGGTGGAGGTGCAGCTGCTGGAGGTGTTGGTGGTGGTGGAGGTGCTGGTGGTGGTGGTGGCGCTGGTGGTGCTGGTGCTGGTGGTGCTGCTGGTTCTGGTGGTGCTGCTGGCAATACTGGTGCTTCTGGTAGATGTGCAGGCAGCGGTGGAGGTGCTGATGGTGGAGGTGTTGGTGGTGAAGGAGGTGCTGGTGGTGGTGGAGGTGCTGCTGGTGGTGGTGGTGCTGGTGGTGCTGGTGGTACTTTTGGCAGTGGTGGTGATGCTGGTGGTGGAGCTAGGAGCAGTGGAGGTGCTGGCAGTGGTTGAGGTGCTGCTGGTAGTGGAGGGGCTGCTGGTGGAGGTGTTGGTGGCGGTGGAGGTGCTGGTGCTGGAGGTGCTACTGATAGTGGAAGAGCTAGCAGCGGTGGAGGTGCTGGTGGTGGTGCTGCTGGTACTGCCGGTGCTGCTGGCAGTGGTGGTGGTGGTGGTGGATGTGCTGGTAGTGATGGATGTGCTGGTGGTTGTGGAGGTGCTGGTGGTGGTGGAAGTGCTGCTGGTGGAGGTGCAGGCGGTGGTAGAGATGCTGGCGGGGGTGGAGGTGCTGGTGGTGGAGGAGGTGCTGGTGGTGGTGGTGGTGCTGTTGGTGGTGGTGCTGCTGGTGCTAATGGAAGTGCTGGCGGTGGAAGTGCTGCTCCTGGTGGAGGTGCTGGTGGTGGTGGTGGCGCTGGTGGTGGTAGTGGTGCTGGTGGTGGTGGTGGTGCGGGTGGAGGTGCTGCTGGTGGTGGTGGTGCTGGTGGTGTTCCTGCTACTGCAGGTGGTGGTGGTGGTGGTGGTGCTGCTGCTGGTGGTGGTGACACTGGTGCTGTGGGTGGAGATGCTGGTGGTGTTGCTGGTGCTGGTGCTGGTGGTGCTGATGGTGCTGGTTGTGGTGGAGCTGGTGGTGCTGATGCTGCTGGTGGTGCTGGTGGTGGTGGAGCTGGTGGTGCTGGTGCTGTTGGTGGTGCTGGTGGTGCGGGTGGCAGTGGTGCTGGTGGTGGTGCTGGTGCTGCTGGTGGTGGTGGTTCTGGTGGTGGTGCTGGTGGTGCTGGTGGGGCTTTTGGAGCTGCTGATCGTGGTGGTGCTGCTGGTGGTTGTGGTGCTGGTGGTGCTTGTGGTATTGAAGTTGCTGGTGGTTGTGGTGCTGGTGGTGGTGGTGTTGTTGGTAGCTGCTGGTGGTGGTGGTGCTGGTGGAGGTGCTGGCGGTGGTGGTGATGGTGGTGGTGGTGCTGGTGCTAATGGCGTTGGTGGTACTTGTGGGGGTGCTGGTGGTGGTGCCGTTGGTGCTGGTTCTGGTAGAGGTGCTAGGGGTGGTGGTGGCACAGGTGGGGCTGTTGATGGTGGTGTTGCTGCTGCTGGTAGTGCTGCTTGTAGTGCTGGTGGTGGCGCTGCTGCTGGTGGTGGTGGTGCTGGTGGTGTTGGTGCTGGTGCTGGTAGCGCTGGTGGTGCTGGTGCAGGTGGTGGTTGTGCTGGTGTGGTGGTGGTGTTGCTGTAGCTGGTGGTGGTGCTGGTGGTGCTGTTGGTGGTAGTGCTGTGGTGCTGGTGGTGGTGGTGGTTCTGGTGGTGGTGGAGCTGGTGGAGGTGGTGCTGCTGGTGGTGGTGTTGTTGGTGGTGATGCTGGTGGTGGTGCTGGTCCTGGTAGTGCTGGTGGAGGTGCTGGCGGTGCTGGTGCTAGTGGTGCTTGTGGTATTGCTGTTGCTGGTGGTTGTGGTGCTGGTGGGGGTGGTGCTGGTGTTGTTGGAGTAGGTGGTGACGCTGGTGGTGGTGGTGGTGCAGGTGCTGGTGGAGGGGCTGGTGGCGGTGGTGCTGGTGGTGCTTGTGGTATTGCTGTTGTTGGTGGTTGTGGTGCTGGTGGAGGTGATGCTGGTGGTGGTGGTGGTATTGATGCTGGTGGTGGTGCTGGTGGTTGTGCTGGTGGTGGTGGTGCTTGTAGTGGTGGTGGTGGTGCTGGTGGTGGTGGTGCTGATAGAGTTGTTGGTTTTGGAGGTACTGCTGGTGGTAGAGGTGCAGCTGGTGGAGTTTCTGGTAATGTTGCTGCTGCTGGAGGTGGTGGTGGTGGTGGTGCTGGTGGTGCAGGTGGTGGTGCTGGTGGTGCTGGTAGGGTTTTTGGGGCTGCTGATGGTGGTGCTGCAGGTGGCTGTGATGCTGGTGGTGCTGGTGGTATTGCTGTTGCAGGTGGTTGTGGTGCTGGTGGAGGTGGTGCAGGTGGTGGTGTTGTTGGTGGTGATGCTGATGGTGGTGGTGGTGCTGGTGCTGGTGATGCTGTTGGAGGTGCTGGTGATGGTGGTGCTGGTGGTGGTGGTGCTGGTGCTAGTGGTGTTGGTGGTACTTGTGGAGGTGCTGGTGGCAGAGCCAGGGTGGTGCTGGTGGTGCTGCTGGTGGTGCTGCTGGTGGTGGCAGTACTGGTGGTGCTGATGATGGTGGTGGTGTGGGTTGTGCTGGTGGTTGTGGTGATGCTGCTGGCGCTGATGGTGCTGCTGGTGGTGGTGGTGCTGCTGGTGGTGGTGCTGCTGGTGGTGGTGCTGCTGCTGCTGGTTGTGTTGGTGCTGGTGATGGTAGTTCTGGTGGTGCTGGTAGTGGTGGTGCTAAAGTTGCTGGTGCTTTTGCTGGTAATGGTGGTGCTGGTGATGGTGGCGGTGGTGCTGGTGGTAGTGGTGTTGGTAGTGGTAATGATGGTGCTAGTGGTGGTGGTGCTGTTGGAGGTGCTGGTGGTGCTGGTGCTGGTGGTGGTATCAGTGATGCTGGTGATGCTGGTGGCATTGGTGCTGGTGCTGGTGGTGTTTGTGGTTGTGGTGCTGGTGTTGGTGGTGGTGTTAGTGGGTCTGGTGCAGGTGGTGGTGCAGGTGGTGCTGGTGGTTGTGGAGCTGGTGGTGCTGGTGTTGGTGGTGGTGCTGGTGGTAGTGTTGCTGGTGGTGCTGTTGCTGGTGGTGGTGCTGGTGCTGGTGGTGATGGTGGTGCTGGTTCTGATGGTGGTGTTGGTGGTGCTGCTGGTGGAGCTGATGGGGCTGGTGCTGGTGGTTGTGGTGCTGGTTGTGTTACTGGTGGTGGTGGTGGTTGTGGTGCTGGTGGTGGTGCTGGTGGTGGTGGTGCTGGTGATGGTGGTGCAGCTGGTAGTGATGACCCTGGTGGTGATTGTGGTGGTGCTGGTGGTGGTGGTGGTGCTGCTGGGGGTGCTGGTGGTGCTGGTGCTGGTGGAGCTGGTGGCGCTGGTGGGGCTGCTGATGGTGATGGTGGTGCTGGTGGTGCTGGTGCTGGTGGTGGTGCTGGTGCTGGTGTGGCAATGGTGGTGGTAGTGGTGGTGCTGGTGATGGTGGCGGTGGTGCTGGTGGTAGTGGTACTGGTGGTGTTAATAGTGGTGCTGGTGGTGGTGGTGCTGGTGGAGGTGCTGGTGGTGCTGCTGGTGGTGCTGGCGCTGGTGGAGCTGGTGGTGCTGGTGCTGGTGGCACTGTGGTGCCGAAGTTGCTGGTGGTGGTGGTGGTACTGATGGTGGTGGTGCCTTTGGTGCTGGTTCAGGTGGAGGTGCTGGTGGTGGAGGTACTGATGGTGGTGGCAGTGCTTCTGGTGGAGTTTCCAATGGTGTTGCTGCTGCTGCAGGAGGTTGTCCTGGTGGTGTTGTTGGTGGTGGTGCTGGTGGGGCTGGTGGTGCTGATGCTGGTGGTTCTGGTGTTGGTGGTGGTGCTGGTGGTGGTGGTGCTGGTGGTACTGGTGGCGCAGGTGGGGCTGCTGATGGTGGTGGTGCTGCTAGTGGTGTTGGTGCTGTGGGTGCTGGTGATGGTGGTGGTGCTGCTGCTGGGGGTGCTAATGGTGGTGGTGGTGGGGGTGGTAGTAGTGCAGGTGTGGTGGTGGTGGTGCTGGTCCAGGTGCTGATGGTGGTGCCGCTAGTGGTAGTGGTGCTGGTGGCGCCGTTGCTGGTGGTTCTGGTGGTCTGCTGGTGGAGTTGATGCTGCTGATCTTGGTGTTGCTGGTGCTGCGGGTTGAGATGCTGGTGGGGTTGCTGCTGCTGTTGGCTCTGGTGGTGCTGATGATGCTGGTGGTGCTGGTGCTGGTGGTGGTACTGGTGGTGCTGGTGGTGGTGGTGGTGCTGGTGGTGGTGCTGGTGGTGCTGGTGGCGGTGGTGTTGGTGATGGTCCTGGTGGTGTTGATGCTGGTGGTGGTGCAGGTGGTGCTGGTGGTGGTGGAGCTGCTGCTGCCATTGGTGCTGGTGGTGATGGTGGTGATGATGTGGTGGTGGTGCTGGTGCTGGTGCTGATGGTGGTGCCGCTGGTGGTAGTGGTGCTGGTAGCGCCGTTGGTGGTGCTCGTGGTACTGGTAGTGGTGCCGTTGGTGCTGGTTCTGGTGGAGGTGCTGGTGGTGGAGATACTGCTGGTAGTGGAGGTGTCTCTGGTGGAGTTTCTGGGGGTGGCGCTGCTGATGAAGGTGGTGGTGTTGGTAGGGCTGGTGCTGGTGGTGCTGGTGCAGCTTGTGGGGCTGCTGATAGTGGTGTTGCTGCTGATGCTGGTGTTGCTGGTGGTGCTGGTGGTGGGGCTGCTGCAGTTGTGGGTGCTGCTGGTGGTGCTAATGGTGGTGGTGTTGATGGTGGTGGTGCTGGTGATGGTGGTGGCGGTGCTGGTGTTGGTGGTGCTGGTGGAGGTGCAGGCAGTGGTGGTACTGGTAGTGGTGGTGTTGGTGGTGGCAGTGGTTCTACTGATGGTGGTGGTACTGGTGTGGGTGTTGCTGGTGGTGCTGGTGCTGATGGTGCTGGTGGTGGTGGTGCTGGTGCTGATGGTGCTGGTGCTGGTGGCGCTAATGGTGGTGGTGCTGATGGTGCTGGTGTTGGTGCCCGTGGTGGAGCTGCTGGTGGTGCTGGTGCTCGTGGGGCTGGTGGTGGTGCTGATAGTGATGGTGCTTGTGCTGGTGGTGGTGGTTCTGGTGGTGCTGGTGGTGTTGGTGGTGCTGGTGGTGGTGGTGCTGGTGGTGCTGGTGGTGTTGGTGGTGCTGCTGGTGCTGGTGGCGATGCTGCTGCTGGTGGTTCTGGTGGTGGTGGTGTTGTTGGTGGTGATGCTGCTGGTGGTGGTGGTGGTGGTGGTGGTGATGGTGCTGGTGGTGCTGGTGGAGGTGGTGGCGGTGGTGGTGCTAGTGGTGGTGGTGCTGGTGGTGATGCTGGTGCTAGTGGTGTTGGTGGTACTTGTGGAGGTGCTAGTGGTGGTGCCGTTGGTGCTGGTTCTGGTGCAAGTGCTAGTGGTGTTGGTGGCACAGGTGCAGCTGTTGATGGTGGTGATGCTGCTGGTGGTAGTGCTGCTGGTGGTGCTGGTGGTGGCGATGCTGCTGGTGGCGGTGGTGCTGGAGTTGGTGGTGCTTCTGGTGGTGGGTGGTGCTGGTGGTTGTGCTACTGTTGGTAGTGGCGCTGGTGGTGCCACTGGTGCTGTTGATGGTGATGGTGGTGCAGGTTCTGATGGAGGTGCTGGTGGTGGAGGTACTGATGGTGGCAGAGTTCTTGGTGGAGCTCCCGGTGGTGTTGCTGTGGGTGCTGGTGCTGGTGATGCAGGTGTTGCTGTTGGTGCTGCAGGTGCAGCTGGTTGTGATGGTGCTGGTGCCGCTGATGGTGGTGCTGGTGGTGGTGCTGGTGGTGTTTGTGGTGGTGCTGGTGCTGGTAGTGTTGCTGTTGGTGGTGCTGGTCATTGTGTTGGTGGTGCTGGTAGTGCTGGTGGTGCTGCTGGTGGTGCTGCTGGTGGTGGCAGTGCTGGTGGTGGTGATGCTTGTAGTTGTGCTGGTGGTGGTGGTGCTGGTGGTGGTGGTGATGTTGGTGGTGCTGCTGGTGGTGGTGGTGTTGCTGGTGGTGGTGGTAGTGCTGCTGCTGGTGGTGGTGCTGCTGGTGGTGGTGGTGCTGGTCGTGTTGGTGCTGGTGGTGGGGGTGCTGGTGGTGAGAATGGTGGTGCTGGTGGTGGTGTTGCCGCAGCTGGTGGTGGTGGTAGTGCTGCTGGTGGTGGTGGTGCTGCTGGTGGTGCTGGTGCTGGTGGTGCTTGTGCTGGTGGTGTTGGTGCTGGTGGTGGTAATGGTGGTGCTGGTGATGGTGACAGTGGTGCTGGTGGTAGTGGTGTTGGTGGTGCTAATGGTGGTGCTAGCTGTGGTGCTGGTGGATGTGCTGGTGGTGCTGGAGCTGGTGGAGGTGGTGCTGGTGATGCTGGTGGCATTGGTGCTGATGCTGGTGGTGCTTGTGGTTGTACTGCTGTTGTTGATGGTGTTGGTGGCTCTGGTGCTGGTGGTGGTGGTTGTGGTGCTGGTGGTTGTGGAGCTGGTGGTGCTGGTGTTGGTGGTGGTGCTAGTGGTGGTGTTGCTGGTGGTGGTGGTGCTGGTGGTCATGGTGCTGGTGGTGAGAATGGAGGTGGTTGTGCTGCTGGTGGTGGTGTTGCCGCAGCTGGTGGTGGTGGTAGTGCTGCTGCTGGTGGTTGTGCTGCTGGTGGTGGTGCTGCTGGGGGTGGTGGTGCTGGTGGTGCTTGTGCTGGTGGGGTTGGTGCTGGTGGTTGTAATGGTGGTGCTGGTGGTGCTGCTGATGGTGACAGTGGTGCTGGTGGTAGTGGTGTTGGTGGTGGTAATGGTGGTGCTGGTGGAGGTGCTGGTGGAGGTGCTGGTAGTGCTAGTGCTGGTGGTGGTGGTGCTTGTGGTTGTGGTGCTGGTGTTGGTGGTGGTGTTGGTGGGTCTGGTGCTGGTGGTGGTGCGGGTGGTGCTGGTGGTTCTAGAGATTGTGGTGCTGGTGCTGGTGGTGGTGCTGGTGGTGGTGTTGCTGGTGGTGGTGGTGCTGGTGGTGTTGGTGCTGGTGGTGAGAATGGTGGTGCTGGTAGTGCTCGTGCTGGTGTTGGTACTGGTGGTCCTCCTGCTGGTCGTGCTGGTGGTGTTGGTGGTGCAGGTCGTGTTGCAGGTCATGGTGCTGCGGGTGGTGTTGCTGGTTGTGATGATGGTGTTGGTGGTGCAGGTCGTGTTGCAGGTCATGGTGCTGCTGGTGGTGTTGCTGGTTGTGCTGGTGGTGTTGGTGGTGCTGGTCAAGGTGCTGGTGGTGGTAGTGCTGGTGGTGGTGCTGGTGGGTATGCTGGTGCAGCTGGTGCTGATAGTGATGGTGCTTGTGATGGTGGTGGTGGTTCTGGTGGTGCTGCTGGTGGTGGTGGTGCTGCGGGTGGTGGTGCTGCTGGTGGTGCAGGTTGTGGTGCTGGTGGTGCTGGTGCTAGTGTTGCTGGTGCTGCTGCTGGTGGTGTTGGTGGTGCAGGTCGTGTTGCAGGTCATGTTGCTGCGGGTGGTGTTGCTGGTTGTGCTGTTGGTGTTGGTGGTGCAGGTCGTGTTGCAGGTCATGGTGCTGTGGGTGGTGTTGCTGGTTGTGCTGTTGGTGTTGGTGGTGCAGGTCGTGTTGCAGGTCATGGTGCTGCTGGTGGTGTTGCTGGTTGTGATGATGGTGTTGGTGGTGCAGGTCGTGTTGCAGGTCATGGTGCTAGTGGTGATGTTGCTGCATGTGGTGCTGGTGGTGGTGGTGCTGGTGGTGGAGTTGCTGGTGGTGGTGCTGGTGCTGGTTTTGCAGGGGGTGCTGGTGCTGGCGGTGGTGGTGCTGGTGCTTCTGGTGGCACTGGTGGTGCTGGGGGTGCTGCTGGTGCTTGTGGTGGTGCTGCTGCGGGTGGTGCTGCTGCTGGTGGTGCAGGTTGTGGTGCTGGTGGTGCTGGTGCTAGTGTTGCTGGTGCTGCTGCTGGTGCTAGTGGTTGTGCTCTTGCTGGTGGTGCTACTGCTGGTGGAGCTGGTCGAGGTGGTGCTGGTGGTGGTGGTGCTGATGCTGGTAGTTGTGGTGCTGGTGGTGGTGGTACTGCTGGTGGTGCTGCTGCTGGGGATGCTGTTGCTAATGGTGCTGGTGGTGCTGGGGGTGGTGCTCTGCTGGTGGTACTGCTGCTGGTGGTGCAGGTTGTGGTGCTGCTGGTGGTGGTACTGGTGGTGCTGGTGATGCTGGTGTTGCTGGTGCTGATGGAGATGCTGGTCTTTGAGGAACTGCTGCTGGTGGAGTTTCTGATGGTGTTGCTGCTGGTGGTGGTGGTGGTTGTTAAGGTGGTGGTGCTGCTGGGGATGCTGATGCTAGTGGTGCAGGTTGTCATGGTGCTGGTGGTGGTGCTAGTGCTGCTGCTGGTAGTGGTGGTGGTGGTGCTGCTGGTGGTGGTTGTGCCGGTGGTGGTTCTGCTGGGGATGCTGATGCTTGTGGTGCAGGTTGTCGTGGTGCTGGTGGTGGTGCTAGTACTGCTGCTGGTGGTACAGATTGTGGTGCTGCTGGTGGTGGCACGGGTGGTGTTGGTGATGCTGGTGGTGCTGGTGCAGGTGCTGGTGGTGTTGCTGGTGTTGCTGGTGCTGATGGAGGTGCTGGGTTTTGAGGTACTGCTGCTGGTGGAGGTGCTGCTGGTGGAGTTTCTGATGGTGTTGCTGCTGCTGCTGCTGGTGGTTGTGCCGGTGGTTGTGCTGCTGGGGATGCTGGTGTTTGTGGTGCAGGTTGTCATGGTGCTGGTGGTGGTGCTTGTGCTGCTGGTAGTGGTGGTGGTGGTGCTGCTGTAATGGTGGTCGTGGTGGTGCTGGTGTTGGTGCTGCTGGTGGTGGTGGTGGTTGTGCCGGTGGTGCTGCTGCTGGGGATGCTGATGCTAATGGTGAAGGTTGTCATGGTGCTGGTGGTGGTGCTAGTGCTGCTGCTGGTAGTGGTGGTGGTGGTGCTGCTTCTAGTGGTGGTGGTGGTGGTGCTGGCAGTGCTGCTGCTGCTGCTGGTGGTCGTTGTGCCAGTGGTGGTCCTGCTGGGGACGCTGGTGTTGATGGTGCTGTTGGTGGTGCTACTGGTGATAGTGCTTGTGCTGTTGGTGGTGGTTCTGGTGGTGCTGATGGTGCTGGTGGTGTTGCTGGTGGTGATGGTGGTGGTAATGGTGCTGGTGGTGCTGGTGGTGCTGCTGGTGCTGGTGGTGGTGCTCCTGCTGGTGGTGGTGATGCTGGTTGTTCAGGTTGTTTGGCTGCTGGTGGTGATGCTGGTGGTGCTGGTGGTGATGCTGGTGCTGGTCGTGGTACTGCTGCTGGTGGTGCTGGTGGTGGTGGTGCTGGTGATGGTGGTGCTGGTGGTGGTGCTGGTGCTGGGGATGCTGGTGCAAGTGGTGCTTGTGGTGCTGCTGGTTCTGGTGGTGATGCTCCTGCTGGTCGTGCTAGTGGTGTTGGTGGTGCTGGTCGAGGTGCTGGCGGTGGTCGTGCTGGTGGTGGTGCTGGTGGTGGTACTGGTGCTGGTGGTGCAGGTCGTGGTGCTGCTGGTGGTGGTGCTGGTGGTGCTGGTGGTGCTGCTGGTGCTGGTGGTGGTGCTAGTGGTGGTGCTGGTTCTGGTGCTAGGGATGCTAGTGCTAGTGGTGCTGGTGGGGCTGCTGCTGCTGCTGCTGGTGCTCCTGCAGCTGGTAGTGCTGCTGGTGGTGCAGGTCGTGGTGCTGGTGGTGCTGGTGGTAGTGGTGGTGCTTTTGGTGGTGCGGGTGGTGGCGCTCGTTGTGCTGGTGGGGCTGCTGCTGCTGGTGGTGCTCCGGCTGCTGCTGCTGGTGCAGGTCGTGGTGCAGCTGGTGGTGGTGCTGGTGGCGCTGGTGGTGCTGGTGGTGCTGATGGTGCTGCTGGTGCTGTTGGTGGTGCTGCTGCTGGTGGTGCTGGTGGTGGTGGTGTTGGTGGCGTGCTGGTGCTGGTTTTTCTGGTGGTGCTGGTGGTGGTACTGGTGCTGGTGGTGGTGCTGGTGGTGCATGTGGTGCTGCTGCTGTTGAGCTGCTTGTGCTGGTGGTGGTGCTGGTGCTGGTAGTGGTGCTGCTGGTGCTGGTGCTAGTGGTGCTGTTGGTGCTGCTGGTGCTGGTTATGGTGCTCCTGCTGGTGGTTCTGCTGGTGGTGCAGGTCGTGGAGCTGGTGGTGCTGGTGGTGGTGGTGGTGGTGCAGGTGGTGGTGCTGGTCCTGGTGCTGGGGATGCTGATGCTAGTGGTGCTGGTGGGGCTGCTGCTGCTGGTGGTGCTCCTGCTGCTGGTGCTGCTGCTGGTAGAGCAGGTCGTGGTGCTGGTGGTGCTGGTGGTGGTGGTGCGGGTGGTGGTGCTGGTGCTGGTGCTGGGGTTGCTGATGCTAGTGGTGCTGGTGGGGCTGCTGCTCGTGGTGGTGCTCCTGCTGCTGGTGCTGCTGCTGATGGTGCAGGTCGTGGTGCTCCTGCTGGTGGTGCTCCTGCTGTTGGGGCTGGTGGTGCTGGGGGTGCTGCTGGTGTTGGTGGTGCTGGTGGTGCTGCTGCTGCTGGTGGTGCTGCTGCTGGTGGTGCAGGTCGTGGTGCTGGTGCTGCTGGTGCTGCTGGTGCTAGTGTTGCTGCTGGTTCTGCTGGTGCTGGTGGCGGTGTTCCTGCTGGTGGTGCTGACGCTGGTGGAGCTGCTTGTGGTCATGCTGGTGGAGGTGGTGCTGCTGGTGGTGCTGGTGGTGTTGGTGGTGCTGGTCAAGGTGCTGGTGGTGGTAGTGCTGGTGGTGGTGCTGGTGGGTATGCTGGTGCTGGTGGTGCTGCTAGTGATGGTGCTAGTGCTGTTGGTGGTGGTTCTGGTGGTGCTGGTGCTGGTGGTGCTGGTGGCGTGGATGGTGCTGCTGGTGCTGATGTTGTTGCTGCTGCTGGTGGTGCTGGTGGGGCGCTGATGCTGGTTTTGCTGGTGGTGGTACTGGCGGTGGTGGTGGTGCTGGTGGTGCATGTGGTGCTGCCGCTGCTGCCGCTGCTGGTGCTGCTGGTGCTGGTGGTGGTGCTGGTGCTGGTGGTGGTGCTGCTGGTGCTGGTGATGGTGGTGCTGGTGGTGGTGCTGGTGCTGGTGGTGGTGCTGGTGCTTGTGCTGTGGATGCTGGTGCTAGTGGTGCTGCTGGTGCTGGTGGTGGTGCTGCTGGTGGTCCTGCTGTTGGTGGTGCAGGTCGTGGTGCTGCTGGTGGTGGTGCTGGTGTTGGTGCTGCTACTGGTGGTATTGGTGTAGCTGGTGAAGCTGCTAGCAGTGGTGGTCCTGGAGGTGGCAGTGGTGCTGCTGGTGGTGGTAGTGCTGGTGTGGGATCTGCTGATGGTGCTGGTGCTGGCGGTGCTAATAGTGGTGATGCTGATGGTGCTGGTGGTGGTGCTGGTGGTGGTGCTGGGGATGCTGGTGCTAGTGTTGCTGGTGGTACTGCTGGTGCTAGTGCTGGTGCTCCTGCTGGTGGTGCTGCTGGTGGTGCTGGTTGTGGTCGTGCTGGCGGTGGTGGTGCTGGTGCTGGTGTTGGGGATGCTGGTGCTAGTGGTGCTGGTGGCGTGCTGGTGCTGGTTGTGGTGCTCCTGCTGGTGGTGCTGGTGGAGGTTCTGACAGTGGTGTTCCTTTTGCTGGTGGTGCTCATGGTGCTGGTGGAGTTGGTGCTGGTGGATGTGCTGCTGGCGGTAGTACTGGTGGTGGTGCTGGGGGCGCTAGCACTAGTGGCGCTGGTGGTGCTGCTGGTGGTGGTGCAGGTCATTATGGTGCGAGTGGTGCTGGTAGTGGAGATGCTGGTGGTGTTGGTAGTGATGCTGCTGCTGTTGGTGGTGGTGCTGGTAGTGGTGTTGCTGATGGTGGTGGTGTTCCTGGGGGTGCTGGTGCAGGTGGTGCTGCTGGTGCTGGTGCTGGACCTGGTGGTTGTGCTGCTGGTGGTGGTGCTGGTGGCGGTGGTGGTGGTGATGCTGGTGCTGGTGGTGGTGCTGGTGCTGGTTTTGCTGCTGCTGGTGGTGCTGGTGCTGCTGGTGGTGCTGGTGTTGGTGGTGCTGCTGGTGCTGGTGATGTTGGTGCGGGTGGCGATGGTCATGGTGGTGCTGGTGTAGATGGTGGAGGTGCTGGCAGTAGTGCTGCTGATGGTGGTGGTGCTGGTGTTGCTTGTGGTGGTGGTGCTGGTGCTGCTGGTGGTGGTGCTGATTGTGGTGGTGCTCGTGGTGCTGGTGGTGGTGCTGCATTTGCTGGTGGTGCTGGTGCTGGTGGTGGTGCTGGTGCTGGTTTTGCTGCTGCTGGTGGTGCTGGTGGTGGTGCTGGAGATTGTTATGGTGCTGCTGCTGGCGGTAGTACTGGTGGTGGTGCTGGGAGCGCTAGCACTAGAGGCGCTGGTGGTGCTGCTGGTGGTGGTGCAGGTCATTGTGGTGCGAGTGGTGCTGGTAGTGGAGATGCTGGTGGTGTTAGTAGTGATGCTGCTGCTGTTGGTGGTGGTGCTGGTAGTGGTGTTGCTGATGGTGGTGGTGTTCCTGGGGGTGCTGGTGCAGGTGGTGCTGCTGGTGCTGGTGCTGGACCTGGTGGTTGTGCTGCTGGTGGTGGTGCTGGTGGCAGTGGTGGTGGTGCTGGTGGTGCTGGTGGTGGTGCTGGAGATTGTTATGGTGCTGCTGCTGGCGGTAGTACTGGTGGTGGTGCTGGGAGCGCTAGCACTAGTGGCGCTGGTGGTGCTGCTGGTGGTGGTGCAGGTCATTGTGGTGCGAATGGTGCTGGTAGTGGAGATGCTGGTGGTGTTGGTAGTGATGCTGCTGCTGTTGGTGGTGGTGCTGGTAGTGGTGTTGCTGATGGTGGTGGTGTTCCTGGGGGTGCTGGTGCAGGTAGTGCTGCTGGTGCTGGACCTGGTGGTTGTGCTGCTGGTGGTGGTGCTGGTGGCAGTGGTGGTGGTGCTGGTGGTGCTGGTGGTGGTTCTGGTGCTGGTTTTGCTGCTGCTGGTGGTGCTGGTGCTGCTGGTGGTGCTGGTGTTGGTGGTGCTGCTGGTGCTGGTGATGTTGGTGCGGGTGGCGATGGTCATGGTGGTGCTGGTGTAGATGGTGGAGGTGCTGGCAGTGGTGCTGCTGATGGTGGTGGTGCTGGTGTTGCTTGTGGTGGTGGTGCTGGTGCTGCTGGTGGTGGTGCTGATTGTGGTGGTGCTGGTGGTGCTGGTGGTGGTGCTGCGTTTGCTGGTGGTGCTGGTGCTGGTGGTGGTGCTGGTGCTGGTTTTGCTGCTGCTGGTGGTGCTGGTGGTGGTGCTGGAGATTGTTATGGTGCTGCTGCTGGTGGTGCTGGTGGTGGTTGTGCTGGTGGTGGTGGTGCTGATGGTGGTGCTGGTGCTGGTTTTGCTGCTGGTGCTAGTGGTGCCGGTGGTGCTGCTGGTGCTGCTGGCGCTGCTGGTGGTGCTCCTGCTGGTGGCGCTGCTGCTGGTGGTGCCATTCATGGTGCTGCTGGTGGTGGTGCCGGTGGTGCTGATGGTGTTGGTGGTGCTGGTTGAGGTGCTGGTGCTGCTGCTGTTGCTCTTGGTGGTGCTGGGGATGCTGGTGCTGGTGCTGGTGGTGCTGGTGCTGGTGGTGGGGATGCTGGTGCAAGTGGTGCTGGTGTCGCTGCTGGTGCTGGTCGTGGTGCTCCTTCTGGTGGTGCTGCTGCTGGTCGTGCTGGTTGTAGTGGTGGTGCTGTTAGGGGTGTTGCTGATGGTGGTGGTGTTCCTGGTGGTGCTGGTGCTGGTGGTTTGCTGATGCTGGTTTTGGTGCTGGTGGTGGTGGTGGTGCTGGTGGTGGTGGTGCTGATGGTGGTGCTGGTGCTGTTTTTGCTGCTGGTGCTGGTGGTACTGCTGCTGCTGGTGGTGGTGGTGCTGTTGGTGGTGCTGATGCTGGTTTTGGGGATGCTGGTGTTAGTGGCGCTGGTGTTGCTGCTGGTGCTGCTGGTGGTGCTACTGCTGGTGGTGCTGTTGCTGGTGGTGCTGGTCATGGTGCTGCTGGTGGTGGTGCTGGTGGTGCTGGTGGTGCTGGTGGTGTTGGTGGTGCTGGTTGAGGTGCTGGTGCTCCTGTTGTGGCTGCTGGTGGTGCTGGGGATGCTGGTGTTGGTGCTGGTGCTGGTGCTGGTGGTGCTGGTTGTGGTGCCGGTGGAGGTGCTGGTGGTGGTGATGATGCAGGTGGTGCTAGTGCTAGTGGTGATGCTGGTGCTGGTGGTGTTGGTGGAGCTGGTGGTGGTGCTGACAATAGTGGTGCTGCCAGTGGTGGTGCTGGCAGTGGCCGTGGTGATGGTAGTAGTGGTGGTGCCGGTGTGGTTGCTGCTGGTGGTGCTGGTGGTGCTGGTAGTGCTTATGGTGGTGGTGCTGATGTTTGTGGTGCTGATGATGGTGGTTGTGCTGGTGCTGGTGGTTTTGGTTTAGCTGGAGGAGCTGCTGGCAGTGGTGGTGCTGGCAGTGGTTGTCTTGGTGGTAACAGTGGTGCTGCTGGTGGTGGTGGTGCTGGTGCGGGTGCTGTTGGTGGTGCTGGTGGTGTTGCTGGTGCTAATAGTGGTAATCCTGATGGTGCTGGTAGTGGTGCTGGTGCTGGTGCTGGTGCTGGGGATGCCGGTGCTAGTGTTGTCGGTGGTGCTGCTGGTGGTGGTAGTGGTGTTCCTGCTAGTGGTCCTGCTGCTGGTGGTGCTGGTGCTGGTGGTACTGCTGCTGGTGATGCTGGTGCTGGTGCTGGGGATGCTGGTGCTAGTGCTGCTGGTGGTGCTGCTGGTGCTGGTCGTGTTGCTCCTGCTGGTGGTGCTGGCAGAGGCTCTGACAGTGGTGTTCATTTGGGTGGTGGTGCTCGTGCTGCTGGTGGAGTTGGTGGTGCTGGTGGAGTTGCTGGCGGTGGTAGTACTGGTGGTGGAGCTGGGGGTGCTTGTGCTGGTGGTGATTGTGGTGCTGCTGGTGGTGGTGCAGGTCGTTATGGTGCTGGTGGTGTTGGTAGTGGTGCTGCTGCTGGTGGTGGTCGTGGTGCTGGTAGTGATGTTGCTGATGGTGGTGCTGGTGCTAGTGTTGCTGGTGGTGGTGCTGGTGCTGGTTCTGGGGATGCTGATGCTAGTGATCCTGGTGGTGCTGGTGGTGGTGCTTGGATGCTGATGCTGGTGGTGCTGGTGGTGCTGATAGTGATAGTGCTGGTGGTGGTTCTGCTGCTGATGGTGCTGGTGGTGGTAGTGGTGGTGCTGATGGTAGTGGTGTTGGTGGTGGTGCTGGTGCTGGTGGTGATGGTGGTGCTGGTGCTAATAGTGGTAATGCTGATGGTGCTGGTAGTGGTGCTGGTGGTGATGCTCCTGCTGGTGGTGCTGCTGGTTGTGGTGGTGCAGGTCGTGGTGCTGCGCGTGGTGGTGCTGGTGGTGCTGGTGGTGTTGGTGGTGCTGGTTGAGGTGTTGGTGGTCATAATACTGGTGGTGCTTGGGATGCTGGTGCTAGTGGTGCTGGTGGTGCTGATTGCGCTGTTGGTGGTGCTCCTGCTGGTGTTGGTGGTGCTGGTGGTGCAGGTCGTGATGGTGCTGGTGGTGGTGGTTGCTGGCGGTGCTGGTAGTGGCAGTGCTGGTGGTGCTGCTGGTGGTGCTTCTGATGCTGGTGGTGGTGTTGGTGCTGGTGCTGGTGATGCTTGTGGTGCTAGTGGTGGTTGTGCAGGTGGTGCTGGTGCTGGTGGTTGTGCTGGTGCTGGTGGTGTTGGAGTTGGTGTGGGTGCTGCTGGTGGTGCTGGTGCTGGTGATGCTGGTGCTGAAGATTGTGGTGGTGCTGGTGTTGCTGCTGGTGATGTTGGTGTTGGTGCAGCAGTTGGAGGTGCTGGCAGTGGTGGTATTCGCAGTGGTGGTCCTGGCAGTGGCTGTGGCAGTGGTGCTGCTGGTGGTGGTAGTGGTGGTGTGGGTGCTACAGGTGGTGCTGGTGCTGGTGGTCCTAATAGTGGTGAGGCCGATACTGCTGGTGGTGGTGCTGGTGGTGATGCTGGTAGTGGTGGTGCTGTGGGTGATGGTGCTGGTGGTGATACTGCTGCTGGTGGTGCTGGTGGTGGTGTTGCTGGTGGTGGTGGTGATGGTGGAGGTGCTGCTGCTGGAGCTGGGGATGGTGGTTCTATTCATGCTGGTGGTGCTGCTGGTGCCAGTTGTGGTACTGCTGGTGGTGGTGCAGGTCGTAGTGGTGCTGGTGGTGGTGCTGGTGCTGTTGGTGGAGCTGGTGCTGGTGCTGGCAGTGGTGGTGCTGCCAGTGGTGGTGCTGGCAGTAGCCATGGTGCTCCTAGTGGTGGTGGTGCTGGTGTGGTTGCTGCTGGTGGTTCTGGTGCTGGTGCTGGTGCTGGTGCTGGTGTGGGTGCTGCTGGTGGTGCTGGTGGAGTTGCTGGTGCTAATAGTGGTAATGCTGATGATGCAGGTAGTGGTGCTGGTGGTGGTGCTGGTGCTGGTGCTAGTGCTGGGGATGCTGGTGCTAGTGTTGCTGGTGGTGCTGCTAGTGCTGTTGGTGGTGCTCCTGCTGGTGGTGCTGCTGGTGGTGGGGCTGGTTGTGGTGGTGCTTGCGGTGGTGGTGCAGGTTCCGGTGGTGGTACTGCTCCTGGTGGTGTTGCTGGTGGTGGTGGTGCTGGTGGAGGTGCTGGGGTTGCTGGTGCTAGTGGTGCTGCTGGTGCTGGTGGCGGTGCTCCTGCTGGTGGTGCAGGTCGTTGTGGTGCTAGTGGTGGTGGTGCTGGTGCTGGTGCTGGTGCTGCTGGTAGTGGTAGTGCTGGTGGTGGTGCTTCTGCTGCTGGTGTTGGTGCTGATGGTGGTGGTGTTCGTGGTGGTGCTGGTGCTGGTGATGCCCTTGGTGCTAGTGGTGGTGGTGCTGTTGGGGGTGATGCTGGTGCAGGTGGTGCTGCTGCTGGTGGTGGTGCTTGCACTGGTGGTGTTGGTGGAGTTGTTGTGGGTTCTGCTGGTGGCGCTGGTGCTGGTGGTGCTGGTGCTGATGGTTGTGGTGCTGGTGGTGGTGGTTCTGGTGTTGCTGCTGGTGATATTGGTGTTGGTGGAGCAGTTGGAGGTGCTGGCACTGGTGATATTCGCAGTGGTGGTCCAGGCGGTAGCAGTGGTGCTGCTGCTGGTGGTGGTGCTGGTTGTGGTGGTGCTTGCGGTGGTGGTGCAGGTGCTGGTGGTGGTACTGCTCCTGGTGGTGTTGCTGGTGGTGGTGGTGCTGGTCGTGGTGCTGGGGACGCTGGTGCTAGTGGTGCTTGTGGTGCTGCTGGTGCTGGTGGCAGTGCTCCTGCTGGTGGTGCAGGTCGTTGTGGTGCTACTGGTAGTGGTGCTGGTGCTGGTGCTGGTGGTGCTGGTAGTGGTAATGCTGGTGGTACTGGTGTTGGTGCTGATGCTGGTGGTGTTCGTGGTGGTGCTGGTGATGCCAATGGTGCTAGTGGTGGTGGTGCTGATGACGGTGGTGCTGGTGCAGGTGGTGCTGCTGCTGGTGCTGGTGCTTGCGCTGGTGGTGTTGGTGGAGTTGGTGTGGGTGCTGCTGGTGGTGCTGGTGCTGCTGGTGCTGGTGCTGATGGTTGTGGTGCTGGCAATGGTGGTGCTGGTGTTGCTGCTGGTGATGTTGGTGTTGGTGCAGCAGTTGGAGGTGCTGGCACTGGTGGTATTCACAGTGGTGGTCCTGGCGGTAGCAGTGGTGCTGCTGGTGGTGGTGGTGGTTTGGGTGCTAGTGGTGGTGGTGGTGGCGCTAATAGTGGTGAGGCCGATACTGCTGGTGGTGGTGCTGGTAGTGGTGCTGCTGGTGGTGGTGGTGTGGGTGGTGGTGCTGCTGGTGATGTTGGAGTTGGTGGAACAGTTGGAGGTGCTGGCAGTGGTGGTATTCACAGTGGTGGTCCTGGCAGTGGCAGTGGTGCTGCTGGTGGTGGTGGTGGTGTGGGTGCTACAGGTAGTGCTGGTGCTGGTGGTCCTAATAGTGGTGAGGCCGATAGTTCTGGTGGTGGTGCTGGTGGAGATGCTGCTGGTGGTGGTGCTGTGGGTGATGGTGCTGGTAGTGGTACTGCTGCTGGTGGTGCTGGTGGTGGTGTTGCTGGTGGTGGTGGTGATGGTGGAGGTGCTGGTGCTGGAGCTGGGGATGGTGGTTCTATTCGTGCTGGTGGTGCTGCTGGTGCCGATTGTTGTACTGCTGCTGGTGGTGCAGGTCATGGTGCTGCTGGTGGTGGTGCTGGTGGTGATGTTGGAGTTGGTGGAGCAGTTGGAGGTGCTGGCAGTGGTGGTATTCACAGTGGTGGTCCTGGCAGTGGCAGTGGTGCTGCTGGTGGTGGTGGTGGTGTGGGTGCTACAGGTGGTGCTGGTGCTGGTGGTCCTAATAGTGGTGAGGCCGATACTGCTGGTGGTGGTGCTGGTGGTGATACTGCTGGTGGTGGTGCTGTGGGTGATGGTGCTGGTGGTGGTACTGCTGCTGGTGGTGCTGCTGGTGCCGATTGTTGTACTGCTGCTGGTGGTGCAGGTCATGGTGCTGCTGGTGGTGGTGCTGGAGGTGATGTTGGAGTTGGTGGAGCAGTTGGAGGTGCTGGCAGTGGTGGTATTCACAGTGGTGGTCCTGGCAGTGGCAGTGGTGCTGCTGGTGGTGGTGGTGGTGTGGGTGCTACAGGTGGTGCTGGTGCTGGTGGTCCTAATAGTGGTGAGGCCGATACTGCTGGTGGTGGTGCTGGTGGTGATACTGCTGGTGGTGGTGCTGTGGGTGATGGTGCTGGTGGTGGTACTGCTGCTGATGGTGCTGGTGGTGGTGTTGCTGGTGGTGGTGGTGATGGTGGAGGTGCTGGTGCTGGAGCTGGGGATGGTGGTTCTATTCGTGCTGGTGGTGCCGATTGCTGTACTGCTGCTGGTGGTGCAGGTCATGGTGCTGCTGGTGGTGGTGCTGGTGGTGTTGGTGGAGCTGGTGCTGGTGCTGGCAGTGGTGGTGCTGCCAGTGGTGGTGCTGGCAGTGGCCGTGGTGCTGCTAGTGGTGGTGGTGCTGGTGTGGTTGCTGCTGGTGGTGTTGCTGGTCGTGGTGGTGCTGGTCGAGTTGCTGGTGACGCTGGTGCTAGTGGTGCTGGTGGTGCTGCTGGTGCTGGTGGCGGTGCTCCTGCTGGTGGTGCAGGTCGTTTTGGTGCTAGTGGTGGTGGTGCTGGTGCTGGTGCTGGTGCTGCTAGTAGTGGTAGTGCTGGTGGTGGTGCTTCTGCTGCTGGTGTTGGTGCTGATGGTGGTGGTGTTCATGGTGTTGCTGGTGCTGGTGATGCCCTTGGTGCTAGTGGTGGTGGTGCTGGTGGGGGTGATGCTGGTGCAGGTGGTGCTGCTGCTGGTGGTGGTGCTTGCACTGGTGGTGTTGGTGGAGTTGGTGTGGGTGCTACTGGTGGTTCTGGTGCTAGTGGTGCTGGTGCTGATGGTTGTGGTGCTGGTGGTGGTGGTGCTGGTGTTGCTGCTGGTGGTGTTGGTGTTGGTGGAGCAGTTGGAGGTGCTGGCACTGGTGGTATTTGCAGTGGTGGTCCTGGCGGTAGTAGTGGTGCTGCTGGTGGTGGTGGTGGTTTGGGTGCTAGTGGTTGTGCTGGTGCTGGTGGTCCTAATAGTGGTGAGGCCGATACTGCTGGTGGTGGTGCTGGTGGTGATGCTGCTGGTTGTGGTGGTGCGGGTGGTGGTGCTGGCGCAGGTTTTGCTTGTCGAGCTGGTGCTGGTGCTAGTGGTGCTGGTGGTCGTTCTGGTGGTGGTGATGCTGGTGGTGGTGATGTTCCTGGTGTTGGTGGTGGTGCTGATGCTGGTGGTGCTGGTGGTGATGCTGTTGGTGGTGGTGCTGGTGTGGCAGATGGTGGTGGTGCTGGTGGTGGTGGTGCTGGTGCTGGTTGTGCTGGTGGTGGTGGTGATGGTAGTGGTGGTGCTGGTGCTGGTGCTGCTTTTGCTGGTGGTGGTGCTGGTGGTGGTGGAGGTGCCGCTGGCGATGCTGGATCTGGTGGTGTTGGTGCTGCTGGTGGTGCTGATGCTGGTGGTACTGGTGGTGGTGGTGTTGGTGCTGGTGGTGCTGGTGGTGCAGGTGATACTGGTGGTGGTGCTGGTGGTGGTGGTGATTTTGTTGGTGGTGCTGGTGCTGATGGTGGTGGCACTGTTGGTGGTGGTGATTGTGGTGGTAGTGCTGCTGGTGATGCTGGTGGTGGTGGAGGTGCTGGTGGCAGTGCTGGATCTGGTGGCGTTGCTGCTGCTGGTGGTGCTGATGCTGGTGGTGCTGGTGGTGGTGGTGTTGGTGCTGGTGGTGCTGGTGGTGCAGGTGATGCTGGTGGTGCTGGTGGCGGTGGTGATTGTGTTGGTGGTGGTGATGCTGATGGTGGTGGTGCTGCTGGTGGTGGTGAGTGTGGTGGTAGTGCTGGTGGTGGTGCTGGTGGTGGTGGAGGTGCTGCTGGCAGTGCTGGATCTGGTGGTTGTGCTGCTGCTGCTGGTGCTGATACTGGTGGTGCGGATGGTGGTGGTGTTGGTGCTGGTGGTGCTGGTGGTGCACGTGATGCTGGTGGTGGTGCTGGTACTTTGTGCTTGTGGTGTTGGTGGAGCTAGTGGAGGTGCTGACAGTGCTGGCACTGCCAGTGGTGGTGCTGGCCATGGCCGTGGTGCTGCTGGTGGTGGTGGTGCTGGTGTGGGTGGTGCTGGTGGTGCTGATGCTGGTGGTGCTGGTGGTGCTAATGGTGCTGGTGCTGATGGTTGTGGAGTTGGTGATGGTGGTGGTGCTGGTGGTGATGGTGCTGGTGCTGCAGGTGCTGGTGTTGGTGCTGGTGCTGGTGGTGTTGGTGGACATGGTGGAGGTGCTGGCAGTGGTGGAGCACCAGTAGTTATCCTGGTAGTGGTAGTGCTGCTGCTGCTGGTGGTGATGGTGGGTGCTGCCAGTGATGCTGGTGCTAATAGTAGTGATGTTGCTGGTGCTGGTGGTAGTGCTAGTGGTGATGCTGGTTCTGGTGCTGGTGGTGCTAATGGTAATGGGGCTGATGGTGGTGGTGCTGATGATGGTGCTGGTGCTGATGGTGGTGGTGCTTGTCGTGGTGCTGTTGGTGGTGCTGCTGGTGGTGGTGTTGCTTGTTTTGGTGCTGCTGGAAATGCTGGTGTTGGTGGCAATGGTGGTGGTGCTGGTGCTGGTGGTGGTGGTTATGGTGGTGGCACTGGTGGTGGTAGTGGTGCTGGTGGTGGTCGTGCTGGTGATGCTGGTGGCGCTGGTGCTGTTTTTGCAGCTGCTGCAGCATGTGGTGGTGGTGCTGGTGGTGGTGGTGCTGGTTGTGGTTCTGGTGCTGGTTTTGCTGGTGGAGCAGGTGCTGGTGGTGGTATTGTTGGTGGAGCTGCTGGTGGTGGATGTGGCGCTGGTGCTGGTGGCACTGGTGGTGCTAATGGTGGTGCTGCTGATGGTTGTGGTGCTGGTGATAGTGATTGTGCTGCTGGTGGTGGTGATGGTGGTGGTGCTGGTGTTGGTGCTGGTGCTGGTGTTGATGTAGCTGGTGGAACTGCTTGCAGTGGTGGTGCTGGCAGTGTGGGTCCTGGCGGTGGCAGTGGTGCTGCTGGTGGTGGTGGTGCTGGTGTGGGATCTGCTGGTGGTACTGGTGCTGGTGGTGCTATTACTGGTGATGCTGATAGTGCTGGTGGTGGTGCTGGTGCTTGTGGTGCTGCTGCTGCTGGTTGTGGTGCTCCTGCTGGTGGTGTTGGCGGAGGTTCTGACAGTGGTGTTCCTTTTGGTTGTGGTGCTCGTGGTGCTGGTGGATTTGGGGGTGCTGGTGGAGGCGCTGGTGGTGGAAATATTGGGGGTGGTGCTAGTGGCGCTGGTGGTGCTGCTGGTGGTGGTGCAGGTCGATGTGGTGCTAGTGGTGCTAGTGGTGGTGGTGCTTGTGGTGTTAGTAGTGGTGCTGCTGGTGGTGGTAATGGTGGTGCTGGTAGTGGTGTTGCTGATGGTGGTGGTGTTCCTGGTGGTGCATGGTCCTGCTGGTGCTGCTGGTGCTGGTGATGGTGGTGCTGGTGATGCTGGCAGTGGTGCTGTTGGTGGAGATGCTGGTGGTGCTGGCAGTGGTGCTGCTGGTGGTGATGGTGCTGGTTTTGCTTGTGGTAGTGGTGCTGGTGGGGTTGCTGGTGCTGGTGGCACTGGCGGTGGTGCTGACAGTGGTGGTGCTGGTGGTGGTTTTGCTGCTGGTGGTTGTGCTGGTGGTGGTGGTGGTGCTGGTGGCGGTGCTGGAGCTGGTGATGGTGCTGCTGCTGGTTGTGCTGGTGGCGGTGGTGCTGGTGGTGATGGTGGTGCTGGTTTTGCTGGTGGTGCTGGAAGTGATGCTGGCAGTGGTTGTGGTGGATGTGGTGCTGGAGGTGGATGTGGTGCTGGTGGTGGTGCGGCTGCTGGTACTGCTGCTGGTGGTGCTGGTGGTGCTGCTGGTGCTGCTGGTGGCGGTAGTGCTGTTGGTGGTGCTGGGATGCTGGTGCTGGTGCTGGTGGTGCTTCTGGTGCTGATACTGATAGTGCTGGTGGTGCTGGTGGTGGTTCTGCTGCTGGTGGTGGTGGTCATGCTGGTAGTGGTGTTGCTGATGGTGGTGGTGTTTCTGGTGGTGCTGGTGCTGGTGGTGCTGCTGGTGCTGGTGGTGTTGCTGTTGGTGGAGATGGTGGTGGTGCTGGCAGTGGTGGTGGTGGTGTTGCTGGTGGTGCTGGTGCTGGTGGTGGTGCTGGTGCTGGTTCTGCTGCTGGTGGTGGTGCTGGTTGTGCCGGTGGTGCCGGTGGTGATGCTGGAGCTGGTGATGGTGCTGCGTCTGGTGGTGCTGGTGCTGGTAGTGGTGGTGCTGATGGTGGTAGTGTTGGTGGTGGTGCTGGTTCTGGTGGTGCTTGTAGTGCTGGTGGTTGTGGTGCTGGTGATGGTGGTGGTGGTGCTGGTGGTGGTGGTTCTTTTGGTGGTGCTGGTGCTGGTGCTGGTGGTGCTGGTAGTGGTATTGCTGGTGGTGCTGGTGGTGGGAATGCTGGTGCTAGTGGTGCTGGTGGCGCTGCTGGTGCTGGTCATGGCGCTCCTGCTGGTGGAGGTTCTGACAGTGGTGTTCCTTTTGGTGGTGGTGCTCATGGTGCTGGTGGAGGTGCTTGCTGTGGTAGTACTGGTGGTGGTATTGGGGGTGCTAGTGCTAGTGGCGCTGGTGGTGCTGCTGGTGGTGGTGCAGGTCGTTGTGGTGTGGGTGGTGCTGGTAGTGGAGGTGCTGGTGGTGTTGGTAGTGGTGCTGCTGCTGGTGGTGGTCGTAGTGCTGGTAGTGGTGTTGCTGATGGTGGTGGTATTCCTGGTGTTGCTGGTGCTGGTGGTGCTGCTGGTGCTGGTGATGGTGGTGCGGGTGGCGATGGTGATGGTGGTGTTGGTGGTGCTGGTGGTGGTGCTGTTGGTGGAGATGGTGGAGGTGCTGTCAGTGGTTCTGCTGTTGGGGGTGGTGCTGGTGTTGCTTGTGTTGGTGGTGCAGTTGGAGGTGCTGGCACTGGTGGTATTCGCAGTGGTGGTCCTGGCAGTAGCAGTGGTGCTGCTGGTTGTGGTGGTGCTGGTGTGGTTGCTGCTGGTGGTGCTGGTGCTGGTGGTGCTGATGGTGCTAATAGTGGTGGTGCTGATGTTTGTGGTGCTGGTGATCATGGTTGTGCTGGTGGTGGTGGTGCTGGTGGTCATGCTGGTGTTGGTGCTGGTGCTGGCAGTGGTAGTCCTGGCAGTGGCAGTGGGGCTGCTGCTAGTAGTGGTGCTTGCTCTGGTGGTGTTGGTGGAGTTGGTGTGGGTGATGCTGGTGGTGCTGGTGGTGTTGCTGGTGCTAATAGTGGTCATGCTGATGGTGCTGGTAGTGGTGCTGTTGGTGGTGCTGGTGCTGGTGCTAGCACAGGGAATGCTGGTGCTACTGTTGCTGGTGCTGCTGCGAGTGCTGTTGGTGGTGCTCCTGCTCATGGTACTGCTGGTGGTGGTGCTGGTTGTGGTGGTGCTTGCAGTGGTGGTGCAGGTGCTGTTGGTGGTACTGCTCCTGGTGGTGTTGCTGGTGGTGGTGGTGCTGGTGGAGGTGCTGGGGACGCTGGTGCCAGTGGTGCTGGTGGTGCTGGTAGTGGTAGTGCCGGTGGTGCTGGTGGTGGTGCTTCTGCTGCTGGTGTTGGTGCTGATGGTGGTGGTGTTCGTGATGGTGCTGGTGCTGGTGATGCCCATGGTGCTAGTGGTGGTGGTGCTGCTGGTGCTGGTGCTTCTGCTGGTGGTGTTGGTGGAGTTGGTGTGGGTGCTGCTGGTGCTGCTGGTGCTGGTGGTGCTGGTGCTGATGGTTGTGGTGCTGGCGATGGTGGTGCTGGTGTTGCTGCTGGTGATGTTGGTGTTGGTGCCACAGTTGGAGGTGCTGGCGCTGGTGGTATTCGCAGTGGTGGTCCTGGCGGTAGCAGTGGTGCTGCTGGTTGTGGTGATGGATTGGGTGCTAGTGGTGGTGCTGGTGGTGGTGCTGCTGGTGGTGGTGGTGCGGGTGGTGGTGCTGGCGCAGGTTTTGCTTGTCAAGCTGGTGCTGGTGCTAGTGGTGCTGGTGGTCATTCTGGTGGTGGTGATGCTGGTAGTGGTGGTGCAGGTGGTGCAGGTGGTGCTGGTGGTGGTGGTGTTGGTGTTCCTGGTGTTGGTGGTGGTGGTGATGATGGTGGTGGTGGTAATGGTGTTGCCTGTTGTGGTGGTAATGGTGGTGGTGGTGCTGTTGGTGGTGCTGATGGTGGTGGTGCTGGTGGTGGTGCTGCTGGTGTGGCTGATGGTGATGCTGGTGGTGGTGGTGGTGGTGATGGTAGTGGTGGTGCTGGTGCTGGTGCTGATGGTGGTGCTGATGGTGGTGGTGCTGGTGTGGGCACTGCTGGTGGTGCTGGTGCTGGAGGTGCTAATAATGGTGATGCTTCTGGTGCTGGTGCTGCTGGTGGTGCTGGCAATGGTGGTGCTGCCAGTGGTGGTGCTGGCAGTAGCCGTGATGCTGGTAGTGGTGTTGGTGCTGTTGTTGCTGGTGGTAGTGCTGATGTTTGTGGTGCTGGTGATGGTGGTGGTGTTGGTGGTGGTGGCGCTGGTGGTGGTGCTGATGTTGGTGCTGGTGCTTGTGGTGTTGGTGTAGGTGGTGGAGCTGCTGGCAGTGGTGGTGCTGGCAGTGATGATCCTGGTATTGGCACTGTTGCTGCTGGTGGTGGTGGTGTTGGTGGGTGCTGCTGGTGGTGCTGGTTCTAATAGTGGTGATGCTGTTGGTGCTGGTGGTGGTGCTAGTGGTGGTGCTGGTGCTGGTGCTGGTGGTGCTAATGGTACTGGTGCTGATGGTGGTGGTGCTGGTGATGGTTCTGGCGCTGTTGGTGGTGCTGCTGGTGGTGGTGTTGCTCGTTTTGGTGCTGCTGGAGATGCTGGTGTTGTTGGCAATGGTGGTGGTGGTTCTGGTGGTGGCACTGGTGGTGGTAGTGGTGGTGGTGGTGGTCGTGCTGGTGATGCTTGTGGCGCTGGTGGTGCTGCTGGTGCTGGTTTTGCAGCTGCTGCTGCAGGTGGCTGTGGTGCTGGTGGTGGTGGTGCTGGTTGTGGTTCTGGTGCTGGTTTTGCTGGTGCTGGTGATGGTATTGTTGGTGGTGCTGCTGGTGGTGGATGCGGCACTGGTGCTGGTGGTGCTAATGGTGGTGGTGCTGATGGTTGTGATGCTGGTGTTAGTGGTGGTGCGGCTGGTGGTGATGCTGTTGGTGGTGCTGGTGTTGGTGCTGGTGGTGTTGGTGTAGCTGGTGAAACTGCTTGCAGTGGTTTTGCTGGCAGTGGTGTTCATGGCGGTTGCTCTGGTACTGCTGGTGGTGTTGGTGTTGGTGGGTGCTGCTGGTGGTGCTGGTGCTAATAGTGGTGATGCTGATGGTGTTAATAGTGGTGATACTGATGGTGCTGGTGTGGGCGCTTCTGGTGTTGCTGGTGCTGGTGGTGCTGGTGGTGCTAATGGTGGTGGTGCTGGTGGTGGTGCTGGTGTCGGTACTGGTGCTGGTGGTGTTGGTGTAGCTGGTGGAACTGCTGGCAGTGGTGCTGCTGGTGGTGGTGGTGCTGGTGTGGGCACTGCTGGTGGTGCTGGTGCTGGAGGTGCTAATAATGGTGATGCTGTTGGTGCTGGTGGTGGTGCTGGTGCTGGTGGTTGTGCTGGCAATGGTGGTGCTGCCAGTGGTGGTGCTGGCAGTAGCCGTGATGCTGGTAGTGGTGTTGGTGCTGGTGGTAGTGCTGATGTTTGTGGTGCTGGTGATGGTGGTGGTGCTGGTGGTGGTGGTGCTGGTGGTGGTGGTGCTGGTGGTGGTGCTGATGTTGGTGCTGGTGCTGGTGGTGTTGGTGTAGGTGGTGGAGCTGCTGGCAGTGGTGGTGCTGGCAGTGATCGTCCTGGCAGTAGCAGTGGTGCTGCCGGAGGTGGTGCTGCTGGTGTGAGTGCTGTTGGTGGTGCTGCTAGTCCAGTTGGTGGTGCTCCTGCTGGTGGTGCTGCTGTTGGTGGTGCTTTTTTGGCGTAGCTGATGGTGGTGGTGATGGTGGAGGTGCTGGTGCTGGAGCTGGGGATGGTGGTTCTATTCGTGCTGGTGGTGCTGCTGGTGCCAGTTGTGGTACAGCTGCTGGTGGTGCAGGTCGTGGTGGTGCTGGTGGTGTTGGTGGAGCTGGTGCTGGTGCTGGCAGTGGTGGTGCTGCCAGTGGTGGTGCTGGCAGTGGCCATGGTGCTGCTAGTGGTGGTGGTGCTGGTGTGGTTGCTGCTGGTGGTGCTGGTGCTGGTGGTGGTGCTGGTGTGGATGCTGCTGGTGGTGCTGGTGGTGTTGCTGGTGCTAATAGTGGTAATGCTGATGGTGCAGGTAGTGGTGCTGGTGGTGGTGCTGGTGCTGGTGCTAGTTCTGGGGATGCTGGTGCTAGTGTTGTTGGTGGTGCTGCTAGTGAGGGTTGGTGGTGCTCCTGCTGGTGGTGCTGCTGGTGGTGGTGCTGCTTGTGGTGGTGCTTGCGGTGGTGGTGCAGGTTCTGGTGGTGGAACTGCTCCTGGTGGTGTTGCTGGTGGTGCTGATAGTGCTAATAGTGGTGTTGCTGATGTTTGTGGTGCTGGTGATCATGGTGGTGCTGGTGCTGGTGGTGCTGGTGGTTGTGCCGGTGTTGGTGCTGATGCTGGTGGTGTTGGTGAAGCTGGTGGAGCTGCTGGCAGTGGTGGTGCAGGCAGTGGTGGTCCTGGCGGTTGCTCTGGTACTGCTGGTGGTGGTGGTGTTGGTGGGTGCTGCTGGTGGTGCTGGCGCTAATAGTGGTGATGCTGATGGTGCTGGTGTGGGCGCTTCTGGTGGTGCTGGTGCTGGTGGTGCCAATGGTGGTGGTGCTGATAGTTGTGGTGCTGGTGATGGTGGGGGTGCTGCTGGTGGTGGTGCTGGTGGTGGTGCTGGTGTTGGTATTGGTGCTGGTGGTGTTGGTGTAGCTGGTGGAACTGCTGGCAGTGGTGGTGCAGGCAGTGGTGGTCCTGGCAGTGGCAGTGGTGCTGCTGGTGGTGGTGGTGCTGGTGTGGGCACTGCTGGTGGTGCTGGTGCTGGAGGTGCTAATAATGGTGATGCTTCTGGTGCTGGTGGTGGTGCTGGTGCTGGTTGTGGTGCTGGCAATGGTGGGGCTGCCAGTGGTGGTGCTGGCAGTAGCCGTGATGCTGGTAGCGGTGTTGGTGCTTTTGTTGCTGGTGGTAGTGCTGATGTTTGTGGTGCTGGTGATGGTGGTGGTGCTGGTGGTGGTGGTGCTGGTGGTGGTGCTGATGTTGGTGCTGGTGCTTGTGGTGTTGGTGTAGGTAGTGGAGCTGCTGGCAGTGGTGGTGCTGGCAGTGATGATCCTGGTAGTGGCACTGTTGCTGCTGGTGGTGGTGGTGTTGGTGGGTACTGCTGGTGGTGCTGGTGCTAATAGTGGTGATGCTGTTGGTGCTGGTGGTGGTGCTAGTGGTGGTGCTGGTGGTGCTAATGGTACTGGTGCTGATGGTGGTGGTGCTGGTGATGGTTCTGGCGCTGTTGGTGGTGCTGCTGGTGGTGGTGCTGGTGGTGGTGGTGCTTGCGGTGGTGGTGCAGGTTCTGGTGGTGGTACTGCTCCTGGTGGTGTTGCTGGTGGTGCTGATGGTGCTAATAGTGGTGGTGCTGATGTTTGTGGTGCTGGTGATCATGGTGGTGCTGGTGCTGGTGGTGCTGGTGGTTGTGCTGGTGGCGGTGGTGGTGGTGCAGGTGGTGCTAGTGCGGTTGGTTGTGCTGGTGATGGTGGTGTTGGTGGATTTGGTGTGGGTGCTGCTGGTGGTGGTCTTGCTGGTGATGCTAGTGGTGCCAATGGTGCTGGTGCTGATGCTTGTGGTGCTGGTGATGGTGGTGGTGCTAGTAGTGGTGATGCTGGTGGTGGTGCTGGTGTTGCTGCTGGTGATGTTGGAGTTAGTGGAGCAGTTGGAGGTGCTGGCAGTGGTGGTATTCGCAGTGGTGGTGCTGGTGGTGGCAGTGGTGCTGCTGGTGGTGGTGGTGGTGTGGGTGCTACTGGTGGTGCTGGTGGTGTTGCTCGTTCTAATAGTCGTAATGCTGATGTTGCTGGTAGTGGTGCTGGTGGTGGTGCTGGTGCTGGTGCTAGTGCCAGGGATGCTGTTGCTAGTGTTGCTGGTGGTGCTGCTAGTCCTGTTGGTGGTGCTCCTGCTGGTGGTGCTGCTGCTGGTGGTGCTTTTGTGGTGTAGCTAGCGGTGGTGGTAATGTAGCTGGTGGTGCTACTGCTGCTGGTGGTGCTGCTGGTGGTGTTGCTGGTCGTGGTGGTGCTGGTGGAGGTGCTGGTGCTGGTGCTGGGATGCTGGTGCTAGTGATGCTGGTTGTGCTGTTGGTGCTGGTCGTGGTACTGCTGCTGGTGGTGCTGCTGGTGGTCGTGCAGGTCGTGGTGCTGCTCGTGGTGGTGCTGGTGGTGCTGGTGGTGTTGATCGAGGTGCTGGTGGTCATAATGCTGGTGGTGGTGCTGGGGATGCTGGTACTAGTGGTGCTGGTGGTGCTGATTGAGCTGTTGGTGGTGCTGGTGGTGCAGGTCGTGATGGTGCTGGTGGTGGTGGTGCTGGTACTGGTGGTGCTGGTAGTGGTAGTGCTGGTGGTGCTGCTGGTGGTGCTTCTGCTGCTGGTGGTGGGGTGGATGCTGGTGCTGGTGATGCTTGTGGTGCTAGTGGTGGTTGTGCTGGTGGCGGTGGTGGTGGTGCAGGTGGTGCTGGTGCTGGTGGTTGTGCCGGTGCTGGTGGTGTTGGTGGAGTTGGTGTGGGTGCTGCTGGTGGTGCTGGTGGTGCTAGTGTTGCTAATGTTGCTGTTGCTGATGCTTGTGGTGCTGGTGATGGCGGTGGTGCTAGTGCCAGGGATGCTGGTGCTAGTGTTGCTGGTGGTGCTGCTAGTCCAGTTGGTGGTGCTCCTGCTGGTGGTGCTGCTGTTGGTGGTGCTTTTTTGGCGTAGCTGGTGGTGGTGGTGATGGTGGAGGTGCTGGTGCTGGTGCTGGAGCTGGGGATGGTGGTTCTATTCATGCTGGTGGTGCTGCTGGTGCCAGTTGTGGTACTGCTGCTGGTGGTGCAGGTCGTGGTGGTGCTGGTGGTGTTGGTGGAGCTGGTGCTGGTGCTGGCAGTGGTGGTGCTGCCAGTGGTGGTGCTGGCAGTGGCCATGGTGCTGCTAGTGGTGGTGGTGCTGGTGTGGTTGCTGCTGGTGGTGCTGGTGCTGGTGGTGGTGCTGGTGTGGATGCTGCTGGTGGTGATGGCGGTGTTGCTGGTGCTAATAGTGGTAATGCTGATGATGCAGGTAGTTGCTGGTGGTGCTGCTAGTGAGGGTTGGTGGTGCTCCTGCTGGTGGTGCTGCTGGTGGTGGTGCTGGCTGTGGTGGTGCTTGCGGTGGTGGTGCAGGTTCTGGTGGTGGTACTGCTCCTGGTGGTGTTGCTGGTGGTGCTGATGGTGCTAATAGTGGTGGTGCTGATGTTTGTGGTGCTGGTGATCATGGTGGTGCTGGTGCTGGTGGTGCTGGTGGTTGTGCTGGTGTTGGTGCTGATGCTGGTGGTGTTGGTGAAGCTGGTGGAGCTGCTGGCAGTGGTGGTGCAGGCAGTGGTGGTCCTGGCGGTGGCAGTGGTGCTGCTGGTGGTGGTAATACTGGTGTGGGTGCTGCTGGTGGTGCTGGTGGTATTGCTGGTGCTAATAGTGGTAATGCTGATGGTGCTGGTAGTGGTGCTGGTGGTGGTGCTGGTGCTGGAGCTAGTGCCAGGGATACTGGTGCTAGTGTTGCTGGTGGTGCTGCTAGTCCTGCTGGTGGTGCTCCTGCTGGTGATGCTGCTGCTGGTGCTGCTTTTGTGGTGTAGCTAGCGGTGGTGGTGCTGTAGCTGGTGGTGGTACTGCTGCTGGTGGTGCTGCTGGTGGTGTTGCTGGTCGTGGTGGTGCTGGTGGAGGTGCTGGTGCTGGGGACGCTGGTGCTTGTGATGCTGGTTGTGCTGCTGGTGCTGGTCGTGGTACTGCTGCTGGTGGTGCTGCTGGTGGTCGTGCAGGTCGTGGTGCTGCTTGTGGTGGTGCTGGTAGTGCTGGTGGTGTTGGCCGAGGTGCTGGTGGTCATAATGCTGGTGGTGGTGCTGGGGATGCTGGTGCTAGTGGTGCTGGTGGTGTTGATTGCGCTGTTGGTGGTGCTGGTGGTGCAGGTCGTGATGGTGCTGGTGGTGGTGCTGGTACTGGAGGTGCTGGTAGTGGTAGTGCTGGTGGTGCTGCTGGTGGTGCTTCTGCTGCTGGTGGTGGGGTGGATGCTGGTGCTGGTGATGCTTGTGGTGCTAGTGGTGGTTGTGCTGGTGGCGGTGGTGGTGGTGCAGGTGGTGCTGGTGCTGGTGGTTGTGCTGGTGCTGGTGGTGTTGGTGGAGTTGGTGTGGGTGCTGCTGTTGGTGCTGGTGCTGGTGGTGCTAGTGGTGCTAATGTTGCTGGTGCTGATGCTTGTGGTGCTGGTGATGGTGGTGGTGCTAGTAGTGGTGGTGCTGGTGGTGGTGCTGGTGTTGCTGCTGGTGATGTTGGAGTTGGTGGAGCAGTTAGAGGTGCTGGCACTGGTGGTATTCACAGTGGTGGTCCTGGCAGTGGCAGTGGTGCTGGTGGTGGTGGTGGTGTGGGTGCTACTGGTGGTGCTGGTGCTGGTGGTGCTAATAGTGGTAATGCTGATGGTTTTGTTAGTGGTGATGGTGGTGGTGCTGGTGCTGGTGCTAGTGCCAGGGATGCTGGTGCTAGTGTTGCTGGTGGTGCTGCTAGTCCTGTTGGTGGTGCTCCTGTTGGTGGTGCTGCTGCTGGTGGTGCTTTTGTGGTGTAGCTAGCGGTGGTGGTGATGTAGCTGGTGGTGCTACTGCTGCTGGTGGTGCTGCTGGTGGTGTTGCTGGTCGTGGTGGTGCTGGTGGAGGTGCTGGTGCTGGTGCTGGGGACGCTGGTGCTATTGATGCTGGTTGTGCTGTTGGTGCTGGTCGTGGTACTGCTGCTGGTGGTGCTGCTGGTGGTCGTGCAGGTTGTGGTGCTGCTCGTGGTGGTTCTGGTGGTGTTGGTGGTGTTGGTCGAGGTGCTGGTGATCATAATGCTGGTGGTGGTGCTGGGGATTCTGGTGCTAGTAGTGCTGGTGGTGCTGATTGCGCTGTTGGTGGTGCTGGTGGTGCAGGTCGTGATGGTGCTGATGGTGGTGGTGCTGGTACTTGTGGTGCTGGTAGTGGTAGTGCTGGTGGTGCTGCTGGTGGTGCTTCTGCTGCTGTTGGTGGGGTGGATGCTGGTGCTGGTGATGCTTGTGGTGCTAGTGGTGGTTGTGCTGGTGGCGGTGGTGGTGGTGCAGGTGGTGCTGGTGCTGGTGGTTGTGCTGGTGCTGGTGGTGTTGGTGGAGTTGGTGTGGGTGCTGCTGTTGGTGCTGGTGCTGGTGGTGCTAGTGGTGCTAATGTTGCTGGTGCTGATGCTTGTGGTGCTGGTGATGGTGGTGGTGCTAGTAGTGGTGGTGCTGGTGGTGGTGCTGGTGTTGCTGCTGGTGATGTTGGAGTTGGTGAAGCAGTTAGAGGTGCTGGCACTGGTGGTATTCACAGCGGAGGTCCTGGCAGTGGCAGTGGTGCTGGTGGTGGTGGTGGTGTGGGTGCTACTGGTGGTGCTGGTGCTGGTGGTGCTAATAGTGGTAATGCTGATGGTTTTGGTAGTTGTGCTGGTGCTGGTGCTGGTGCTGGTGCTAGTGCCAGGGATGCTGGTGCTAGTGTTGCTTGTGGTGCTGCTAGTCCAGTTGGTGGTGCTCCTGCTGGTGGTGCTGCTGTTGGTGGTGCTTTTTTGGCGTAGCTGGTGGTGGTGGTGATGGTGGAGGTGCTGGTGCTGGAGCTGGGGATGGTGGTTCTATTCATGCTGGTGGTGCTGCTGGTGCCAGTTGTGGTACTGCCGCTGGTGGTGCAGGTCGTGGTGGTGCTGGTGGTGTTGGTGGAGCTGGTGCTGGTGCTGGCAGTGGTGGTGCTGCCAGTGGTGGTGCTGGCAGTGGCCATGGTGCTGCTAGTGGTGGTGGTGCTGGTGTGGTTGCTGCTGGTGGTGCTGGTGCTGGTGGTGTTGCTGGTGTGGATGCTGCTGGTGGTGCTGGTGGTGTTGCTGGTGCTAATAGTGGTAATGCTGATGATGCAGGTAGTGGTGCTGGTGGTGGTGCTGGTGCTGGTGCTAATGCTGGGGATGCCGGTGCTAGTGCTGCTGGTGGTGCTGCTAGTGAGGGTTGGTGGTGCTCCTGCTGGTGGTGCTGCTGGTGGTGGTGCTGGCTGTGGTGGTGCTTGCGGTGGTGGTGCAGGTTCTGGTGGTGGTACTGCTCCTGGTGGTGTTGCTGGTGGTGCTGATGGTGCTAATAGTGGTGGTGCTGATGTTTGTGGTGCTGGTGATCATGGTGGTGCTGGTGCTGATGGTGCTGGTGGTTGTGCTGGTGTTGGTGCTGATGCTGGTGGTGTTGGTGAAGCTGGTGGAGCTGCTGGCAGTGGTGGTGCAGGCAGTGGTGGTCCTGGCGGTGGCAGTGGTGGTCCTGGTGGTGGTAATGCTGGTGTGGTTGCTGCTGGTGGTGCTGGTGGTATTGCTGGTGCTAATACTGGTAATGCTGATGGTGCTGGTAGTGGTGCTGGTGGTGGTGCTGGTGCTGGCGCTAGTGCCAGGGATACTGGTGCTAGTGTTGCTGGTGGTGCTGCTAGTCCTGTTGGTGGTGCTCCTGCTGGTGGTGCCGCTGCTGGTGGTGCTTTTGTGGTGTAGCTAGCGGTGGTGGTGCTGTAGCTGGTGGTGGTACTGCTGCTGGTGGTGCTGCTAGTCCTGTTGGTGGTGCTCCTGCTGGTGGTGCCGCTGCTGGTGGTGCTTTTGTGGTGTAGCTAGCGGTGGTGGTGCTGTAGCTGGTGGTGGTACTGCTGCTGGTGGTGCTGCTGGTGGTGTTGCTGGTCGTGGTGGTGCTGGTGGAGGTGCTGGTGCTGGTGCTGGGGACGCTGGTGATAGTGATGCTGGTTGTGCTGCTGGTGCTGGTCGTGGTACTGCTGCTGGTGGTGGTGCTGGTGGTCGTGCAGGTCGTGGTGCTGCTCGTGGTGGTGCTGGTGGTGCTGGTGGTGTTGGCCGAGGTGCTGGTGGTCATAATGCTGGTGGTGGTGCTGGGGATGCTGGTGCTAGTGGTGCTGGTGGTGCTGATTGCGCTGTTGGTGGTGCTGGTGGTGCAGTTCGTGATGGTGCAGGTGGTGGTGGTGCTGGTGCTGGTGGTGCTGGTAGTGGTAGTGCTGGTGGTGCTGCTGGTGGTGCTTCTGCTGCTGGTGGTGGGGTGGATGCTGGTGCTGGTGATGCTTGTGGTGCTAGTGGTGGTTGTGCTGGTGGCGGTGGTGGTGGTGCAGGTGGTGCTGGTGCTGGTGGTTGTGCTGGTGCTGGTGGTGTTGGTGGAGTTGGTGTGGGTGCTGCTGGTGGTGCTGGTGCTGGTGGTGCTAGTGGTGCTAATGTTGCTGGTGCTGATGCTTGTGGTGCTGATGATGGTGGTGGTGCTAGTAGTGGTGGTGCTGGTGGTGATGCTGGTGTTGCTGCTGGTGATGTTGGAGTTGGTGGAGCAGTTAGAGGTGCTGGCACTGGTGGTATTCACAGTGGTGGTCCTGGCAGTGGCAGTGGTGCTGGTGGTGGTGGTGGTGTGGGTGCTACTGGTGGTGCTGGTGCTGGTGGTGCTAATAGTGGTAATGCTGATGGTTTTGTTAGTGGTGATGGTGGTGGTGCTGGTGCTGGTGCTAGTGCCAGGGATGCTGGTGCTAGTGTTGCTGGTGGTGCTGCTAGTCCTGTTGGTGGTGCTCCTGCTGGTGGTGCTGCTGCTGGTGGTGCTTTTTTGGCGTAGCTGGTGGTGGTGGTGATGGTGGAGGTGCTGGTGCTGGAGCTGGGGATGGTGGTTCTATTCGTGCTGGTGGTGCTGCTGGTGCCAGTTGTGGCACTGCTGCTGGTGGTGCAGGTCGTGGTGGTGCTGGTGGTGTTGGTGGAGCTGGTGCTGGTGCTGGCAGTGGTGGTGCTGCCAGTGGTGGTGCTGGCAGTGGCCATGGTGCTGCTAGTGGTGGTGGCGCTGGTGTGGTTGCTGCTGGTGGTGCTGGTACTGGTGGTGGTGCTGGTGTGGATGCTGCTGGTGGTGCTGGTGGTGTTGCTGGTGCTAATAGTGGTAATGCTGATGATGCAGGTAGTGGTGCTGGTGGTGGTGCTGGTGCTGGTGCTAATGCTGGGGATGCCGGTGCTAGTGCTGCTGGTGGTGCTGCTAGTGAGGGTTGGTGGTGCTCCTGCTGGTGGTGCTGCTGGTGGTGGTGCTGGCTGTGGTGGTGCTTGCGGTGGTGGTGCAGGTTCTGGTGGTGGTACTGCTCCTGGTGGTGTTGCTGGTGGTGCTGATGGTGCTAATAGTGGTGGTGCTGATGTTTGTGGTGCTGGTGATCATGGTGGTGCTGGTGCTGATGGTGCTGGTGGTTGTGCTGGTGTTGGTGCTGATGCTGGTGGTGTTGGTGAAGCTGGTGGAGCTGCTGGCAGTGGTGGTGCAGGCAGTGGTGGTCCTGGCGGTGGCAGTGGTGGTCCTGGTGGTGGTAATGCTGGTGTGGTTGCTGCTGGTGGTGCTGGTGGTATTGCTGGTGCTAATACTGGTAATGCTGATGGTGCTGGTAGTGGTGCTGGTGGTGGTGCTGGTGCTGGCGCTAGTGCCAGGGATACTGGTGCTAGTGTTGCTGCTGGTGCTGCTAGTCCTGCTGGTGGTGCTCCTGCTGGTGGTGCCGCTGCTGGTGGTGCTTTTGTGGTGTAGCTAGCGGTGGTGGTGCTGTAGCTGGTGGTGGTACTGCTGCTGGTGGTGCTGCTGGTGGTGTTGCTGGTCGTGGTGGTGCTGGTGGAGGTGCTGGTGCTGGTGCTGGGGACGCTGGTGATAGTGATGCTGGTTGTGCTGCTGGTGCTGGTCGTGGTACTGCTGCTGGTGGTGGTGCTGGTGGTCGTGCAGGTCGTGGTGCTGCTCGTGGTGGTGCTGGTGGTGCTGGTGGTGTTGGCCGAGGTGCTGGTGGTCATAATGCTGGTGGTGGTGCTGGGGATGCTGGTGCTAGTGGTGCTGGTGGTGCTGATTGCGCTGTTGGTGGTGCTGGTGGTGCAGTTCGTGATGGTGCAGGTGGTGGTGGTGCTGGTGCTTGTGGTGCTGGTAGTGGTAGTGCTGGTGGTGCTGCTGGTGGTGCTTCTGCTGCTGGTGGTGGGGTGGATGCTGGTGCTGGTGATGCTTGTGGTGCTAGTGGTGGTTGTGCTGGTGGCGGTGGTGGTGGTGCAGGTGGTGCTGGTGCTGGTGGTTGTGCTGGTGCTGGTGGTGTTGGTGGAGTTGGTGTGGGTGCTGCTGGTGGTGCTGGTGCTGGTGGTGCTAGTGGTGCTAATGTTGCTGGTGCTGATGCTTGTGGTGCTGATGATGGTGGTGGTGCTAGTAGTGGTGGTGCTGGTGGTGATGCTGGTGTTGCTGCTGGTGATGTTGGAGTTGGTGGAGCAGTTAGAGGTGCTGGCACTGGTGGTATTCACAGTGGTGGTCCTGGCAGTGGCAGTGGTGCTGGTGGTGGTGGTGGTGTGGGTGCTACTGGTGGTGCTGGTGCTGGTGGTGCTAATAGTGGTAATGCTGATGGTTTTGTTAGTGGTGATGGTGGTGGTGCTGGTGCTGGTGCTAGTGCCAGGGATGCTGGTGCTAGTGTTGCTGGTGGTGCTGCTAGTCCTGTTGGTGGTGCTCCTGCTGGTGGTGCTGCTGCTGGTGGTGCTTTTTTGGCGTAGCTGGTGGTGGTGGTGATGGTGGAGGTGCTGGTGCTGGAGCTGGGGTTGGTGGTTCTATTCGTGCTGGTGGTGCTGCTGGTGCCAGTTGTGGCACTGCTGCTGGTGGTGCAGGTCGTGGTGGTGCTGGTGGTGTTGGTGGAGCTGGTGCTGGTGCTGGCAGTGGTGGTGCTGCCAGTGGTGGTGCTGGCAGTGGCCATGGTGCTGCTAGTGGTGGTGGTGCTGGTGTGGTTGCTGCTGGTGGTGCTGGTGCTGGTGGTGGTGCTGGTGTGGATGCTGCTGGTGGTGCTGGTGGTGTTGCTGGTGCTAATAGTGGTAATGCTGATGGTGCAGGTAGTGGTGCTGGTGGTGGTGCTGGTGCTGGTGCTAGTGCTGGGGATGCTGGTGCTAGTGTTGCTGGTGGTGCTGCTAGTGCAGTTGGTGGTGCTCCTGCTGGTGGTGCTGCTGGTGGTGGTGCTGGTTGTCGTGGTGCTTGCGTTGGTGATGCAGGTTCTGGTGGTGGTACTGCTCCTGGTGGTGTTGCTGGTGGTGCTGATAGTGCTAATAGTGGTGTTGCTGATGTATGTGGTGCTGCCGATCATGGTGGTGCTGGTGCTGGTGGTGCTGGTGGTTGTGCTGGTGTTGGTGCTGATGCTGGTGGTGTTGGTGAAGCTGGTGGAGCCGCTGGCAGTAGTGGTGCAGGCAGTGGTGGTCCTGGCGGTGGCAGTGGTGCTGCTGGTGGTGGTAATGCTGGTGTAGGTGCTGGTGGTATTGCTGGTGCTAATAGTGGTAATGCTGATGGTGCTGGTAGTGGTGCTGGTGGTGGTGCTGGTGCTGGAGCTAGTGCCAGGGATACTGGTGCTAGTGTTGCTGGTGGTGCTGCTAGTCCTGTTGGTGGTGCTCCTGCTGGTGGTGCTGCTGATGGTAGTGCTTTTGTGGTGTAGCTAGCGGTGGTGGTGCTGTTGCTGGTGGTGGTACTGCTGCTGGTGATGCAGGTCGTGGTGCTGCTCGTGGTGGTGCTGGTTGTGTTGGTGGTGTTGGTGGTGCTGGTCGAGGTGCTGGTGGTCATAATGCTGGTTGTGCTGGGGTTGCTGGTGCTAGGGGTGCTGGTGGTGCTGATTGCGCTGTTGGTGGTGCTCCTGCTGGTTCTAGTGGTGCAGGTCGTGATGGTGCTGGTGGTGGTGGTGCTGGTGCTGGTGGTGCTGGTAGTGGTAGTGCTGGTGGTGCTGCTGGTGCTGCTTCTGATGCTGGTGCTGGTGTTGGTGCTTGTGCTGGTGATGCTTGTGGTGCTAGTGGTGGTTGTGCTGGTGGTGGTGCAGGTCATGGTGCTGCTGGTGGTGGTGCTGATGGTGTTTGTGGAGCTAGTGCTGGTGCTGGCAGTGGTGGTGCTGCCAGTGGTGGTGCTGGCAGTGGCCATGGTGCTGCTAGTGGTGGTGGTGCCGGTGTGGTTGCTGCTGGTGGTGTTGGTGCTGGTGGTGCTGATGGTGCTAATAGTGGTGGTGCTGATGTTTGTGGTGCTGGTGTTCATGGTGGTGCTGGTGCTGGTGGTGCTGGTGGTTGTGCTGGTGTTGGTGCTGATGCTGGTGGTGTTGGTGAAGCTGGTGGAGCTGCTGGCAGTGGTGGTGCAGGCAGTGGTGGTCCTGGCGGTGGCAGTGGTGCTGCTGGTGGTGGTAATGCTGGTGTGGGTGCTGCCGGTGGTGCTGGTGGTATTGCTGGTGCTAATAATGGTAATGCTGATGGTGCTGGTAGTGGTGCTGGTTGTGGTGCAGGGACACTGGTGCTAGTGTTGCTGGTGGTGCTGCTAGTCCTGCTGGTGGTGCTCCTGCTGGTGGTGCTGCTGCTGGTGGTGCTTTTGTGGTGTAGCTAGCGGTGGTGGTGCTGTAGCTGGTGGTGGTACTGCTGCTGGTGGTGCTGCTGGTGGTGTTGCTGGTCGTGGAGGTGCTGGTGCTGGTGCTGGGGACGCTGGTGCTTGTGATGCTGGTTGTGCTGCTGGTGCTGGTCGTGGTACTGCTGCTGGTGGTGCTGCAGGTGGTCGTGCAGGTCGTGGTGCTGCTCGTGGTGGTGCTGGTGGTGCTGGTGGTGTTGGCCGAGGTGCTGGTGGTCATAATGCTGGTAGTGGTGCTGGGGATGCTGGTACTAGTGGTGCTGGTGGTGCTGATTGCGCTGTTGGTGGTGCTGGTGGTGCAGGTCGTGATGGTGCTGGTGGTGGTGGTGCTTGTGCTGGTGGTGCTGGTAGTGGTAGTGCTGGTGGTGCTGCTGGTGGTGCTTCTGCTGCTGGTAGTGGGGTGGATGCTGGTGCTGGTGATGCTTGTGGTGCTAGTGGTGGTTGTGCTGGTGGCGGTGGTGGTGGTGCAGGTGGTGCTGGTGCTGGTGGTTGTGCTGGTGCTGGTGGTGTTGGTGGAGTTGGTGTGGGTGCTGCTGGTGGTGCTGGTGCTGTTGGTGCTAATGGTGCTAATGTTGCTGGTGCTGATGCTTGTGGTGCTGGTGATGGTGGTGGTGCTAGTAGTGGTGGTGCTGGTGGTGGTGCTGGTGTTGCTGCTGGTGATGTTGGAGTTGGTGGAGCAGTTAGAGGTGCTGGCACTGGTGGTATTCACAGTGGTGGTCCTGGCAGTGGCAGTGGTGCTGGTGGTGGTGGTGGTGTGGGTGCTACTGGTGGTGCTGGTGCTGGTGGTGCTAATAGTGGTAATGCTGATGGTTTTGGTAGTGGTGATGGTGGTGGTGCTGGTGCTGGTGCTAGTGCCAGGGATGCTGGTGCTAGTGTTGCTTGTGGTGCTGTTAGTCCTGTTGGTGGTGCTCCTGCTGGTGGTGCTGCTGCTGGTGGTGCTTTTTTGGCGTAGCTGGTGGTGGTGGTGATGGTGGAGGTGCTGGTGCTGGAGCTGGGGATGGTGGTTCTATTCGTGCTGGTGGTGCTGCTGGTGCCAGTTGTGGCACTGCTGCTGGTGGTGCAGGTCGTGGTGGTGCTGGTGGTGTTGGTGGAGCTGGTGCTGGTGCTGGCAGTGGTGGTGCTGCCAGTGGTGGTGCTGGCAGTGGCCATGGTGCTGCTAGTGGTGGTGGTGCTGGTGTGGTTGCTGCTGGTGGTGCTGGTGCTGGTGGTGGTGCTGGTGTGGATGCTGCTGGTGGTGCTGGTGGTGTTGCTGGTGCTAATAGTGGTAATGCTGATGGTGCAGGTAGTGGTGCTGGTGGTGGTGCTGGTGCTGTTGCTAGTGCTGGGGATGCTGGTGCTAGTGTTGCTGGTGGTGCTGCTAGTGCAGTTGGTGGTGCTCCTGCTGGTGGTGCTGCTGGTGGTGGTGCTGGTTGTCGTGGTGCTTGCGTTGGTGATGCAGGTTCTGGTGGTGGTACTGCTCCTGGTGGTGTTGCTGGTGGTGCTGATGGTGCTAATTGTGGTGTTGCTGATGTACGTGGTGCTGCTGATCATGGTGGTGCTGGTGCTGGTGGTTGTGCTGGTGTTGGTGCTGATGCTGGTGGTGTTGGTGAAGCTGGTGGAGCTGCTGGCAGTAGTAGTGCAGGCAGTGGTGGTCCTGGTGGTGGCAGTGGTGCTGCTGGTGGTGGTAATGCTGGTGTAGGTGCTGCTGGTGGTGCTGGTGGTATTGCTGGTGCTAATAGTGGTAATGCTGATGGTGCTGGTAGTGGTGCTGGTGGTGGTGCTGGTGCTGGCGCTAGTGCCAGGGATACTGGTGCTAGTGTTGCTGGTGGTGCTGCTAGTCCTGTTGGTGGTGCTCCTGCTGATGGTGCTGCTGCTGGTGGTGCTTTTGTGGTGTAGCTAGCGGTGGTGGTGCTGTTGCTGGTGGTGGTACTGCTGCTGGTGGTGCTGCTGGTGGTCATGCAGGTCGTGGTGCTGCTCGTGCTGGTGCTGGTGGTGTTGGTGGTGTTGGTGGTGCTGGTCGAGGTGCTGGTGGTCATAATGCTGGTTGTGCTGGGGTTGCTGGTGCTAGGGGTGCTGGTGGTGCTGATTGCGCTGTTGGTGGTGCTCCTGCTGGTTCTGGTGGTGCAGGTCGTGATGGTGCTGGTGGTGGTGGTGCTGGTGCTGGTGGTGCTGGTAGTGGTAGTGCTGGTGGTGCTGCTGGTGGTGCTTCTGATGCTGGTGCTGGTGTTGGTGCTTGTGCTGGTGATGCTTGTGGTGCTAGTGGTGGTTGTGCTGGTGGTGGTGCAGGTCATGGTGCTGCTGGTGGTGGTGATGATGGTGTTTGTGGAGCTAGTGCTGGTGCTGGCAGTGGTGGTGCTGCCAGTGGTGGTGCTGGCAGTGGCCGTGGTGCTGCTAGTGGTGGTGGTGCCGGTGTGGTTGCTGCTGGTGGTGTTGGTGCTGGTGGTACTGATGGTGCTAATAGTGGTGGTGCTGATGTTTGTGGTGCTGGTGATCATGGTCGTGCTGGTGGCGGTCGTGCTGTTGGTCATGCTGGTGTTGGTGCTGGTGGTGTTGGTGAAGCTGGTGGAGCTGCTGGGAGTGGTTGTGCTGGCAGTGGTGGTCCTGGCAGTGGCAGTGGTGCTGCTGCTGGTGGTAGTGCTGGTGTGGGTGCTGCTGGTGTTGCTGGTGCAAATAGTGGTAATGCTGATGGTGCTGGTAGTGGTGCTGGTGGTGGTGCTGGTGCTGGCGCTAGTGCTGGGGATGCTGTTTCAAGTGTTGCTGCTGGTGCTGCTAGTGCTGTTGGTGGTGCTCCTGCTGGTGGTGGTAGTGCTGGTGGTGGTGCTGGTGGTGGTGGCTGTGCTGTATCTGGTGGTTGTGCTGCTGCTGCTGGTGCTGATACTGGTGGTGCGGATGGTTGTGGTGTTGGTGCTGGTGGTGCACGTGATGCTGGTGGTGGTGCTGGTACTTTGTGCTGGTGGTGTTGGTGGAGCTAGTGGTGGCTGTGCCAGTGGTATTGCTGGCCGTGGCTGTGGTGCTGCTGGTGGTGGTGGTGCTGGTGTGGGTGGTGCTGGTGGTGCTGGCACTGGTGGTGATGTTGGTGCTAATGGTGGTGGTGTTGATGGTTGTGGAGTTGGTGATGGTGGTGGTGCTGATGCTGCTGATGCTGGTGTTGGTGCTGGTGCTGGTGGTGATGGTGCTGGTGCTGCTGGTGCTGGTGTTGGTGCTGGTGCTGGTGCTGGTGGTGTTGGTGCTGGTGTGGGTGGTGCTCGTGGTGCTGGCACTGGTGGTGATGTTGGTGCTAATGGTGGTGGTGCTGATGGTTGTGGAGTTGGTGATGGTGGTGGTGCTGATGCTGCTGATGCTGGTGGTGGTGCTGGTGCTGGTGGTGATGGTGCTGGTGGATATGGTGGAGGTGCTGGCAGTGGTGGAGCAAACAGTAGTTATCCTGGTAGTGGTAGTGCTGCTGCTGGTGTTGGTGGTGTTGGTGGGTGCTGCCAGTGATGCTGGTGTGAATAGTGGTGATGTTGATGGTGCTGGTGGTGGTGCTAGTGGTGGTGCTGGTTCTGATGCTGGTGGTGCTAATGGTAATGGGGCTGATGGTGGTGGTGCTGGTGATGGTGCTGGTGCTGATGGTGGTGGTGCTTGTCGTGGTGCTGTTGGTGGTGATGCTGGTGGTGATAGTCTTGCTGGTTTTTCTGGTGGTGCTTACGGTGCTGATACTGATAGTGCTGGTGGTGCTGGTGGTGGTTCTGCTGCTGGTGGTGATGGTGCTGGTGTTGCTTGTGGTGGTGGTGCTGGTGCTGCAGGTGCTGGTGCTGGTGGCACTGGCGGTGGTGCTGACAGTGGTGGTGCTGGTGGTGGTATGGTGGTGGTGCTGATGCTGCTGGTGGTGCTGGCACTGCTGGTGGTGCTGGTGCTGGTTTTGCTGCTGGTGGTGGTGCTGGTGGTGGTGGTGGTGCTGGTGGCGGTGCTGGAGCTGGTGATGGTGCTGCTGCTGGTTGTGCTGGTGGCGGTGGTGCTGGTGGTGATGGTCGTGCTGGTTTTGCTGGTGGTGCTTCTGGTGCTGATACTGATAGTGCTGGTGGTGCTGGTGGTCGTTCTGCTGCTGGTGGTGCTGGTGCTGGTAGTGGTGGTGCTGATGGGGGTGGTGTTGGTGGTGGTGCTGGTGCTGGTGGTGCTGGCGGTTCCTGTGGTGCTGGTGGTTGTGGTGCTGGTGCTGCTGGTGGTGCTGGTGGTGGTGGTGCTGGTGGTGGTGGTGCTTGTGGTGGTGCTGGTGCTGGTGCTGGTGGTGTTGGTGGTGCTAATAGTGGTAATGCTGATGGTGCTGGTGGTGGTGCTGGTGCTGGTGCTGCTGCAGGTGTTGCTAGTTCTGGTGGTGCTGGCGGTGGTGGTGCTGGTGCTGGTGGTGGTACTGCTGCTGGTGATTCTGGTGCTGGTTCTGGGGATGCTGGTTCTAATGGTGCTGGTGGAGCTGCTGGTGCTGGTTGTGATGCTCCTGCTGGTGGTGTGGCGGAAGTTCTGACAGTAGTGTTCCTTTTGGTGATTGTGCTCGTCGTGCTGGTGGAGTTTGTGGCACTGGTGGAGGTGCTGGCTGTGGAAGTGCTGGTGGTGGTGCTGGGGGTGCTGGTGCTAGTGCAGGTCGATGTGGTGCTAGTGGTGCTGGTAGTGGTGGTGCTGGTGGTGTTGGTAGTGGTGCTGCTGCTGGTGGTGGTGGTCGTGCTGGCAATGGTGTTGCTGATGGTGGTGGTGTTCCTGGTGGTGCTGGTGCTGGTGGTGCTGCTGGTGCTGGTGATGATGGCAGTGGTGGTGTTGCTGTTGGTGGAGATGGTGGTGGTGCTGGCAGTGGTGGTGGTGCTGGTGCTGGTGGTGCTGGTGCTGGTGGTGGTGCTGGTGCTGGTTCTGCTGCTGGTGGTGGTGGTGGTGGTGGTGCCGGTGATGATGCTGGAGCTGGTGATGGTGCTGCATCTGGTGGTGCTGGTGCTGGTAGTGGTGGCTGATGGTGGTGGTGTTGGTGGTGGTGCTGTTTCTGGTGGTGCTCGTGGTGCTGGTGGTTGTGGTGCTAGTGATGGTGGTGGTGGTGCTGGTGGTGGTGGTGCTGGTGTTGCTGGTAGTGGTAGTGCTGGTGGTGGTGCTTCTGCTGCTGGTGTTGGTGCTGATGGTGGTGGTGTTCGTGGTGGTGCTGGTGCTGGTGATGCCCATGGTGCTAGTGGTGGTGGTGCTGGGTGGCGGTGGTGCTGGTGCCGGTGGTGCTGCTGCTGGTGGTGGTGCTTGCGCTGGTAGTGTTGGTGGAGTTGGTGTGGGTGCTGCTGGTGGTGCTGGTGCTGGTGGTGCTGGTGCTGATGGTTGTGGTGCTGGCGATGGTGGTGCTGGTGTTGCTGCTGGTGATGTTGGTGTTGGTGTAGCAGTTGGAGGTGCTGGCGCTGGTGGTATTCGCAGTTGTTTCCTGGCGGTAGCAGTGGTGCTGCTGGTGGTGGTTTGGGTGCTAGTAGTGGTGCTGGTGGTGGTGGTGCTAATAGTGGCGAGGCCGATACTGCTGGTGGTGGTGCTGGTGGTGGTGCTGCTGGTGGTGGTGGTGCTAGTAGTGGTGGTGCTGGTGTTGCTGCTGGTGATGTTGGAGTTGGTGGAGCAGTTGGAGATGCTGGCAGTGGTGGTATTCGCAGTGGTGGTCCTGGTGGTGGCAGTGGTGCTGCTGGTGGTGGTGTGGGAGCTACTGGTGGTGCTGGTGGTGTTGCTGGTGTTAATAGTGGTAATGCTGATGGTGCTGGTAGTGGTGCTGGTGGTGGTGCTGGTGCTAGTGCCAGGGATGCTGGTGCTAGTGTTGCTGGTGGTGCTGCTAGTCCTGTTGGTGGTGCTCCTGCTGGTGGTGCTGCTGGTGGTGCTTTTGTGGTGTTGCTAGCGGTGGTGTTGCTGTTGCTGGTGGTGGTACTGCTGCTGGTGGTGCTGCTGGTGGTGTTGCTGGTCGTGGTGGTGCTGGTGGAGATGCTGGTGCTGATGCTGCGGACTCTGGTGCTAGTGATGCTGGTTGTGCTGCTGGTAGTCGTGCAGGTCGTGGTGCTGCTCGTGGTGGTGCTGGTGGTGCTGGTGGTGCTGGTGGTGCTGGTCGAGGTGCTGGTGATCATAATGCTGGTGGTGGTGCTGGGGATGCTGGAGCTAGTGGTGCTGGTGGTGCTGATTGTGCTGTTGGTGGTGCTGGTGGTGCAGATCATGATGGTGCTGGTGGTGCTGGTGCTGGTGCTGGTGGTGCTGGTAGTGGTAGTGCTGGTGGTGCTGCTGGTGGTGCTTCTGCTGCTGGTGATGGGGTGGATGCTGGTGCTGGTGATGCTTGTGGTGCTAGTGGTGGTTGTGCTGGTGGCGGTGGTTGTGGTGCAGGTGGTGCTGGTGCTGGTGGTTGTGCTGGTGCTGGTGGTGTTGGTGGAGTTGGTGTGGGTGCTGCTGGTGGTGCTGGTGCTGGTGGTGTTAGTGGTGCTAGTGGTGCTGGTGCTGATGCTTGTGGTGCTGGTGATGGTGGCGGTGCTGGATCTGGTGGTGCTGCTGCTGCTGGTGGTGCTGATGCTGGTGGTGCTGGTGGTGCTAGTGTTGGTGCTGGTGGTGCTGGTGGTGCAGGTGATGCTCGTGGTGGTGCTGGTACTTTGTGCTGGTGGTGTTGGTGGAGCTAGTGGAGGTGCCAGCAGTTGTGGCACTGCCAGTGGTGGTGAAGGCTGTGGCCGTGGGGCTGGTGGTGGTGATGGTGCTGGTGTGGAGGGTGCTGGTGGTGCTGGCACTGGTGGTGATGTTGGTGCTAATGGTGGTGGTGCTGATGGTTGTGGAGTTGGTGATGGTGGTGATGCTGATGCTGCTGATGCTGGTGTTGGTGCTGGTGCTGGTGGTGTTGGTGGACCTGGTGGAGGTGCTGGCTGTGGTGGAGCTGGCAGTGATGATCCTGGTAGTGGCAGTGTTGCTGCTGGTGGTGGTGGTGTTGGTGGGTGCTGCTGGTGGTGCTGGTGCTAATAGTGGTGATGCTGATGGTGCTGGTGATGATGCTAGTGGTGGTGCTGGTGCTGGTGTTGGTGGTGCTAATGGTACTGGTGCTGATGGTGGTGGCGCTGGTGATGGTGGTGGTGCTGGTGATGGTGCTGGTGTTGTTGGTGGTGCTGCTGGTGGTGGTGTTGCTGGTGGTGGTGGTGCTGGTTGTGATTCTGGTGCTGGTTTTGCTGGTGCTGGTGATGGTATTGTTGGTGGTGCTGCTGGTGGTGGATGTGGCACTGGTGCTGGTGGTGCGGCTGGTGGTGATGCTGTTGGTGGTGCTGGTGTTGGTGCTGGTGCTGGTGGTGTTGTTGTACTGGTGGAACTGCTTGCAGTGGTGGTGCTGGCAGTGATGTTCCTGGTGGTTGCTCTGGTACTGCTGGTGGTGGTGGTGTTGGTGGGTGCTGCTGGTGGTGCTGGTGCTAATAGTGGTGATGCTGATGGTGCTAATAGTGGTGATACTGATGGTGCTGGTGTGGGCGCTTCTGGTGGTGCTGCTGCTGGTGGTGCTAATGGTGGTGGTGCTGATAGTTGCGGTGTTGGTGATGGTGAGGGTGCTGCTGGTAGAGGTGCTGGTGGTGGTGCTGGTGTTGGTACTGGTGCTGGTGGTATTGGTGTAGCTGGTGGAACTGCTGGCAGTGGTGGTCCTGCTGGTGGCAGTGGTGCTGCTGTTGGTGGTGGTGCTGGTGTGGGCACTGCTGGTGGTGCTGGTACTTGAGGTGCAATTAATGGTGATGCTGTTGGTGCTGGTGCTGGTGCTGGTGCTGGTGGTGGTGCTGGCAATGGTGGTGCTGCCTGTGGTGGTGCTGGCAGTAGCCGTGATGCTGGTAGTGGTGTTGGTGCTGGTGTTGCTGGTGGTAGTGCTGATGTTTGTGATGCTGGTGATGGTGGTGGTGCTGGTGGTGGTGCTGATGTTGGTGCTGGTGCTGGTGGTGTTGGTGGAGCTGGTGCTGGTGATGGCAGTGGTGGGGCTGCCAGTGGTGGTGCTGGCAGTGGCCGTGGTGCTGCTAGTGGTGGTGGTGCTGGTGTGATTGCTGCTGGTGGTGCTGGTGCTGGTGGTGCTGATGGTGCTAATAGTGGTGGTGCTAATGTTTATGGTGCTGGTGATAATGGTTGTGCTGGTGGTGGTGGTGCTGGTGGTTGTGCTGGTGTTGGTGCCGATGCTGGTGGTGTTGGTGAAGCTGGTGGAGCTGCTGGCAGTGGTGGTGCTGACAGTGGTGGTCCTGACGGTGGCAGTGGTGCTGCTGGTGGTGGTGATGCTGGTGTGGGTGCTGCTGGTGGTGCTAGTGGTGGTTGTGCTGGTGGCGGTGGTGGTGGTGCAGGTGGTGCTAGTGCTGGTGGTTGTGCTGGTGATGGTGGTGTTGGTGGAGTTGGTGTGGGTGCTGCTGGTGGTGGTCGTGCTGGTGATGCTATTGCTGCTAATGGTGCTGGTGCTGATGCTTGTGGTGCTGGTGATGGTGGTGGTGCTAGTAGTGGTGGTGCTGGTGTTGCTGCTGGTGATGCTGGAGTTGGTGGAGCAGTTGGAGATGCTGGCAGTGGTGGTATTCACAGTGGTGGTCCTGGTGGTGGCAGTGGTGCTGCTGGTGGTGGTGTGGGTGCTACTGGTGGTGCTGGTGGTGTTGCTGGTGTTAATAGTGGTAATGCTGATGGTGCTGGTAGTGGTGCTGGTGGTGGTGCTGGTGCTAGTGCCAGGGATGCTGGTGCTATTGTTGCTGGTGGTGCTGCTAGTCCTGTTGGTGGTGCTCCTGCTGGTGGTGCTGCTGCTGGTGGTGCTTTTGTGGTGTTGCTAGCAGTGGTGTTGCTGCTGCTCGTGGTGGTACTGCTGCTGGTGGTGCTGCTGGTGGTGTTGCTGGTTGTGGTGGTGCTGGTGGAGATGCTGGTGCTGATGCTGCGGATGCTGGTGCTAGTGATGCTGGTTGTGCTGCTGGTAGTCGTGCAGGTCGTGGTGCTGCTCGTGGTGGTGCTGGTGGTGCTGGTGGTGTTGGTGGTGCTGGTCGAGGTGCTGGTGATCATAATGCTGGTGGTGGTGCTGGGGATGCTGGTGCTAGTGGTGCTGGTGGTGCTGATTGTGCTGTTGGTGGTGCTGGTGGTGCAGATCATGATGGTGCTGGTGTTGCTGGTGCTGGTGCTGGTGGTGCTGGTAGTGGTAGTGCTGGTGGTGCTGCTGGTGGTGCTTCTGCTGCTGGTGATGGGGTGGATGCTGGTGCTGGTGATGCTTGTGGTGCTAGTGGTGGTTGTGCTGGTGGCGGTGGTTGTGGTGCAGGTGGTGCTGGTGGTTGTGCTGGTGCTGGTGGTGTTGGTGGAGTTGGTGTGGGTGCTGCTGGTGGTGCTGGTGCTGGTGGTGCTAGTGGTGCTAATGGTGCTGGTGCTGATGCTTGTGGTGCTGGTGATGGTGGTGGTGCTAGTAGTGGTGGTGCTGGTGGTTGTGCTGGTGTTGCTGCTGGTGATGTTGGAGTTGGTGGAGCAGTTAGAGGTGTTGGCACTGGTGGTATTCACAGTGGTGGTCCTAGCGGTGGCAGTGGTGCTGGTGGTGGTGGTGGTGTGGGTGCTACTGGTGGTGCTGGTGCTGGTGGTGCTAATAGTGGTAATGCTGATGGTTTTGGTAGTGGTGATGGTGGTGGTGCTGGTGCTAGTGCTAGTGCCAGGGATGCTGGTGCTAGTGTTGCTGGTGGTGCTGCTAGTCCTGTTGGTGGTGCTCCTGCTGGTGGTGCTGCTGTTGGTGGTGCTTTTTTGGCATAGCTGGTGGTGGTGATGGTGGAGGTGCTGGTGCTGGAGCTGGGGATGGTGGTTCTATTCATGCTGGTGGTGCTGCTGGTGCCAGTCATGGTAGTGCTGCTGGTGGTGCAGGTCATGGTGCTGCTGGTGGTGGTGCTGGTGGTGTTGGTGGAGCTAGTGCTGGTGCTGGCAGTGGTGGTGCTGCCAGTGGTGGTGCTGGCAGTGGCCGTGGTGCTGCTAGTGGTGGTGGTGCTGGTGTGGTTGCTGCTGGTGGTGCTGGTGCTGGTGGTGCTGATGGTGCTAATAGTGGTGGTGCTGATGTTTGTGGTGCTGGTGATCATGGTTGTGCTGGTGGCGGTGGTGCTGGTGATCATGCTGGTGTTGGTGCTGGTGCTGGTGGTGTTGGTGAAGCTGGTGGAGCTGCTGGGAGTGGTGGTGCTGGCAGTGGTGATCCTGGCAGTGGCAGTGGTGTTGCTGCTGGTGGTAGTGCTGGTGTGGGTGCTGCTGGTGTTGCTGGTGCAAATAGTGGTAATGCTGATGGTGCTGGTAGTGGTGCTGGTGGTGGTGCTGGTGCTGGTGCTAGTGCTGGGGATGCTGTTGCAAGTGTTGCTGCTGGTGCTGCTAGTGCTGTTGGTGGTGCTCCTGCTGGTGGTTCTGCAAGTGGTGGTGATGGTTGTGGTGGTGCATGCGGTGGTGGTGCAGGTGCTGGTGGTGGTACTGCTGCTGGCGGTGCTCCTGGTGGTCTTGCTGGTGCTGGTGGTGCTGGTGGAGGTGCTGCGGATGCTGGTGCTAGTGGTGCTGCTGGTGCTGGTAGTGCTGGTAGTGGGAGTACTGGTGGTGGTGCTTCTGCTGCTGGTGTTGGTGCTGATGGTGGTGGTGTTCGTGGTGGTGCTGGTGCTGGTGGTGCCCATGGTGCTAGTGGTGGTGGTGTTGGTGGCGGTGGTGCTGGTGCAGGTGGTGCTGCTGCTGGTGGTGGAGCTGGTGATGGTGCTGGTATTGTTGGTGGAGCTGCTGGTGGTGGATGTGGCACTGGTGCTGGTGGTGCTGGTGGTGCTAATGGTGGTGCAGCTGATGGTTGTGGTGCTGGTGATAGTGGTGGTGCTGCTGGTGGTGCTGCTGGTGTTGGTGGTGCTGGTGTGGGATCTGCTGGTGGTACTGGTGCTGGTGGTGCTATTACTGGTGATGCTGATAGTGCTGGTTGTGGTGCTCCTGCTGGTGGTGTTGGCGGAGGTTCTGACAGTGGTGTTCCTTTTGGTGGTGGTGCTTGTGGTGCTGGTGGATTTGGGGGTGCTGGTGGAGGCGCTGGTGGTGGAAATACTGGGGGTGGTGCTGGTGCTTGTGGTGCTGCTGGTGCTCGTGTTGGTGGTGCTGGTGCTGCTGGTGGTGGTGCTGTTGGTGGAGATGCTGGTGGTGCTGACAGTGGTGCTTCTGGTGGTGATGGTGCTGGTGTTGCTTGTGGTAGTGATGGTGCTGCAGGAGGTGGTGCTGGTGTTGGTGGTGCTGGTGTGGGATCTGCTGGTGGTACTGGTGCTGGTGGTGCTATTACTGGTGATGCTGATAGTGCTGGTTGTGGTGCTCCTGCTGGTGGTGTTGGCGGAGGTTCTGACAGTGGTGTTCCTTTTGGTGGTGGTGCTTGTGGTGCTGGTGGATTTGGGGGTGCTGGTGGAGGCGCTGGTGGTGGAAATACTGGGGGTGGTGCTGGTGCTTGTGGTGCTGCTGGTGCTCGTGATGGTGGTGCTGGTGCTGCTGGTGGTGGTGCTGTTGGTGGAGATGCTGGTGGTGCTGACAGTGGTGCTTCTGGTGGTGATGGTGCTGGTGTTGCTTGTGGTGGTGGTGCTGGTGCTGCAGGTGGTGGTGCTGGTGTTGGTGGTGCTGGTGTGGGATCTGCTGGTGGGATCTGCTGGTGGTACTGGTGCTGGTGGTGCTATTACTGGTGATGCTGATAGTGCTGGTTGTGGTGCTCCTGCTGGTGGTGTTGGCGGAGGTTCTGACAGTGGTGTTCCTTTTGGTGGTGGTGCTTGTGGTGCTGGTGGATTTGGGGGTGCTGGTGGAGGCGCTGGTGGTGGAAATACTGGGGGTGGTGCTGGTGCTTGTGGTGCTGCTGGTGCTCGTGATGGTGGTGCTGGTGCTGCTGGTGGTGGTGCTGTTGGTGGAGATGCTGGTGGTGCTGACAGGGGTGCTTCTGGTGGTGATGGTGCTGGTGTTGCTTGTGGTGGTGGTGCTGGTGCTGCAGGTGGTGGTGCTGCTGGGGTTGCTGGTGCTGGTGGCACTGGCGGTGGTGCTGACAGTGGTGGTGCTGGTGGTGGTATGGTGGTGGTGCTGATGCTGCTGGTGGTTCTGGCGCTGCTGGTGGTGCTGGTGCTGGTTTTGCTGTTGGTGGTGGTGCTGGTGATGGTGGTGGTGCTGGTGGCAGTGCTGGAGCTGGTGATGGTGCTGCTGCTGGTGGTGCTGGTGGCGGTGGTGCTGGTGGTGCTGGTGGTGATGCTGGCGGTGGTTGTGGTGGATGTGGTGCTGGAGGTAGATGTGGTGCTGGTGGCGGTGCGGCTGCTGGTACTGCTGGTGGTGCTGCTGGTGGTGGTAGTGCTGTTGGTGGTGCTGGGATGCTGGTGCTGGTGCTGGTGGTGCTTCTGGTGCTGATACTGATAGTGTTGGTGGTGCTGGTGGTGGTTCTGCTGCTGGTGGTGCTGGCGCTGGTAGTGGTGGTGCTGATGGTGGTGGTGTTGGTGGTGGTGCTGGTGCTGGTGGTGCTGGTGGTTCTGGTGGTTCTGGTGGTTCTGGTGGTTGTGGTGCTGGTGATGGTGGTGGTGCTGGTGGTGGTGGTGCTTGTGGTGGTGCTGTTGCTGGTAGTGGTGGTGCTGATGGTGGTGGTGTTGGTGGTGGTGCTGGTGCTGGCGGTTATGGTGGTGCTGGTGGTTGTGGTGCTGGTGATGGATGTGGTGCTGGTGGTGGTGGTGCTTGTGGTGGTGCTGGTGCTGGTGGTGTTGGTGGTGCTAATAGTGGTAATGCTGATGGTGCTGGTGGTGTTGCTGGTGCTGGTGCTGCTGCAGGTGGTGCCTTTTCTGGTGGTGCTGGCGGTGGTGGTGCTGGTGCTGGTGGTGGTACTGCTGCTGGTGATGCTGGTGCTGGTGCTGGGGTTGCTGGTGCTAATGGTGCTGGTGGAGCTGCTGGTGCTGGTTGTGGTGCTCCTGCTGGTGTTGTGGCAGACGTTCTGACCATAGTGTTCCTTTTGGTGATTGTGCTCGTCGTGCTGGTGGAGTTGGTGGTGCTGGTGGAGGTGCTGGCTGTGGAAGTGCTGGTGGTGGTGCTGGGGGTGCTGGTGCTAGTGCAGGTCGATGTGGTGCTAGTGGTGCTGGTAGTCGTAGTGCTGGTGGTGTTGGTAGTGGGGCTGCTGCTGGTGGTGGTTGTCGTGCTGGTAGTGGTGTTGCTGATTGTGGTGGTGTTCCTGGTGGTGCTGGTGCTGCTGCTGCTGCTGGTGCTGGTGATGATGGTGCTGGTGGTGTTGCTGTTGGTGGAGATGGTGGTGGTGCTGGCAGTGGTGGTGGTGGTGCTGGTGGTGCTGGTGCTGCTGGTGGTGCTGGTGCTGGTTCTGCTGCTGGTGGTGGTGCTGGTGGTGGTGGTGGTGCCGGTGGTGATGCTGGAGCTGGTGATGGTGCTGCGTCTGGTGGTGCTGGTGCTGGTAGCGGTGGTGCTGATGGTGGTGGTGTTGGTGGTGGTGCTGGTTCTGCTGGTGCTTGTGGTGCTGGTGGTTGTGGTGCTGGTGATGGTGGTGGTGGTGCTGGTCGTTGTGTTGCTTGTGGTGGTGCTGGTGCTGGTGCTGGTGGTGCTGGTAGTGGTAGTGCTGGTGGTGCTGGTGGTGGTGCTTCTGCTGCTGGTGTTGGTGCTGATGGTGGTGGTGTTTGTGGTGGTGCTGGTGCTGGTGATGCCCATGGCGCTAGTGGTGGTGGTGCTGGTGGCGGTGGTGCTGGTGCAGGTGGTGCTGCGCTGGTGCTGTTGGTGGAGTTGGTGTGGGTCCTGCTGGTGGTGCTGGTGCTGGTTCTGGTGGTTGTGGTGCTGGCGATGGTGGTGCTGGTGCTGCGCTGGTGCTGTTGGTGGAGTTGGTGTGGGTCCTGCTGGTGGTGCTGGTGCTGGTTCTGGTGGTTGTGGTGCTGGCGATGGTGGTGCTGGTGTTGCTGTTGGTGATGTTGGTGTTGGTGCAGCAGTTGGAGGTGCTGGCGCTGGTGGTATTCGCAGTGGTTTCCTGGTGGTAGCAGTGGTGCTGCTGGTGGTGGTGGTGGTTTGGGTGCTAGTAGTGGTGCTGGTGGTGGTGGTGCTAATAGTGGCGAGGCCGATACTGCTGGTGGTGGTGCTGGTGGTGGTGCTGCTGGTGGTGGTGGTGCGGGTGGTGGTGCTGGTGCAGGTTTAGCTTGTCAAGCTGATGCTGGTGCTAGTGGTGCTGGTGGTCATTCTGGTGGTGGTGATGCTGGTAGTGGTGGTGCAGGTGGTGCTGGTGGTGCTGGTGCTGGTGGTGTTGGTGTTCCTGGTGTTGGTGGTGGTGCTGATGCTGATGGTGGTTGTGGTGATGGTGTTGCTTGTTGTGGTGGTAATGGTGGTGGTGGTGCTGATGGTGGTGCTGATGGTGGTGGTGCTGGTGGTGGTGCTGCTGGTGTGGCTGATGGTGGTGGTGCTGGTGGCGGTGGTGGTGGTGATGGTAGTGCTGGTGCTGGTGCTGGTGCTGATGGTAGTGGTGCTGGTGGTGGTGCTGCTGGTTGTGCTGGTGGTGGTGGTGCTGGTGGCAGTGGTGATGGTAGTGGTAGTGCTGGTGCTGGTGCTGGTGCTGCTTTTGCTGCTGGTGGTGGTGGAAGTGCTGGTGGCGGTGGTGCGGGTGGTGGTGCTGGCGCAGGTTTTGCTTGTCGAGCTGTTGCTGGTGCTGGTGGTGCTGGTGGTCGTTCTGGTGGCGTTGATGCTGGTAGTGGTGGTGCAGGTGGTGCTGGTGCTGGTTGTGTTGGTGTTCCTGGTGTTGGTGGTGGTGCTGATGCTGGTGGTGGTGGTGGTGATGGTGTTCCTTGTTGTGGTGGTGATGGTGGTGGTGGTGCTGGTGGTGGTGCTGATGGTGGTGGTGCTGGTGTGGCTGATGGTGGTGGTGCTGGTGGTGGTGGTGCTGGTGCTGGTTGTGCTGGTGGTGGTGGTGCTGGTGCCGGGGGTGATGGTAGTGGTGGTGCTGGTGCTGGGGCTGCTTTTGCTGATGGTGGTGGTGCTGGTGGTGGTGGAGGTGCTGGTGGCGGTGCTGGATCTGGTGCTGTTGCTGCTGCTGGTGGTGCTGATGCTGGTGGTGGTGGTGTTGGTGCTGGTGGTGCTGGTGGTGCAGGTGATGCTGGTGGTGGTGCTGGTACTTTGTGCTGGTGGTGTTGGTGGAGCTAGTGGAGGTGCTGTCAGTTGTGGCACTGCCAGTGGTGGTGCTGGCCGTGGCCGTGGTGCTGGTGGTGGTGGTGGTGCTGTTGTGGGTGGTGCTGGTGGTGCAGGTGATGCTGGTGGTGGTGCTGGTACTTTGTGCTGCTGGTGTTGGTGGAGCTAGTGGAGGTGCTGTCAGTTGTGGCACTGCCAGTGGTGGTGCTGGCCGTGGCCTTGGTGCTGGTGGTGGTGGTGGTGCTGGTGTGGGTGGTGCTGGTGGTGCTGGTACTGGTGGTGATGCTGGTGCTAATGGTGGTGGTGCTGATGGTTGTGGATTTGGTGATGGTGGTGGTGCTGTTGGTGGTGGTGCTGATGCTGCTGGTGTTGGTGCTTGTGCTGGTGGTGTTGGTGGACCTGGTGGAGGTGCTGGCAATGGTGGAGCTGGCAGTGATGATCCTGGTAGTGGCAGTGTTGCTGCTGGTGGTGGTGGTGTTGGTGGGTGCTGCTGGTGGTGCTGGTTCTAATTGTGGTGATGCTGATGGTGCTGGTGGTGGTGCTAGTGGTGGTGCTGGTGCTCGTGCTGGTGGTGCTAATGGTACTGGTGTTGGTGATGGTGGTGGTGCTGGTGATGGTGCTGGTGCTGTTGGTGGTGCTGCTGGTGGTGGTGTTGCTCGTTTTGGTGCTGCTGGGGATGCTGGTGTTGGTGGCAATGGTGGTGGTGGTACTGGTGGTGGCACTAGTGGTGGTAGTGGTGCTGGTGGTGGTTGTGCTGGTGATGCTTGTGGCGCTGGTGGTGCTGCTGGTACTGCTGGTGGTGGTTGTGCTGTTGGTGGTGCTGGGATGCTGGCGCTGGTGCTGGTGGTGCTTCCGGTGCTGATACTGATAGTGCTGGTGGAGATGGTGGTGGTTCTGCTGCTGGTGGTGCTGGTGCTGGTAGTGGTGGTGCTGATGGTGGTGGTGTTGATGGTGGTGCTGGTTCTGGTGGTGCTGGCGGTTGTGGTGCTGGTGATGGTGGTGGTGCTGGTGGTGGTGGTGCTTGTGGTGGTGCTTGTGGTGGTGCTGGTGCTGGTGCTGGTGATGTTGGTGGTGCTAATAGTGGTAATGCTGATGGTGCCGGTGGTGGTGCTGGTGCTGGTGCTGCTGCAGGTGGTGCTAGGTCTGGTGGTGCTGGCGGTGGTGGTGCTGGTGCTGGTGGTGGTACTGCTGCTAGTGATGCTGGTGCTAATGGTGCAGGTGGAGCTGCTGGTGCTGGTTTTGGTGCTCCTGCAGGTTGTGTGGCGGAAGGTCTGACAGTAGTGTTCCTTTTGGTGGTTGTGCTCGTCGTGCTGGTGGAGTTGGTGGCGCTGGTGGAGGTGCTGGCTGTGGAAGTGCTGGTGGTGGTGCTGGGGGTGCTGGTGCTAGTGCAGGTCAATGTGGTGCTAGTGGTGCTGGTAGTGGTGGTGCTGGTGGTGTTGGTAGTGGTGCTGCTGCTGGTGGTGGTGGTCGTGCTGGTAGTGGTGTTGCTGATGGTGGTAGTGTTCCTGGTGGTGCTGGTGCTGGTGGTGGTGGTCGTGCTGGTAGTGGTGTTGCTGATGGTGGTGGTATTCCTGGTGGTGCTGGTGCTGGTGGTGATGGTGATGGTGCTGCTGGTGCTGGTGTTGGTGCTGGTGCCGGTGGTGTTGGTGGACATGGTGGAGGTGCTGGCAGTGGTGGAGCTGGCAGTAGTTATCCTGGTAGTGGTAGTGCTGCTGGTGGTGGTGGTGGTGTTGGTGGGTGCTGCCAGTGATGCTGGTGCTAATAGTGGTGATGTTGATGGTGCTGGTGGTGGTGCTGGTGGTGGTGCTGGTTCTGGTGCTGGTGCTGGTGGTGCTAATGGTAATGGGGCTGATGGTGGTGGTGCTGGTGATGGTGCTGGTGCTGATGGTGGTGGTGCTTGTCGTGGTGCTGTTGGTGGTGCTGCTGGTGGTGGTGTTGCTCATTTTGGTGCTGCTAGGAATGCTGGTGTTGGTGGCAATGGTGCTGGTGCTGGTGCTGGTGGTTATGGTGGTGGCACTGGTGGTGGTAGTGGTGCTGGTGGTGGTTGTGCTGGTGATGCTGGTAGCGCTGGTACTGTTTTTGCAGCTGCTGCTGCATGTGGTGGTGGTGCTGGTGGTGGTGGTGCTGGTTGTGGTTCTGGTGCTGGTTTTGCTGGTGGAGCAGGTGCTGGTGGTGGTATTGTTGGTGGAGCTGCTGGTGGTGGATGTGGCTCTGGTGCTGGTGGTGTTGCTCATTTCGGTGCTCCTGGGAATGCTGGTGTTGGTGGCAATGGTGGTGGTGCTGGTGCTGGTGGTGGTGGTTATGGTGGTGGCACTGTTGGTGGTAGTGCTGCTGGTGGTGGTCGTGCTGGTGATGCTGGTGGCGCTGGTGCTGTCTTTGCAGCTGCTGCTGCATGTGGTGGTGGTGCTGGTGGTGATGGTGCTGGTTGTGGTTCTGGTGCTGGTTTTGCTATTGGAGCAGGTGCTGGTGGTGGTATTGTTGGTGGAGCTGCTGCTGGTGGATATGGCGCTGGCGCTGGTGGCGCTGGTGGTGCTAATGGTGGTGGTGCTGATGGTTGTGGTGCTGGTGATAGTGGTGGTGCTGCTGGTGGTGGTGCTGATGGTGGTGCTGGTGTTGGTGCTGGTGCTGGCGGTGTTGGTGTAGCTGGTGGAACTGGTTGCAGTGGTGGTGCTGGCAGCACCGGTCCTGGTGGTGGCAGTGGTGCTGCTGGTGGTGGTGGTGCTGGTGTGGGATCTGCTGGTGGTACTGGTGCTGGTGGTGCTATTACTGGTGATGCTGATAGTGCTGGTGGTGGTGCTGGTGCTGGTGGTGCTGCTGCTGCTGGTTGTGGTGCTCCTGCTGGTGGTGTTGGCGGAGGTTCTGACAGTGGTGTTCCTTTTGGTTGTGGTGCTCGTGGTGCTGGTGGATTTGGGGGTGCTGGTGGAGGCGCTGGTGTTGGAAATACTGGGGGTGGTGCTGGGGCTGCTGCTGCTAGTGGTGCTGGTGGTGCTGCTAGTGGTGGTGCAGGTCGATGTGGTGCTAGTGGTGCTAGTGGTGGTGGTGCTTGTGTTAGTAGTGGTGCTGCTGGTGGTGGTAGTGGTGGTGCTGGTAGTGGTGTTGCTGATGGTGGTGGTGTTCCTGGTGGTGCTGGTGCTGGTGGTGGTGCTGGTGCTGGTGATGGTGGTGCTGGTGATGCTGGTAGTGGTGCTGTTGGTGGAGATGCTGGTGGTGCTGGCAGTGGTGCCGCTGGTGGTGATGGTGCTGGTGTTGCTTGTGGTGGTGGTGCTGGTGCTGCAGGTGGTGGTGCTGCTGGGGTTGCTGGTGCTGGTGGCACTGGTGGTGGTGCTGACAGTCGTGGTACTGGTGGTGGTGCTGATGCTGCTGGTGGTGCTGGCACTGCTGGCGGTGCTGCTGCTGGTTGTACTGCTGGTGGTGGTGCTGGTGGTGCTTTTGGTGCTGATACTGATAGTGCTGGTGGTGCTGGTGGTGATGGTGGTGCTGGTTTTGCTGGTGGTGCTGCTGGTGGTGGTAGTGCTGTTGGTGGTGCTGGGATGCATGAGCTGGTGCTGGTGCTGCTGCTGGTGGTGCTGGTGGCGGTGGTGCTGGTGGTGATGGTGGTGCTGGTTTTGCTGGTGGTGCTGGTGGTGAGGCTGGCTGTGGTCGTGGTGGATGTGGTGCTGGTGGTGGTGCGGCTGCTGGTACTGCTGCTGGTGCTGCTGGAGGTGCTGCTGGTGCTGCTGGTGCTGCTGGTGGTGGTAGTGCTGTTGGTGGTGCTGGGATGCTGGTGTTGGTGCTGGTGGTGCTTCTGGTGCTGATACTGATAGTGCTGGTGGTGCTGGTGGTGGTTCTGCTGCTGTTGGTGCTGGTGCTGGTAGTGGTGGTGCTGATGGTGGTGGTGTTGGTGGTGGTGCTGGTGCTGGTGGTGCTGGCGGTTCTGGTGGTGCTGGTGGTTGTGGTGCTGGTGATGGTGTTGGTGCTGGTGGTGGTGGTGCTTGTGGTGGTGCTGGTGCTCGTGCTGGTGGTGTTGGTGGTGCTAATAGTGGTAATGCTGATGGTGCTGGTGGTGGTGCTGGTGCTGTTGCTGCTGCTGGTGGTGCTAGTTCTAGTGGTGCTGGCAGTGGTGGTGCTGGTGCTGGTGGTGGTACTGCTGCTGGTGATGCTGGTGCTGGTGCTGGGGATGCTGGTTCTAATGGTGCTGGTGGAGCTGCTGGTGCTGGTTGTGGTGCTCCTGCTGGTGGTGTGGGGAAGTTCTGACAGTAGTGTTCCTTTTGGTGGTTGTGCTTGTCGTGCTGGTGGAGTTGGTGGTGCTGGTGGAGGTGCTGGCAGTGGATGTGCTGGTGGTGGTGCTGGGGCTGCTGATGCTGGAGCAGGTCGATGTGGTGCTAGTGGTGCTGGTAGTGGTGGTGCTGGTGGTGTTGGTAGTGGTGCTGCTGCTACTGGTGGTGGTGGTGCTGGTAGTGGTGTTGCTGATGGTGGTGGTGTTGGTGCTGATGGTGCTGCTGGTGCTGGCGATGATGGTGCTGGTGGTGTTGCTGTTGGTGGAGATGGTGGTGGTGCTGGCAGTGGTGGTGGTGCTGGTGCTGGTGGTGCTGGTGCTGGTGGTGGTGCTGGTGCTGATGCTGGTGGTGTTGCTGGTGTTGGTGGTGGTGCCGGTGGTGATGCTGGAGCTGGTGATGGTGCTGCGTCTGGTGGTGCTGGTGCTGGTAGTGGTGGTTCTGATGGTGGTGGTGTTGGTGGTGCTGGTTCTGGTGGTGCTTGTGGTGCTGGTGGTTGTGGTGCTGGTGATGGTGGTGGTGGTGCTGGTGGTGGTGGTGGTGCTGGTGCTGGTGCTTGTGCTGGTGGTGTTGGTGTAGCTGGTGGAGCTGGTGACAATGGTGGTGCTGACAGTGGTGGTCCTGGCAGTGGCAGTGGTGCTGCTGGTGGTTGTGGTGCTTGTGTGGGATCTGCTGGTGGTGCTGGTGCTGGGGATGCTGGTGCTAATGGTGCTGGTGGAGCTGCTTGTGCTGGTTGTGGTGCTGCTGGTGGTGGTAGTGCTGTTGGTGGTGCTGGGATGTATGAGCTGGTGCTGGTGCTGCGGCTGGTGGTGCTGGTGGCGGTGGTGCTGGTGGTGATGGTGGTGCTGGTTTTGCTGGTGGTGCTGGTGGTGAGGCTGGCGGTGGTTGTGGTGGATGTGGTGCTGGTGGTGGTGCGGCTGCTGGTACTGCTGCTGGTGGTGCTGGAGGTGCTGCTGGTGCTGCTGGTGGTGGTAGTGCTGTTGGTGGTGCTGGGATGCTGGTGCTGGTGCTGGTGGTGCTTCTGGTGCTGATACTGATAGTGCTGGTGGTGCTGGTGGTGGTTCTGCTGCTGGTGGTGCTGGTGCTGGTAGTGGTGGTGCTGATGGTGGTGGTGTTGGTGGTGGTGCTGGTGCTGGTGGTGCTGGCGGTTCTGGTAGTGCTGGTGGTTGTGGTGCTGGTGATGGTGTTGGTGCTGGTGGTGCTTGTGGTGCTGGTGATGATGGTGCTGGTGGTGTGGCTGTTGGTGGAGATGGTGGTGGTGCTGGCAGTGGTGGTGGTGCTGGTGCTGGTGGTGCTGGTGCTGGTGGTGGTGCTGGTGCTGGTTCTGATGCTGGTGGTGTTGCTGGTGTTGGTGGTGGTGCCGGTGGTGATGCTGGAGCTGGTGATGGTGCTGCGTCTGGTGGTGCTGGTGCTGGTAGTGGTGGTTCTGATGGTGGTGGTGTTGGTGGTGCTGGTTCTGGTGGTGCTTGTGGTGCTGGTGGTTGTGGTGCTGGTGATGGTGGTGGTGGTGCTGGTGGTGGTGGTGGTGCTGGTGCTGGTGCTTGTGCTGGTGGTGTTGGTGTAGCTGGTGGAGCTGGTGACAATGGTGGTGCTGACAGTGGTGGTCCTGGCAGTGGCAGTGGTGCTGCTGGTGGTTGTGGTGCTTGTGTGGGATCTGCTGGTGGTGCTGGTGCTGGGGATGCTGGTGCTAATGGTGCTGGTGGAGCTGCTTGTGCTGGTTGTGGTGCTGCTGGTGGTGGTAGTGCTGTTGGTGGTGCTGGGATGTATGAGCTGGTGCTGGTGCTGCTGCTGGTGGTGCTGGTGGCGGTGGTGCTGGTGGTGATGGTGGTGCTGGTTTTGCTGGTGGTGCTGGTGGTGAGGCTGGCGGTGGTTGTGGTGGATGTGGTGCTGGTGGTGGTGCGGCTGCTGGTACTGCTGCTGGTGGTGCTGGAGGTGCTGCTGGTGCTGCTGGTGGTGGTAGTGCTGTTGGTGGTGCTGGGATGCTGGTGCTGGTGCTGGTGCTGGTGGTGCTTCTGGTGCTGATACTGATAGTGCTGGTGGTGCTGGTGGTGGTTCTGCTGCTGGTGGTGCTGGTGCTGGTAGTGGTGGTGCTGATGGTGGTGGTGTTGGTGGTGGTGCTGGTGCTGGTGGTGCTGGCGGTTCTGGTGGTGCTGGTGGTTGTGGTGCTGGTGATGGTGTTGGTGCTGGTGGTGGTGGTGCTTGTGGTGCTGGTGCTCGTGCTGGTGGTGTTGGTGGTGCTAATAGTGGTAATGCCGATGGTGCTGGTGGTGGTGCTGGTGCTGTTGCTGCTGCAGGTGGTGCTAGTTCTAGTGGTGCTGGTGGTGGTATTGCTGCTGGTGATGCTGGTGCTGGTGCTGGGGATGTTGGTTCTAATGGTGCTGGTGGAGCTGCTGGTGCTGGTTGTGGTGCTCCTGCTGGTGGTGTGGGGAAGTTCTGACAGTAGTGTTCCTTTTGGTGGTTGTGCTCGTCGTGCTGGTGGAGTTGGTGGTGCTGGTGGAGGTGCTGGCAGTGGAAGTGCTGGTGGTGGTGCTGGGGCTGCTGATGCTGGTGCAGGTCGATGTGGTGCTTGTGGTGCTGGTAGTGGTGGTGCTGGTGGTGTTGGTAGTGGTGCTGCTGCTGCTGGTGGTGGTGGTGCTGGTAGTGGTGTTGCTGATGGTGGTGGTGTTCCTGGTGGTGTTGGTGCTGGTGGTGCTGCTGGTGCTGGTGATGATGGTGCTGGTGATGTTGCTGTTGGTGGAGATGGTGGTGGTGCTGGCAGTGGTGGTGGTGCTGGTGCTGGTGGTGCTGGTGCTGGTGGTGGTGCTGGTGCTGGTGCTGGTTCTGCTGCTGGTGGTGGTGCTGGTGTTGGTGGTGCCGGTGGTGATGCTGGAGCAGGTGATGGTGCTGCGTCTGGTGGTGCTGATGGTGGTGGTGTTGGTGGTGCTGGTTCTGGTGGTGCTTGTGGTGCTGGTGGTTGTGGTGCTGGTGATGGTGGTGGTGGTGCTGGTGGTGTTGCTGTTGGTGGAGATGGTGGTGGTGCTGGCAGTGGTGGTGGTGCTGGTGCTGGTGGTGCTGGTGCTGGTGGTGGTGCTGGTGCTGGTTCTGCTGCTGGTGGTGCTGGTGTTGGTGGTGGTGCCGGTGGTGATGCTGGAGCTGGTGATGGTGCTGCGTCTGGTGGTGCTGGTGCTGGTAGTGGTGGTTCTGATGGTGGTGGTGTTGGTGGTGCTGGTTCTGGTGGTGCTTGTGGTGCTGGTGCTTGTGGTGCTGGTGATGGTGGTGGTGGTGCTGGTGGTACTGGTGCTGGTGCTTGTGCTGGTGGTGTTGGTGTAGCTGGTGGAGCTGGTGACAGTGGTGGTGCTGACAGTGGTGGTCCTGGCAGTGGCAGTGGTGCTGCTGGTGGTCGTGGTGCTTGTGTGGGATCTGCTGGTGGTGCTGGTGCTGGGGATGCTGGTGCTAATGGTGCTGGTGGAGCTGCTTGTGCTGGTTGTGGTGCTCCTGCTGGTGGTGTGGCGGAGGTTCTGACAGTAGTGTTCCTTTTGGTGGTGGTGCTCGTGGTGCTGGTGGAGTTGGTGGTGCTGGTGGAGGTGATTGCTGTGGAAGTACTGATGGTGGTGCTGGGGATGCAGGTGCTGGTGCAGGTCGATGTGGTGCTAGTGGTGCTGGTAGTGGTGGTGCTGGTGGTGTTGGTAGTGGTGCTGCTGCTGCTGGTGGTAGTGGTGCTGGTAGTGGTGTTGCTGATGGTGGTGGTGTTCCTGGTGGTGTTGGTGCTGGTGGTGCTGCTGGTGCTGGTGATGATGGTGCTGGTGTTGTTGCTGTTGGTGGAGATGGTGGTGGTGCTGGCAGTGGTGGTGGTGCTGGTGCTGGTGGGGCTGGTGCTGGTGGTGGTGCTGGCAGTGGTGGTGGTGCTGGTGATGGTGGTTCTGGTGCTGGTGGTGGTGCTGGTGCTGGTTCTGCTGCTGGTGGTGGTGCTGGTGTTGGTGGTGGTGCTGGTGGTGATGCTGGAGCTGGTGATGGTGCTGCGTCTGGTGGTGCTGGTGCTGGTAGTGGTGGTGCTGATGGTGGTGGTGCTGGTTCTGGTGGTGCTTGTGGTGCTGGTGGTTGTGGTGCTGGTGATGGTGGTGGTGGTGCTGGTGGTGGTGGTGCTGGTACTGGTGCTTGTGCTGGTGGTGTTGGTGTAGCTGGTGGAGCTGCTGGCAGTGGTTGTGCTGGCAGTGGTGGTCCTGGCAGTGGCAGTGGTGCTGCTGGTGGTTGTGTTGCTTGTTTGGGATCTGCTGGTGGTGCTGGTGCTGGGGATGCTGGTGCTAATGGTGCTGGTGGAGCTGCTTGTGCTGGTTGTGGTGCTTCTGCTGGTGGTGTGGCGGAGGATCTGACAGTAGTGTTCCTTTTGGTGGCGGTGCTCGTGGTGCTGGTGGAGTTGGTGGTGCTGGTGGAGGTGCTTGCTGTGGAAGTACTGATGGTGGTGCTGGGGATGCAAGTGCTGGTGCAGGTCGATGTGGTGCTACTGGTGCTGGTAGTGGTGGTGCTGGTGGTGTTGGTTGTGGTGCTGCTGCTGGTGGTGGTGGTGGTGCTGGTAGTGGCGTTGCTGATGGTGGTGGTGTTCCTGGTGGTGCTGGTGCTGGTGATGATGGTGCTGGTGGTGTTGCTGTTGGTGGAGATGGTGGTGGTGCTGGCAGTGGTGGTGGTGCTGGTGCTGGTGGTGCTGGTGCTGGTGATGGTGATGGTGCTGGTGCTGGTTCTGCTGCTGGTGGTGGTGCTGGTGGTGGTGATGGTGCTGGTTCTGCTGCTGGAGATGGTGATGGTGGTGCTTCTGGTGGTGCTGGTGGTGGTGCTGGCGGTGGCCGTGCTGCTGGTAGTGGTGGTGGTGCTTGTGTGGCTGCTGCTGGTGGTGGTGGTGCTGGTGTTGCTGGTGGTGCTGATGTTTGGGATCTGGTGATGGTGGTCCTGCTGGTGCTGGTGGTGTTGGTGTAGCTGGTGGAGCTGCTGGCAGTTGTGGTGCTGGCAGTGGTGGTCCTGGCGGTAGCAGTGGTGCTGCTGGTGGTGGTGGTGCTGGTGTGAGTGCTGTTCGTGGTGCTGGTAGTGTTGCTGGTGCTAATAGTGGTAATACCGATGGTGCTGGTAGTGGTGCTGGTGGTGCTGGTTGTGGTGGTGCTGGCGGTGGTGATGCTGGTGGTGGTACTGCAGCTGGTGGTGCTGGCGATGCTGCTGCTGCAGGTCGTGGTACTGCTTCTGGTGGTGCAGGTCGTGGTGCTGCTGGTGGTGGTGCTGGTGTTGTTGGTGGAGCTGGTGCTGGTGCTGGCAGTGGCCGTGGTGCTGCTAGTGGTGGTGGTGCTGGTGCGGTTGCTGCTGGTGGTGCTGGTGCTGGTGGTGCTGATGGTGCTAATAGTGGTGGTGCTGATGTTTGTGGTGCTGGTGATCATGGTCGTGATGTTAGTGGTGGTTCTGGTTGTCGTGCTGGTGTTGGTGCTGGTGCTGGTGGTGTTGGTGGAGCTGGTGGAGCTGCTGGGAGTGGTGGTGCTGGCAGTGGTGGTTCTGGCAGTGGCAGTGGTGCTGCCGGTGGTGGTGGTGATGGTGTGGGTGACGCTGGTGGTGTTGCTGGTGCTAATAGTGGTAATGTTGATGGTGCTGGTAGTGGTACAGGTGGTGGTGCTGGTGCTAGTGCTGGGGATGCTGATGCTAGTTTTGCTGGTGGTGCTGCTTGTGCTGTCGGTGGTGCTCCTGCTGGTGGTGCTACTAGTGGTGGTACTGGTTGTGGTGGTGCTGGCAGTGGCAGTGCTGGTGCTGGTGGTGGTACTGCTGCTGGTGGTGCTGCCAGTGGTGGTGTTGGCAGTGGCCATGGTGCTGGTAGTGGTGGTGGTGCTGCTGTGGGTGCTGCTGGTGCTGGTGGTGCTGGCTGTGATAATGGTGATGGTGCTGATGGTTGTGGTGCTGGTGATGGTGGTGGTGGTGCTGGTGGTGGTGCTGGTGTTGGTGCTGGTGCTGGTGGTGTTGGTGTAGCTGGTGGAGCTGCTGGCAGTGGTGATGCTGGCAGTGGTGGTCCTGGCGGTGGCAGTGGTGGTGGTGGAGGTGGTGCTGGTGTGGGATCTGCTGGTGGTGCTGGTGTGGGATCTGCTGGTGGTGCTGGTGCTGGTGGTGCTGGTGGTGGTGCTGGTGCTGCTGCTGGTAGTGCTGGTTGTGGTGGTGCTGGCATTGGTGGTGCTGGTGTTGGTGGTGGTACTGCTCCTGGTGATGCGGGTGCTGGTGCTGGGGATGCTGGTGCTAATGGTGCTGGTGGAGCTGCTGGTGCTGGTTGTGGTGTTCCTGTTGGTGGTGCTGGCGGAGGTTCTGACAGTGGTGTTCCTTTTGGTGGTGGTGCTCGTGGTGCTGGTGGAGTTGGTGCTGGTGCAGGTGCTGGCAGTGGAAGTACTGGTGGTGGTGCTGGGGGTGCTGATGCTAGTGGCGCTGGTGGTGCTTCTAGTGCTGTTACAGGTCGATGTGGTGCTACTGGTGCTGGTAGTGGTAGTGCTGGTGGTGTTGGTAGTGCTTCTGCTGCTGCTGCTGGTGGTGATGGTGCTGGTAGTCGTGTTGCTGATGGTGGTGATGTTCCTGGTGGTGCTGGTGGTGCTGGTGATGGTGGTGCAGGTGGTGTTGGTGGTGGTGCAGTTGGTGGAGATGGTGGTGGTGCTGGTGCTGATGGGGCTGGTGCTGGTGGTGGTGTTGGTGCTGGTTTTGCTGCCGGTGGTGGTGGTGGTGGTGCTGGTGATGGTGCTGCTGCTGGTGGTGCTGGTGGCGGTGCTGGTGCTGATGGGGCTGGTGCTGGTGGTAGTGGTGGTGCTGGTTTTGCTGCCGCTGGTGGTGCTGGTGGTGGTGGTGGTGGTGGTGCTGGTGCTGGTGGTGTTGGTGTAGCTGGTGGAGCTGCTGGCAGTGGTGGTGCTGGCAGTGGTGGTCCTGGCAGTGGCAGTGGTGCTGCTGGTGGTTGTGGTGCTTGTGTGGGATCTGCTGGTGGTGCTGGTGCTGGGGATGCTGGTGCTAATGGTGCTGGTGGAGCTGCTTGTGCTGGTTGTGGTGCTCCTGCTGGTGGCATGGTGGAAGTTCTGACAGTAGTGTTCCTTTTGGTGGTGGTGCTCTTGGTGCTGGTGGAGTTGGTGGTGCTGGTGGAGGTGCTCACTGTGGAAGTACCGATGGTGGTGCTGGGGGTGCTGGTGCTGGTGCAGGTCGATGTGGTGCTAGTGGTGCTGGTAGTGGTGGTGCTGGTGGTGTTGGTAGTGGTGCTGCTGCTGGTGGTGGTGGTGGTGCTGGTAGTGGCGTTGCTGATGGTGGTGGTGCTGATAGTTGTGGTGCTGGTGATGGTGGTGGTGCTGCTGGTGGTGGTGATAGTGTTGCTGCTGGTGCTAGTGGTGTTGGTGTAGCCTGTAGAGATGCTGGCAGTGGTGCTGCTGGCAGTGCTGTTCCTAGCGCTGGCAGTGGTGCTGCTGGTGGTGGTGGCAGTGGTGAGGGTGGTGCTGGTGGTGCTATTAGTGGTGATGCTGATGGTGCTGGTGGTGGTGCTGTTGGTGGAGATGGTGGTGGTGCTGACAGTGGTTGCTGGTGGTGGTGATTTTGCTGGTGTTGCTTGTGGTGGTGGTGCTGGTGCTGCTGGTGGATGTGCAGCTGGGGTTGCTGGTGCTGGTGGCGCTGGTGGTTGTGCTGACAGTGGTGGTGCTTGTGGTGGTGCTGGTGGTGGTGCTGCTGCTGGTGCTGGTACTGGTGGTGGTGCTGGTGCTAGATTTGCTGTTGGTGCTGGTGCTGCTGGTGATGGTGGTGCTGGTGGTGGTGCTGGAGCTGGTGATGGTGCTGCTGGTGGTGCTGGTGGTGCTGCTGGTGCTGGTGGTGGTGATGCTGCAGGTGGTGCTGGTGGTAGTGCTGGTAGTGGTTCTGGGGACACTGGTGCTAGTGGTGCTGGTGGTACTACTGGTGCTGGTGGTGGTGTTCCTGCTGGTGGTGCTGCTGCTGGTGGTGCAGGTCATGGTGCTGCTGGTGGTGGTGCTGGTGGTGTGGTGGTGCTGTTTGAGGTGCTGCATGGAGGTAGTGCTGGTGGTGGTGCTGGGATGCTGGTGCTGGTGCTGGTGGTGCCTCTGGTGCTGATAGTGATAGTGCTGGAGGTGCTGGTTGTGGTTCTGCTGCTGGTAGTGCTGGTGCTGGTAGTGGCGGTGCTGATGGTGGTGGTGGTGCTGGTGGTGCTGGTTGTGGTGATGCTGGTGGCAGTGCTGGTGGTGTTGGTGGTGGTGATGATGTAGGTGGTGCTGGGGATGGTGGTGGTGCTGTTGCTGGTGTTGGTGGAGCTGGTGGTGGTGCTGGCAATGGTGGTGCTGCCAGTGGTGGTGCTGCCAGTGGCCATGGTGCTGGTAGAGGTGGTTATGCTGGTGTTGCTGGTGGTGCTAATGGTGGTGGTGCTGATGTTCATGGTGTTGGTGATGGTGGTCGTGCTGCTGGTGGTGGTGCTGGTGGTGCTGGTGTTGGTGCTGGTGCTGGTGGTGTTGGTGTAGCTGGTGGAGCTGCTGGTGCTAGTGCTGCTGCTGGTGGTGCTGGTTGTGGTGGTGCTGGTGCTGGTGGTGGTACTGGGGCTTCTGGTGCTGGTGGTGCTTGTGGCGCTGCTGGTGCTAGCCGTGGTGCTCCTGCTGGTGATGCTGGTGGTGGTGGTGTTGTTGGTGGTGATGGTGGTGGTGGTGATGGTGGTGGTGGTGTTGCCGGTGGTGCTGGCGGTGGTGTTGCTTTTGGTGCTGGTGCTTGTGGTGTTGCTGGTACTAGAGGAGGTGCTGGTGGTGGTAGTGCTGGGGGTAGTTGTGCTGGTGGTGGTGTTGGTGCTGCTTTTGCTGGTGGTGCTGGTGGTGGTGCTGGTGGTGCTGCTAGTGCTGGTAGTGGTGCTGCTGCTTGTGGTGGTCGTGCTAGTAGTGCTGCACCTGCTGGTGTTGCTGCTGCTGGTGGTGCAGGTCGTGGTGATGCTGGTGGTGGTGCTGGTGGCTCTGGCGGTGCTGCTGGTGGTGGTACTTCTGCTGGTGGTACTAGTGGTGGTGGTGCTGGTGGTGGTGGTGCTGGTGGCAGTGCTGGCAGTGGTGGTGCTTGTGCTGGCAGTGGCCGTGGTGCTGCTAGCGGTGGTGGCGCTGGTGCTGCTGGTGCTGGTGTTGCTGGTGGTGCTAATGGTGGTTGTGGTGCTGGTGATGGTGGTGGTGATAGTGTTGGTGCTTGTTCTTGTGGTGTTGGTGTAGCTGGGGAGCTGCTGGCAGTGGTGGTGCTGGCAGTGGTAGTCCTGGCAGTGGCAGTGGTGCTGCTGGTGGTGGTAGTGCTGGTGCAGGTGGTGCTATTAGTGGTGAGGCTGATGGTGCTGGTGCTGGTGCTGGTGCTACTGCTGCTGCCGGTTGTGGTGCTCCTGGTGGTGGTGGTGGCGCAGTTTCTGACAGTGGTGTTCCTTTTGGTGGTGGTGCTCGTGGTGCTGGTGGATTTGGTGGTTCTGGTGGAGGTGCTCATGGTGGAAGTACTGGTGGTGGTGCTGGGGCTGCTGGTGCTAGTGGTGCTGGTGGTGCTGCTGGTGGTGGTGCAGGTCGATGTGGTGCTAGTGGTGCTGGTGGTGGTGGTGGTGCTTCTGGTGTTGGTAGTGGTGTTGCTGCTGCTGGTGGTGGTTGTGCTGGGAGTGGTGTGGCTGATGGTGGTGGTGTTCCTGGTGGAGCTGGTGCTGGTGGTGCTGCTGGTGCTGATGATGGTGGTGCTGGTGGTGGTGCTGTTGATGGAGATGGTGGTGGTGCTGGCAGTGGTGATGCTGGTGGTGAAGGTGCTGGTGTTGCTTGTGGTGGTGGTGCTGGTGCTGCTGGTGGTGCTGCTGCTGGGGTTGCTGGTGCTGGTGGCGCTGGTGGTGGTCCTGACAGTGGTGGTGCTGATGGTGGTGCTGGTGGTGGTGCTGCTGCTGCTGGTGGTGCTGGTGCTGGTTTTGCTGGTGGTGGTGCTGCTGGTGGTGGTGATGGTGCTGGTGGTGGTGTTGGAGCTGGTTACGGTGCTGCTGGTGGTGGTGGTGGTGCTGGTGGTGGTGGTGCTGGTTTTGCTGGTCATGCTGGTGGTGATGCTGGCGGAGGTTGTGATGGATGTGGTGCTGGTGGTGTATGTGGTGCTGGTGGTGGTGTGGCTGCTGGTACTGCTAGTGGTGGTGCTGGTGGTGCTGGTGGTTCTGCTGGTGCTGGTGATGGTGCTGCTGCTGGTGGTGTTGGTTCTGGTGGTGCTGGTGGTGGTGCTGGCGCTTTTTCTGGGGATGGTGGTTGTGCTCCTGCTAGTGGTGCTGCTGCTGGTGGTGCAGGTCATGGTGCAGCTGGTGGTTGTGCAGCTGGTGCTGTTGGTGTGGTGGTGCTGGTCAAGGTGCTGCTGGTGGTGGTAGTGCTGGCGGTCGTGCTGGGATGCTGGTGCTGGTCGTGCTGGTGGTGGTGGTGATGGTTGCAGTGCTGGTGGTGCTGGTGGTGGTGATGATGCAGGTGGTGCTGGTGCTGGTGGTGGTGGTGGTGCTGATGTTGGTGGAGCTGGTGGTGGTGCTGGCAATGGTGGTGCTGCCAGTGGTGGTGCTGGCAGTGGCCGTGGTGCTGATAGTGGTGGTGGTGCTGGTGGTGCTAATGGTGGTGGTGCTGATTGTTGTCATGCTGGTGATGGTGGTGGTGCTGCTGGTGGTGGTGCTGGTGGTGGTGGTGGTGTTGGTGCTGGCGCCGGTGGTGTTGGTGTAGCTGGTGGAGCTGCAGGCAGTGGTGGTGCTGGCAGTGGTAGTCCTGGCAGTGGCAGTGGTGGTGCTGGTGGTGGTGGTGCTGGTGTGGGATCTGCTGGTGGTGCTGGTGGTGCAGGTGGTGCTATTGGTGGTGATGCTGATGGTGCTGGTGCTGGTGGTGGTGCTGGTGCTGGTGCTGCTGCTGCTGCCGATTGTGGTGCTCCTGGTGGTGGTGGTGGCGCAGTTTCTGACAGTGGTGTTCCTTTTGGTGGTGGTGCTCGTGGTGCTGGTGGATTTGGTGGAGCTGGTGGAGGTGCTGGGGCTGCTGGTGCTAGTGGTGCTGGTGGTGCTTCTGGTGGAGGTGCAGGTCGATGTGGTGCTAGTGGGGCTGCTGCTGCTGGTGGTGGTGGTGTTCCTGGTGGTGCTGGCGCTGGTGGTGCTGCTGTTACTGGTGATGGTGGTGCTGGTGGTGCTGGTGGGGGTGCTGGTGGTGGTGTTGGAGATGGTGATGGTGCTGCTGCTGGTGTTGCTGGTGGCAGAAGTGCTGGTGGTGGTGGTGGTGCTGGTTTTGCTGGTGGTGCTGGTGGTGATGCTGGCGATGGTTGTTGTGGATGTGGTGCTGGTGGTGGGTGTGGTGCTGGTGGTGGTGCGGCTGCTGGTACTGCTAGTGGTGGTGCTGGTGGTGCTGCTGGTGCTGGTGATGGTGCTGCTGCTGGTGGTGCTGGTGCTGGTGGTGCTGGTGTTGGTGCTGGTTCTGGGGATGCTGGTGCTAGTGGTGCTGGTGGTACTGCTGGTGCTGGTGGCTGTGCTCCTGCTGGTGGCGCTGCTGCTGGTGGTGCAGGTCATGGTGCTGCTGGTTGTTGTGCTGGTGGTGTGGTGGTGCTGGTCGAGGTGCTGGTGGTGGTAGTGCTGGTAGTGGTAGTGCTGTTGGTGGTGCTGGGATGCTGGTGCTGGTGGTGCTGGTGCTGGTGCTGCTGGCTGCAGTGCTGGTGGTGCTGGTGGTGATGATGCAGGTGGGGCTGGTGCTGGTGGTGGTGCTGGTGCTGATGTTGGTGGAGCTGGTGGTGGTGCTGCAATGGTGGTGCTGCCAGTGGTGGTGCTGGCAGTGGCCATGGTGCTGGTAGTGGTGGTGGTTCTGGTGTGGGCGCTGCTGGTGCTGCTGGCGCTGGTGGTGCTGTTAGTGCTAATAGTGGTGGTGCTGATGGTTGTTGTGCTGGTGATGGTGGTGGTGCTGCTGTTGGTGGAGCTGGTGGTGGTGCTGGTGTTGGTGCTGGTGCTGGTGGTGTTGGTGTAGCTGGTGGAGGTGCTGGCAGTGGTGGTCCTGGCGGTGGCAGTGGTGCTGGTGGTGTTGGTGGTGCTGGTGTGGGATCTGCTGGTGGTGCTGGTGCAGGTGGTGCTGGTGGTGCTGATAGGGGTGATGCTGATGGTGCTGGTGGTGGTGCTGGTGCTGGTGCTGGTGCTGGTAGTGCTGGTTGTGGTGTGAATGGTGCTGGTGGGGCTGCTGGTGCTGTTTGTGGTGCGCCTGTTGGTGGTGCTGGCGGAGGTTCTGACTGTGGTGTTCCATTTGGTGGTGGTGTTCATGGTGCTGGTGGAGTTGGTGATGCTGGTGGAGGTGCTGGCGGTGGAAGTACTGGTGGTGATGCTGCGGGTGCTGGTGCTAGTGGCGCTGGTGGTGCTGCTTGTTCTGGTGCAGGTCAATGTGGTGCTACTGGTGCTGGTAGTGGTGGTGCTGGTGGTGTTGGTTGTGATGCTGCTGCTTGTGGTGGTGGTGGCGCTGGTAGTGGTGTTGCTGATGGTGGCGGTGTTCCTGGTGGTGCTGGTACTGGTGGTGATGGTGATGGTGGTGCAGGTGGTGCTGGTGGTGGTGCTGTTGGTGGAGATGGTGGTGGTGCTGGTGGTGGTGCTGCTGCTGATGGTGGTGCTGGTGGTGGTGCTGCTGCTGATGGTGGTGCTGGAGCTGGTGATGGTGCTGCTGCTGGTGGTGCTGGTGGCACTGCTGCTGGTGGTGGTGGTGGTGCTGGTTTTGCTGGTGGTGCTTGTGGAGGTGCTGGCGGTGGTGCTCTTGGTGGAGATGGTGGTGGTGCTGGTGGTGCTGGTGCTGGTTTTGCTGGTGGTGGTGCTGGTTCTGGGGATGCTGGTGCTAGTGGTGCTGGTGGTACTGCTGGTGCTGGTGGCTGTGCTCCTGCTGGTGGCGCTGCTGCTGGTGGTGCAGGTCATGGTGCTGCTGGTTGTTGTGCTGGTGGTGTGGTGGTGCTGGTCGAGGTGCTGGTGGTGGTAGTGCTGGTAGTGGTAGTGCTGTTGGTGGTGCTGGGATGCTGGTGCTGGTGGTGCTGGTGCTGGTGCTGCTGGTTGCAGTGCTGGTGGTGCTGGTGGTGATGATGCAGGTGGGGCTGGTGCTGGTGGTGGTGCTGCTGCTGATGTTGGTAGAGCTGGTGGTGGTGCTGCAATGGTGGTGCTGCCAGTGGTGGTGCTGGCAGTGGCCATGGTGCTGGTAGTGGTGGTGGTTCTGGTGTGGGCGCTGCTGGTGCTGCTGGCGCTGGTGGTGCTGTTAGTGCTAATAGTGGTGGTGCTGATGGTTGTTGTGCTGGTGATGGTGGTGGTGCTGCTGTTGGTGGAGCTGGTGGTGGTGCTGGTGTTGGTGCTGGTGCTGGTGGTGTTGGTGTAGCTGGTGGAGGTGCTGGCAGTGGTGGTCCTGGCGGTGGCAGTGGTGCTGGTGGTGTTGGTGGTGCTGGTGTGGGATCTGCTGGTGGTGCTGGTGCAGGTGGTGCTGGTGGTGCTGATAGGGGTGATGCTGATGGTGCTGGTGGTGGTGCTGGTGCTGGTGCTGGTGCTGGTAGTGCTGGTTGTGGTGTGAATGGTGCTGGTGGGGCTGCTGGTGCTGTTTGTGGTGCGCCTGTTGGTGGTGCTGGCGGAGGTTCTGACTGTGGTGTTCCATTTGGTGGTGGTGTTCATGGTGCTGGTGGAGTTGGTGATGCTGGTGGAGGTGCTGGCGGTGGAAGTACTGGTGGTGATGCTGCGGGTGCTGGTGCTAGTGGCGCTGGTGGTGCTGCTTGTTCTGGTGCAGGTCAATGTGGTGCTACTGGTGCTGGTAGTGGTGGTGCTGGTGGTGTTGGTTGTGATGCTGCTGCTTGTGGTGGTGGTGGCGCTGGTAGTGGTGTTGCTGATGGTGGCGGTGTTCCTGGTGGTGCTGGTACTGGTGGTGATGGTGATGGTGGTGCAGGTGGTGCTGGTGGTGGTGCTGTTGGTGGAGATGGTGGTGGTGCTGGTGGTGGTGCTGCTGCTGATGGTGGTGCTGGTGGTGGTGCTGCTGCTGATGGTGGTGCTGGAGCTGGTGATGGTGCTGCTGCTGGTGGTGCTGGTGGCACTGCTGCTGGTGGTGGTGGTGGTGCTGGTTTTGCTGGTGGTGCTTGTGGAGGTGCTGGCGGTGGTGCTCTTGGTGGAGATGGTGGTGGTGCTGGTGGTGCTGGTGCTGGTTTTGCTGGTGGTGGTGGTGGTGGTGCTGGTGGTGGTGCTGGAGCTGGTGATGGTGCTGCTAATGGTGGTGCTGGTGGCGGTGCTGCTGGTGGTGGTGGTGCTGGTGCTGCTGGTGGTGCTAATGGTGGTGGTGCTGATGTTTGTGGTGCTGGTGATGGTGGTCATGCTGGTGATGGTGGTGCTGGTGGTAGTGCTGGTAATGGTGCTGGTGCTGGTGGTGTTGATGTAGCTGGTGGAGCTGCTGGCAGTGGTGGTGCTGGCGGTGGTGGTCCTGGCGGTAGCAGTGGTGCTGCTGGTGGTGGTGGTGCTGGTGTGAGTGCTGTTGGTGGTGCTGCTGGTGTTGCTGGTGCTAATAGTGGTAATGCTGATGGTGCTGGTAGTGGTGCTGGTGGTGTTGGTGCTGGTGCTGTTGCTGGGAATGCTGCTGCCAGTGTTGCTGGTGGTGCTGCTGGTGCTGCTGGTGCTGGTGGTGGTGTTGCTGCTGGTGGTGGTAGTTGGGGAGGTGCTGGTGCTGGTGCTGGGGATGGTGGTTCTAGTGGTGCGGTTGGTGCTGCTGGTGGTGCAGGTCATGGTGCTGCTGGTGGTGGTGCTGGTGGTGTTGGTGGAGCTGGTGCTGGTGCTGGTGCTGGCAGTGGTGGTGCTGCCATTGGTTTTGCTGGCAGTGGCCGTGGTGCTGCTAGTGGTGGTTTTGCTGGTGTGGGTGCTGCTGGTGGTGGTGCTGTTGCTGGTGTTGGTGGAGCTGGTGCTGGTGCTGGCAGTGGTGGTGCTGCCAGTGGTGGTGCTGGCAGTGGCCATGGTGCTGCTAGTGGTGGTTTTTCTGGTGTTGTTGCTGCTGATGGTGCTGGTGGTGCTAATGGTGCTAATAGTGGTGGTGCTGATGTTTGTGGTGCTGGTGATCATGGTCGTGCTGGTGGTGGTGGTGCTGTTTGTTGTGGTGGTGTTGGTGCTAGTGCTGGTGGTGTTGGTGAAGCTTGTGGAGCTGCTGGGGGTGGTGGTGCTAGCACTGGTGGTCCTGGCGATGGCAGTGGTGCTGCTGGTGGTGGTGGTGCTTGTGTGGGTGCTGCTGGTGGTGTTGGTGTTGTTGCTAGTGGTGGTGCTGGTGCTGGTGTTTCTGGCGGTGGTGCTGGTACTGGTTCTGGGGATGCTGGTGCTAGTGGTGCTAGTGGTGCTGGTGGTACTGCTGGTGCTGGTGGCTGTGCTCCTGCTGGTGGCGCTGCTGCTGGTGGTGCAGGTAATGGTGCTGCTGGTGGTTGTGCTGGTGGTGTGGTGGTGCTGGTTGAGGTGCTGGTGGTGGTAGCGCTGGTGGTGGTAGTGCTGTTGGTGGTGCTGGGGTGCTGGTGCTGGTGGTGCTGGTTCCAGTGCTGGTAGTGCTGGTGGTGATGATGCAGGTGGTGCTGGTGCTGGTGGTGGTGCTGGTGATGATGCTGGTGGAGCTGGTGGTGGTGCTGGCAATGGTGGTGCTGCCAGTGCTGATGATGGCAGTGGCTGTGGTGCTGGTAGTGGTGGTGGTTCTGGTGTGGGTGCTGGATCTGCTGGCAGTGGTGGTGCTGGCAGTGGTGGTCCTGGCGATGGCAGTTGTGCTGGTGTGGGATCTGCTGGTGGTGCTGGTGCAGGTGGTGCTGGTGGTGCTGTTAGTGGTGATGCTGATGGCGCTGGTGGTGGTGCTGGTGCTGCTGCTGGTAGTGTTGGTTGTGGTGTTGCTGTCAGTGGTGGTGCTGGTGCTGGTGGTGATACTGCTGCTGGTGATGCTGGTGCTGGTGCTGGGGATGCTGGTGCTAATGGTGCTAGTGGAGCTGCTGGTTCTGGTTGTGGTGCTCCTGTTGGTGGTGCTGGCGGAGGTTCTGACTGTGGTGTTCCATTTGGTGGTGGTGCTCATGGTGCTGGTGGAGTTGGTGATGCTGGTGGAGGTGCTGGCGGTGGAAATACTGGTGGTGGTGCTGTGGGTGCTGGTGCTAGTGGTGCGGGTGGTGCTGCTTGTGCTGGTGCAGGTCAATGTGGTGCTACTGGTGCTGGTAGTGGTGGTGCTGGTGGTGTTGGTTGTGGTGCTGCTGCTTGTGGTGGTGGTGGTGGTGCTGGTAGTGGTGTTGCTGATGGTGGCAGTGTTCCTGGTGGTGCTGGTGCTGGTGGTGCTGGTGATGGTAGTGCAGGTGGTGCTGCTGTTGGTGGAGATGGTGGTGGTGCTGCTGCTGATGGTGGTGCTGGTGGTGTTGGTGGTGCTGGTGGTGGTGCTGGAGCTGGTGATGGTGCTGCCGCTGGTGGCGGTGCTGCTGGTGCTGGTGGTGGTGCTGGTTTTGCTCGTGGTGCTTGTGGTGGTGCTGGCGGTGGTGCTCTTGGTGGAGATGGTGGTGGTGCTGGTGGTGGTGGTGGTGGTGATGGTGCTGGTGGTGTTGGTGCTGGCTTTGCTGCTGGTGGTGGTGCTGGTGGTGTTGGTGGTGCTGGTGGTGGTGCTGGAGCTGGTGATGGTGCTGCTGATGGTGGTGCTGGTGGCGGTGCTGCTGGTGCTGGTGGCGGTGCTGGTTTTGCTGCTAGTGCTTGTGGTGGTGCTGGCGGTGGCCGTGGTGCTGCTGGTGGTGGTGGTGCTGGTGTTGCTGGTGGTGCTAATGGTGCTGGTGCTGATGTTTGTGGTGCTGGTGATGGTAGTCGTGCTGGTGGTGGTGGTGCTGGTGGTAGTGCTGGTAATGGTGCTGGTGCTGGTAGTGTTGATGTAGCTGGTGGAGCTGCTGGCAGTGGTGGTGCTGGCAGTGGTGGTCCTGGCGGTAGCAGTGGTGCTGCTGGTGGTGGTGGTGCTGGTGTGAGTGCTGTTGGTGGTGCTGCTGGTATTGCTGGTACTAATAGTGGTAATGCTGATGGCGCTGGTAGTGGTGCTGGTGGTGTTGGTGCTGCTGCTGGGAATGCTGGTGCTGGTGTTGCTGGTGATGGTAATGGTGCTGCTGGTGCTGGTGGTGATGCTCCTGCTGGCAGTGTTGCTGATGGTGGTGCTGGTGGTGGTGTTGCTGCTGGTGGTGGTAATGGTGGAGGTGCTGGTGCTGGTGCTGGGGATGGTGTTTCTAGTGGTGCTCATGGTGCTGCTGGTGGAGCAGGTCGTGGTGCTGCTGGTGGTGGTGCTGGTGGTGGCTGTGGTGCTGCTGGTGCTGGTGGTGCTGATGTTTGCGGTGCTGGTGATGGTGGTGGTGCTGGTGGTGGTGGTGCTGGTGGTAGTGCTGGTAATGGTGCTGGTGCTGGTGGTGTTGGTGTAGCTGGTGGAGCTGCTGGCAGTGGTGGTGCTGGCAGTGGTGGTCCTGGCGGTAGCAGTGGTGCTGCTGGTGGTGGTGCTGCTGGTGTGAGTGCTGTTCGTGGTGCTGGTAGTTTTGCTGGTGCTAATAGTGGTAATACCGATGATGCTGGTAGTGGTGCTGGTTGTGTTGGTGCTGGTGCTGGTTTTGGGAATGCTGGTGCTAGTGTTGCTGGTGGTGCTGCTGTTGCTGGTGATGATGCTCCTACTGGTGGAGCTGCTGCTGGTGGTGCTGGTTGTGGTGGTGCTGGCGGTAGTGGTGCTGGTGGTGGTACTGCTGCTGGTGGTGCTGGCGATGCTGCTGCTGCAGGTCGTGGTACTGCTTCTGGTGGTGCAGGTCATGGTGCTGGTGTGAGTGCTGTTGGTGGTGCTGCTGGTGTTGCTGGTACTAATAGTGGTAATGCTGATGGCACTGGTAGTGGTGCTGGTGGTGTTGGTGCTGGTGCTAGTGCTGGGAATGCTGGTGCTAGTGTTGCTGGTGATGGTGCTGCTGGTGCTGGTGCTGATGCTCCTGCTGGCGGTGTTGCTGCCGGTGGTGCTGGTGGTGGTGTTGCTGCTGGTGGTGGTAATGGTGGAGGTGCTGGTGCTGGTGCTGGGGATGGTGGTTCTAGTGGTGCTGGTGGTGCTGCTGGTGGTGCAGGTTGTGGTGCTGCTGGTGGTGGTGCTGGTGGTGGCCGTGGTGCTGCTGGTGCTGGTGGTGCTAATGGTGGTGGTGCTGATGTTTGTGGTGCTGGTGATGGTGGTGGTGCTGGTGGTGGTGGTGCTGGTGGTAGTGCTGGTAATGGTGCTGGTGCTGGTGGTGTTGGTGTAGCTGGAGGAGCTGCTGGCAGTGGTGGTGCTGGCAGTGGTGGTCCTGGCGGTAGCAGTGGTGCTGCTGGTGGTGGTGGCGCTGGTGTGAGTGCTGTTGGTGGTGCTGCTGGTGTTGCTGGTACTAATATTGGTAATGCTGATGGCGCTGGTATTGGAGCTGGTGGTGTTGGTGCTGGTGCTGGTGCTGGGAATGCTGGTGCTAGTGTTGCTGATGTTGCTGCTTGAGCTGCTGGTGCTGGTGGTGGTGCTCCTGCTGGCGGTGCTGCTGCCGGTGGTGCTGGTGGTGGTGTTGCTGCTGGTGGTGGTAATGGTGGTGGTGCTGGTGCTGGTGCTGGGGATGGTGGTTCTATTGGTGCTGGTGGTGCTGCTGGTGGTGCAGGTCATGGTGCTGCTAGTGGTGGTGCTGGTGGTGTTGGTGGAGCTGGTGCTGGTGCTGGCAGTGGTGGTGCTGCCAGTGGTGGTGCTGCCAGTGGCCGTGGTGCTGCTAGTCGTGGTTTTGCTGGTGTGGGTGCTGCTGGTGGTGTTGGTGCTGGTGGTGCTGATGGTGCTAATAGTGGTGGTGCTGATGTTTGTGGTGCTGATGATCATGGTCGTGCTGGTGGTGGTGGTGCTGTTTGTCGTGCTGGTGTTGGTGCTGGTGCTGGTGGTGTTGGTGAAGCTGGTGGAGCTGCTGGAAGTGGTGGTGCTGGTAGTGGTGGTCCTGGCGGTGGCAGTGGTGCTGCCGGTGGTGGTGGTGCTGGTGTGGGTGCTGCTGATGGTGCTGCTGGTGGTGATGCTGGTGCTGGTGCTAGTGCTGGGGAAGGTGGTGCTAGTGTTGCTGGTGGTGCCGCTGGTACTGTTGGTGGTGCTCTTGCTGGTGTTGCTGCTGGTGGTCTTGCTGGTGGTGGTGGTGCTGGTGGAGGTGCTGGTGCTGGTGCTGGGGATGCTGATGCTAGTGATGCTGGTGGTGCTGCTGGTGCTGGTCGTGTTACTACGGCTGGTGGTTCTGCTGCTGGTGGTGCAGGTCGTGGTGCTGCTCGTGGTGGTGCTGGAGGTGCTGGGGGTTTTGGTGGTGCTGGTCAAGGTGCTGGTGGTGGTAGTGCTGGTGGTGGTGCTGGGGAGGCTGGTGCTAGTGGTGCTGGTGGTGCTGAATGTGCTGTTGTTTGTGCTCCTGCTGGTGGTAGTGGTGCTGGTGGTGCAGGTTGTGGTGGTGGTGGTGGTGGTTGTGCTCGTGGTGGTACTGCTGCTGGTGGTGCTGATGGTGGTGTTGCTGTTGGTGGTGGTGATGGTGAAGGTGCTGGTGCTGGTGCTCGGGATGGTGGTTCTAGTTGTACTGGTGGTGCTGCTGGTGCGGGTCATGGTACTGCTGCTGGTGGTGCAGGTCATGGTGCTGCTGGTGCTGGTGGTGTTGGTGGAGCTGGTGCTGGTGCTGGCAGTGGTGGTGCTGCCAGTGGTGGTGCTGCCAGTGGCCGTGGTGCTGCTAGTCGTGGTTTTGCTGGTGTGGGTGCTGCTGGTGGTGTTGGTGCTGGTGGTGCTGATGGTGCTAATAGTGGTGGTGCTGATGTTTGTGGTGCTGATGATCATGGTCGTGCTGGTGGTGGTGGTGCTGTTTGTCGTGCTGGTGTTGGTGCTGGTGCTGGTGGTGTTGGTGAAGCTGGTGGAGCTGCTGGAAGTGGTGGTGCTGGCAGTGGTGGGCCTGGCATTGGCAGTGGTGCTGCTGGTGGTGGTGGTGCTGGTGGCGTTGCTGGTGGTACTGCTGGTGCTGGTGCTAGTGCTGGGGAGGCTGGCGCTAGTGTTGCTGGTGGTGCTGGTTGTGGTGCTGCTGGTTGTGCAGTTCGTGGTGCTGCTCGTGGTGGTGCTGGTGCTGCTGGGGGTGTTGGTGGTGCTGGTCGAGGTGCTGGTGGTCATAGTGCTGGTGGTGGTGCTGAGGATGCTGGTGCTAGTGGTGCTGGTGGTGATGAATGCGCTGTTGGTGGTGCTCCTGCTGGTGGTGGTGGTAAAGGTGTTGCTGGTGGTGCTAATGGTGGTGGTGCTGATGTTTGTGGTGCTGGTGATGGTGGTGGTGCTGGTGGTGGTGGTGCTGGTGGTAGTGCTGGTAATGGTGTTAGTGAAGCTGGTGGAGCTGCTGGGGGTGGTGGTGCTGGCAGTGGTGGTCCTGGCGGTGGCAGTGGTTCTGCTGGTGGTGGTGGTGCTGATGTTTGTGGTGCTGGTAATTGTGGTCGTGCTGGTGGTGGTGGTGCTGGTGGTAGTGCTGGTAATGGTGCTGGTGCTGGTGCTGGTGGTGTTGGTGAAGCTGGTGGAGCTGCTGGCAGTGGTGGTGGTGGTGCTGGTGCTGGTGGTGGTACTGCTGCTGGTGATGCTGGTGCTGGTGCTGGGGCTGAGGATGCTGGTGCTGAGGGTGCTGGTGGAGCTGCTGGTGCTGGTTGTGGTGCTCCTGTTGGTGGTGCTGGCAGAGGTTCTGACTGTGGTGTTCCATTTGGTGGTGGTGCTCGTCGTGCTGGTGGAACTACTGGTAGTGCTGCTGCGGGTGCTGGTGCTAGTGGCGCTGGTGGTGCTGCTTGTGCTGGTGCAGGTCAATGTAGTGATACTGTTGCTAGTAGTGGTGGTGCTGGTGGTGTTGGTTGTGGTGCTGCTGCTTGTGGTGGTGGTGCTGGTAGTGGTGTTGCTGATAGTGGTGGTCCTTTTCCTGGTGGTGCTGTTGCTGTTGATGCTGGTGATGGTGGTGCAGGTGGTGCTGGTGGTGGTGGTGGTGGTGCTGGTGGTGGTGTTGGAGCTGGTGATGGTGCTGCTGATGGTGGTGCTGGTGGCAGTGCTGCTGGTGGTGCTGGTGGTGCTGGTTTTGCTGGTGGTGCGTGTGGTGGTGCTGGTGGTGATGCTCTTGGTGGAAATGGTGGTGGGGCGGGTGGTGGTGTTGGTGCTGGTGCTGGGAATGCTGGTGCTAGTGTTGCTGGTGGTGCTGCTGGTGCTGCTGGTGCTGCTGGTGGTGATGCTCCTGCTGGTGGTGCTGCTGCCGGTGGTGCTGGTGGTAGTGTTGCTGCTGGTGGTGGTAATGCTGGAGGTGCAGGTGCTGGTGCTGGGGATGGTGGTTCTAGTGGTGCTGGTGGTGCTGCTGGTGGTGGTGCTGGTGGTGTTGGTGGAGCTGGTGCTGGTGCTGGCAGTGGTGGTGCTGCCAGTGGTGGTGCTGGAAGTGGCCGTGGTGCTGCTAGTGGTGGTTTTGCTGTTGTGGTTGCTGCTGGTGGTGCTGGTGCTGGTGGTGCAGATGGTGCTAATAGTGCTGGTGCTGACGTTTGTGGTGCTGGTGATCATGGACGTGCTGGCGGTGGTGGTGCTGTTTGTTGTGCTGGTGTTGGTGCTGGTGCTGGTGGTGTTAGTGAAGCTGGTGGAGCAGCTGGAAGTGGTGCTGGCAGTGGTGGTCCTGGCGGTCGCTGTGATGCTGCTGGTGGTGGTGTTGCTGGTGTGGGTGCTGCTGGTGGTGCTGGTGGTGTTGCTGGTGGTGGTGCTGGTGGTGGTGCTAGTGCTGGGGAAGCTGGTGCCAGTGTTGCTGCTGGTGCTGTTGGTGGTGCTCCAGCTGGCGGTGCTGCTGATGGTGTTGCTGGTGGTGCTGCTGGTGCTGGTTGTGGTACTGCTGCTGGTGGTGCTACTGCTGGTCGTGCTGTTCGTGGTGCTGCTAGTGGTGGTGCTGGTGGTGCTGGGGGTGTTGGTGGTGCTGGTCGAGGTGCTGGTGGTCGTAGTGCTGGTGGTGATGCTGGGGATGCTGGTGCTAGTGGCGCTGGTGGCGCTGAATGTGCTGTTGGTGGTGCTCCTGCTGGTAGTGGTGGTGGTTCTGGTGTGGGTGCTGCTGGTGCTGGTGGTGCTGATGGTTGTTGTGCTGGTGATGGTGGTGGTGCTGCTGGTGGTGGTGCTGGTGGTGGTGGTGGTGTTGGTGCTGGTGCAGGTGGTGTTGGTGTAGCTGGTGGAGCTGCTGGCAGTGGCGGTGCTGGCAGTGGTGGTCCTGGCGGTGGCAGTTGTGCTGGTGGTGGTGGTGGTGCTGGTGCAGGTGGTGCTGGTGGTGCTGATAGTGGTGATGCAGATGGTGCTGGTTGTGGTGCTGGTGCTGGTGCTGGTGGTGGTACTACTGGTGGTGGTACTGCTGGTGCTGGTGGTGCTGCTGCTGGTGGTGTTGGTGATGGTGGTGCAGGTAGTGCTGCTGGTGGTACTGTTGGTGGAGATGGTGGTGGTGCTGGTAGTGGTGGTGCTGCTGCTGGTAGTGCTGCTGCTCGTGGTGGTGTTGCTGGTGGTGCTGCTGGTGCTGGTTGTGGTACTGCTGCTGGTGGTGCTGCTGCAGGTCTTGCAGGTCGTGGTGCTGCTCATGGTGGTGCTGGTGGTGGTGGTGCTGGTGCTGGTGGTGCTGGTGGTTGTAGTGCTGATGGTGCTGGTGGTGGTGCTTCTGCTGCGGGTGGTGGTGCTGATGGTGGTGGTGTTCATGGTGGTGCTGGTGCTGGTGATGCTGGTGGTGCTAGTGGTGGTGGTCCTGGTGGCGGTGGTGGTGCTGGTGCTGGTGGTTTTGGTGGAGTTAGTGTGGGTGCTGCTGGTGGTGTGGGTGCTAGTGGTGCTGGTGGTGTTGCTGGTGCTAATAGTGGTAATGCTGATGGTGCTGGTTGTGCTACTGGCGGTGGTGGTGTTTCTGGTGCTGGTGCTGGGGAAGATGGAGCCAGTGTTGCTGGTGGTGCTGCTGGTGCTGTTGGTGGTGCTCCTGCGGGTGGTGCTGCTGATGGTGGTGCTGGTTAAGGTGGTGCTGGCGGTGGTGTTGCTGGTGCTGGCGGTGGTACTGCTGCTGGTGGTGCTGGTGGTGGTGTTGCTGGTGGTGGTGGTGCTGGTTGTGGTCCTGGTGCTGGTATTGCTGGTGGTGCTGGTGTTGTTGGTGGTGCTGCTGTTGTTGATGGTGATGCTGCTGGTGGTGATGGTGGTGGTGGTGATGTTGGTGGTGGTGGTGCTGGTGGTGCTGGCGGAGGTGCTGGCAGTGGTGTTGCTTTTGGTGGTGGTGCTTGTGGTGGTGCTTGTGGTGTTGGTGGTACTAGTGGAGTTGCTGGTGGTGTTAGTGCTGGTGGTGGGTGTGCTGGTGGCGGTGTTGGTGCTGCTTTTGCTGGTGGTGCTGGTGGTGGTGTTGTTGGTGGTGCTGCTGGTGGTGGATATGGAGCTGGTGCTGGTGGTGCTGGTGGTGCTGCTAGTGCTGGTAGTGGTGCTGCTGCTGGTGGTGGTGGTGCTGGTGGTGCTGGTGCTGGTGCTGGGGATGCTGGTGCTAGTGGTGCTGCACCTGCTGGCGTTGCTGCTGCTGGTGGTGCAGGTCATGGTGCTGCTGGTGGTGGTGGTGTTGGTGTGGGTGCTGCTGGTGGTGCTGGTGCTGCTAATAGTGGTGATGCTGATGGTGCTGTTGGTGGTGCTGGTGGCGGTGCTGGTGCTGGTGCTGGGGATGCTGGTTGTTGTAGTGCTGGTGGCGCTGCTGGTGCTGGTCATGGTGCTCCTGCTGGTGGTGCTAGTGGAGGTTCTGACAATGGTGTTCTTTTTGGTGGTGGTGTTCGTGGTGCTGGTGGAGTTGGTGGTGCTGGGGGAGGTGCTGTCAGTGGTAATACTGGAGCTGGAGCTGGTGGTGGTGCTGCTGCTGGTGGTGGTGCTGCTGGTGGTGGTGGTGGTGCTGGTGGTGGTGGTGGTGCTGGTGGGGTTGCTGGTGGTGCTGGTGGTGGTGCTGGTGCTGGTTTTGCTGCTGGTGGGTGTGCTGGAGCTGGTGGTGGTGCTGTAGCTGGTGGTGGTGCTGCTGCTGATGGTGCTGATGGTGGTGGTGCTGGTGGTGGTGGAGCTGGTGCTGGTGTTGCAGGTAGTGTTTTTGGAGGTGGTGGAGGTGCTGCTAGTGGTGGTGCTAGCAGTGGCTGTGTTGCTGGTGGTGGTGCTGGTGCTGGTGTGTGTGTTGCTGGTGGTGCTGGTGCTGGTGGTGCTAATGCTGGTGGTGCTGATGGTCGTGGAGCTGGTGTTGGTGGTGGTGCTGGTGGTGGTGGTGCTGGTGCTGCTGTTGCTGGTGTTGGTGCTGGTGCTGGTGGTGCTGCTGGTGGTGGAGGTGCTGGCAGTGGTAGTGCTGGCAGTGGTGGTCCTGGTGATGGCAGTTTTGCTGCTGGTGGTGGTGGTGTTGGTGTTGGTGCTGCTGGTGGTGCTACTGGTGCTAATAGTGGTAATGCTGATGGTGCTGCTGGTGGTGGTGCAGGTGCTAGTGCTGGTGCTGGTGCTGGGGATGCTGGTGCTAGTGTTGCTGGTGGGGCTGCTGCTGATGGTGCTGCTGCTGGTCGTGCTGGAGGTGTTGGTGCTGGCGGTGGAGGTGCTGGTACTGGTGGAGGTGCTGGTGCTGGAGATGGTGCTGGAGCTGGTGGTGGTGCTGCTGCTGGTGGTGCTGGTGGTGGTGGTGCTTGGTGGTGGTGCTGGTGCTGGTTTTGCTGGTGGTGCTGCTAGTGGTGCTGGTGGGGGTTGTGGCGGATGTGGTGCTGGTGGTGGATGTGGTGCTTGGTGATGGTGTGGCTGCTGGTGCTGCTGGGGGTGGTGCTGGTGGTGGTGGTGGTGGTGCAGGTGCTGGCACTGCTGGTGGTTGTAGTGCTGGTGGCGCTGCTGGTGCTGGTTGTGGTGCTCCTGCTGGTGGTGCTAGCTGAGGCTCTGACAATGGTGTTCTTTTTGGTGGTGGTGCTCGTGGTGCTGGTGGAACTGGTGGTGCTGGGGAGGTGCTGTCAGTGGTAGTACTGGAGCTGGTGGTGGTGCTGCTGCTGGTGGTGGTGCTGCTGGTGGTGGTGTTGGTGCTGGTGGTGCTGGTGGTGGTGGTGCTGGTGGCGGTGGTGGTGGTGCTGGTGGTGCTGGTGGTGGTGCTGGTGCTGGTTTTGCTGCTGGTGGTGGTGCTGGAGTTGGTGGTTGTGCTGTAGCTGGTGGTGGTGCTGCTGCTGGTGGTGCTGATGGTGGTGGTGCTGGCAGTGGTGGCGCTGGTGCTGGTGGTGCAGGTAGTGTTGTGGGAGGTGGTAGAGGTGCTGCTAGTGGTGGTGCTGGCAGTGGCTGTGGTGCTGGTGGTGGTGGTGGTGCTGGTGTGTATGTTGCTGGTGGTGCTGGTGCTGGTGGTGCTAATGCTGGTGGTGCTGATGGTTGTGGAGCTGGTGATGGTGCTGGTGCTGGTGGTGGTGGTGCTGGTGCTGCTGTTGCTGGTGCTGGTGCTGGTGCTGGTGGTGTTGGTAGAGGTGGAGGTGTTAGCAGTGGTGGTGCTGGCAGTGGTGGTCCTGGTGATGGCAGTGTTGCTGCTGGTGGTGTTGGTGTTGGTGTGGGTGCTGCTGGTGGTGCTGCTGGTGCTAATAGTGGTGATGCTGATGTTGCTGGTGGTGGTGCAGGTGCTGATGCTGGTGCTGGGGATGCTGTTGCTAATGTTGCTGGTGGGGCTGCTGGTGCCGTTGGTGGTGCTCCTGCTGGTGGTGCTGCTGCTGGTCGTGCTGGAGGTGGTGGTGTTGGCGGTGGAGGTGCTGGTACTGGTGGTGGTGCTGGTGCTGGAGATGGTGCTGGAGCTGGTGGTGGTGCTGGTGCTGGTTTTGCTGGTGGTGCTGCTAGTGGTGCTGGCGGGGGTTGTGGTGGATGTGATGCTGGTGGTGGTTGTGGTCCTTGGTGATGGTGTGGCTGCTCGTGCTGCTGGTGGTGGTGCTGCTGGTGGTGGTGGTGGTTTTGGTGCTGGTGCTGGTGCTGGTGCTAGTGGTGGTGCTCCTGCTGGTGGTGCTGCTGGTGCTGGTGGTGGTGCTCCTGCTTGTGGTGCTGCTGCTGTTGGTGCATGTCATGGTGCTGTTGGTGGTGGTGCTGGTGGTGCTGGTGATGCTGGTGCTGGTGCTGGGGATGCTGGTGCTAGTGTTGCTGGTGGTGCTGCTTCTGGTGGTGCTTGTGGTGGTGGTGATGGCGGTGGTGGTGATGGCGGTGGTGGTGCTGGTGCTGGTGGTGCTACTGCTGCTGCTGGTGCTGGTGGTGTTGTAGCTGGTGGTGGTGGTGCTGGTGGAGATGCTGGTGCTGGTCGTGGTACTGCTGCTGGTGGTGCTGCTGCTGGTGGTGCAGGTCATGGTGCTGCTGGTGGTGGTGCTGGTGCTGGTGTTGTAGGTCATGGTGGTGCTGGCGGTGGTGGTGCTGGTGCTGGTGATGATGGTGCAGCTGGTGCTGATGGTGGTGCTGCTGCTGGTTGTGCTGATGGTGGTGGTGCTGGTTTTGGTGCTGCTGCTGGTGCTGGGGATGCCGGTGCTAGTGTTGCTGATGGTGCTGCTGGTGCTGGTGGTGGTGCTCCTGCTGCTGGTGCTGCTGCCGGTGGTGCTGGTTGTGGGGTGCTGGTGGTGGTGGTGCTGGTGGTGGTGGTGCTACTGTTGCTGGTGGTGCTGGTTGTGTTGTTGCTGGTGGTGGTGATGCTGGTGGAGGTGCTGGTGCTGGTGCTGGGGTTGGTGCTGGTGGTGCTGCTGATGCTGGTCGTGGTACTGCTGCTGGTGGTGCTGCTGCTGGTGGTGCAGGTCGTGGTGGTGCTGGTGGTGGTGCTGGTGGTGCTGGTGGTGTTGGTGGTGCTGGTCGAGGTGTTGGTGGTCGTAGTGCTGGTAGTGGTGCTGGGGATGCTGGAGGTGGTGGTGCTGGAGTTGCTGCTTGTGCTGTTGGTGGTGCTCCTGCTGGTGGTGCTGCTGTGGTGCAGGTCGTGGTGGTGCTGGCGGTGGTGCTGGTGCTGGTTTTGCTGGTGGTGCTGGTGGTGGTGCTGGCAGTGGTTGTGATGGAAGTGGTGCTGGTGGTGGATGTGGGTCTGTTGGTAGTGCGGCTGCTGGTGATGCTGGTGGTGTTGCTTCTGGTGGTGGTGCTGCTGCTGGTTGTGCTGGTGGTGGTGGTGCTGGTTTTGGTGCTGCTGCTGGTGGTGGGGATGCTGGTGCTAGTGTTGCTGGTGGTGCTCCTGCTGGTGGTGCTGTTACTGGTAGTGCTGGTTGTGGTGGTGCTGGCAGTGCTACTGCTGCTGGCGGTGCTGGTGGTGTTGTTGCTGGTGCTGGTGGTGGTGGTGGTGTGGGTGCTACGTGTTGGTGCTGCTGCTGGTGCTGCTGCTGGTGGTGCTGGTAGTGGTACTGTTGGTGGTGGTGGTGGTGCTGATGGTGGTGGTGCGGGTGGTGGTGCTGCTGGGGATGTTAGTGCTGGTGCTGCTGGCACTGGGGCTGATAGTAGTGGTGCTGGTGGTGGTGCTGCTGCTGGTGGTGGTGGTGATGATGGTGGTGGTGTTCGTGGTGCTGCTGGTGGTGGTGATGCTGGTGGTGCTAGTGGTGGTGGTGCTGGTGGCCATGGTCATGGTGCTGGTGGTGGTGGTGGTGTTGTTGCTACATGTTGGTGCTGCTGCTTCTGGTGCTGGTGGTGGTGGTGCTGGTGGTGGTGCTGGTGCTGGTTTTGCTGGTGGTGCTGGTGGTGGTGCTGGCAGTGGTTGTGATGGAAGTGGTGCTGGTGGTGGATGTGGGGCTGTTGGTAGTGCTGCTGCTGGTTGTGCTGGTGGTGGTGGTGCTGGTTTTGGTGCTGCTGCTGGTGGTGGGGATGCTGGTGCTAGTGTTGCTGGTGGTGCTCCTGCTGGTGGTGCTGCTGCCGGTAGTGCTGGTTGTGGTGGTGCTGGCAGTGCTACTGCTGCTGGTGGTGCTGGTGGTGTTGTTGCTGGTGGTGGTGGTGGTGTTGGTGGAGGTGCTGGTGCCTGGGATGGTGGTGCTAGTGGTGCTGGTGGTGCTGCTGGTGCTGGTTGCGGTACTGCTGCTGGTGGTGCGGCTGCTGGTGGTGCAAGTTGTGATGCTGCTGGTGGTGGTGCTGGTGGTGTTGGTGGTGCTGGTCGAGGTGCTGGTGGTCATAGTGCTGGTAGTCGTGCTGGGGATGCTGGTGGTAGTGGCGCTAGTGTTGCTGCTTGTGCTGCTGGTGCAGGTCGTGGTGGTGCTGGCGGTGTTGGTTCTGGTGCTGGTGATGGTGGTGCTGCTGATGGTGGTGCTGCTGGAGTGGGTGCTGCTGATGGTGCTGGTGCTGGTGGGGATGGTGGTGCTTATGGTGGAGCTGCTGATGGTGGTGGTGCTGGTGATGGTGGTGGTGCTGGTGCAGGTGCTGGTGCTGGTGCTGGTGGAGATGGTGATGGTGCTGGTGCTGGTGGTGCTGAACTAGGTGCTACTGGTGGTGGTGGTGCTGGTGGTGGTGTTGCTGGCGGTGCTGGTGCCTGTGTTGGTAATGTTGGTCATACTGGTGGTGGTGGTGCGGGTGGTGGTGCTGCTGGGGATGTTGGTGCTGGTGGCGCTGGTACTGGGGCTGATAGTGGTGGTGCAGCTGGTGGTGCTGGTGGTGGTGCTGTGCTGGTGGTGGTGCTGGTGCTGGTGCTGGTGGTGGTGGAGCTGGCGATGGTGTTGGTGCTCATGTAGGTGGTGTTGGTGGTGGTGCTGGTGTTGGTGCTGGTGTTGGTGGTGCTGGAGTGTGTGCTGCTGGCGGTGCTGGTGGTGGTGGTGGTGCTTGTGGTGGTGCTGGTGGTCATGCTGCTGGTGGTGGTGGTGCTAATGGAGGTGGTGCTGATGGTGGTGGAGCTGGCAGTAGTGGTGCAGGCGGGGCAGCAGTGCTGCTGTTGGTGGTGGTGCTGGTGTGAGTGCTGGTGGTGCTGCTGCTGCAGGTGTGCTGGTGGTGCTAATGGTGATGGTGCTGATGGTGGTGGAGCTGGCGATGGTGTTGGTGCTGGTGTAGGTGGTGCTGGTGGTGGTGGAGCTGACAGTGGTGGTGCTGGCGGGGCAGTGGTGCTGCTGATGGTGGTGGTGCTGGTGTGAATGCTGCTGGTGGTGCTGGTACTGGTGGAGCTGGTGGTGCTAATGATGGTGGTGCTGATGTTTGTGGTGCTGGTGATGGTGGTGCTGTTGGTGTGGGTGCTGCTGGTGGTGTTGCTGGTGGTGGTGCTGGTGGTGCTAATGGTGGTGGTGCTGATGGTCGTGGAGCTGGCGATGGTGTTGGTGTCTGGTGTAGGTGGTGCAGGTGGTGGTACTGGTGGTGATGCTGGTGCTGGAAGTGCTGGAGTGGGTGGTGCTGGTGGTGGCGCTGGTGGTGGTTTTGCTGATGGTGCTGCTAGTGGTGCTGGCGGGGGTTGTGGTGGATGTGGTGCTGGTGGTGGATGTGGTGCTGGTGGTGGTGTGGCTGCTGGTGCTGCTGGTGGTGGTGCTGGTGATGGTGGTGGTGGTGGTGCAGATGCTGGTGGTGCTTGTGCTGGTGGTGCTGGTTTTGGTGCTGGTGCTGGTGCTGGTGGTGGTGCTCCTGCTGGTGGTGGTGCTGGTGCTGGGGATGCTGGTGTTAGTGTTGCTGGTGGTGCTGCTGCCGGTGGTGCTTGTGGTGGTGGTGCTGGCGGTGCTGGTGCTGGAGCTGGTGCTGGTGGTGCTACTGCTGCTGGTGGTGCTGGTGGTGCTGTTGCTGGTGGTGGTGCTGGTGGATGTGCTGGTGCTGGTGCTGGGGTTGGTGGTGCTAGTGGTGCTAGTGGTGCTGGTGGTGCTGGTGGTGTTGGTGGTGCTGGTCGAGGTGCTGTGGTCGTAGTGCTGGTTGAGGTGCTGGGGAAGCTGGTGATAGTGACGCTGGTATTGCTGCTGGTGCTGTTGGTGGTGCTCCTGCTGCTGCAGCTGCTGCTGGTGTTGTAGGTTGTGGTGGTGCTGGCGGTGGTGGTGCTGGTTCTCGTGCTGGTGGCGCTGGTGGTGCTGGTAGTGGTAATGCTGGTGGTGCTGCTAGTGGTGGTGGTGCTAGTGGCGGTGGTGGTGGTGCAGGTGGTGCTGGTGGTGGTGGTGGTGGTGTGGGTGCTACATGTGGGTGCTGCTGCTGGTGGTGCTTGTGGTGGTGGTGCTGGTGGTGGTGGTGCTGGTGCTCGTGCTGGTGGCGCTGGTGGTGCTGGTAGTGGTAATGCTGGTGGTGCTGCTAGTGGTGGTGGTGCTAGTGGCGGTGCTGGTTTTGCTGGTGGTGCTGGTGGTGGTGCTGGCAGTGGTTGTGATGGAAGTGGTGCTGTTGGTGGATGTGGGGCTGTTGGTAGTGCGGCTGCTGGTGCTGCTGCTGGTGGTGCTGGTGGTGGTGGTGCTGGTTTTGGGGCTGCTGCCAATGTTGGGGGTGCTGGTGCTAGTGTTGCTGGTGGTGCTGCTGGTGCTGGTGGTGGTGCTCCTGCTGGTGGTGTTGCTAGTTGTGGTGGTGCTGGCGGTGGTGGTGCTGGTGGTGCTGGTGGTGTTGTTGCTGGTGGTGGTGGTGTTGGTGGAGGTGCTGGTGCTGGTGCTGGGGTTGGTGGTGCTGGTGCTGGCGCTGGTGGAGATGTTGATGGTGCTGGTGATGGTGGTGCTGAACTGGGTGCTACTGGTGGTGGTGGTCCTGGTGGTGGTGGTGCTGGTGGTGCTGGTGCTTGTGTTGGTGATGGTTGTCATACTGGTGGTGGTGTGGGTGGTGCTGCTGCTGGGGATGTTGGTGCTGGTGGTGCTGGTACTGGGGCTGATAGTGCTGGTGCTGCTGGTGGTGGAGCTGGCGATGGTGTTGGTGCTTGTGTGGGTGGTGTTGGTGGTGGTGCTGGTGGTGGTGCTGGTGCTGGTGGTGCTGGAGTGCATGCTGCTGGTGGTGCTGGTGGTGGTGGTGGTTGTGCTTGTGGTGCTGGTGGTCATGCTGCTGGTGGTGGTGGTGCTAATGGAGGTGGTGCTGATGGTAATGGAGCTGGCAGTAGTGCTGGTGGGGCAGCAGTGCTGCTGCTGGTGGTGGTGCTGGTGTGGGTGCTGCTGGTGCAGGTGGTGCTGCTGGTGCTAATGGTGATGGTGCTGTTGGTGGTGGAGCTGGCGATGGTGTTGGTGTCTGGTGTAGGTGGTGCTGGTGGTGGTGCTGGTGGTGGTGGTGCTGATGGTGGTGGAGCGGGGCAGTGGTGCTGCTGATAGTGGTGGTGCTGGTGTGGGTGCTGCTGGTGCTGGTGGTGCTAATGGTGGTGGTGCTGATGTTTGTGGTGCTGGTGTTGGTGGTGGTGTTGGTGTGGGTGCTGCTGGTGGTGCTGGTGCTGGTGGTGCTGGTGGTGCTAATGTTGGTGGTGCTGATGGTCATGGAGCTGGCGATGGTGTTGGTGTCTGGTGTAGGTGGTGTTGGTGGTGGTGCTGGTGCTGATGGTGCTGGAGTGCGTGCTGCTGGTGGTGCTGGTGGTGGTGGTGGTTGTGCTTGTGGTGGTGCTGGTGGTCATGCTGCTGGTGGTGGTGGTGCTAATGGAGGTGGTGCTGATGGTAGTGGAGCTGGCAGTAGTGGTGCTGGCGGGGCAGTGGTGCTGATGTTGGTGGTGGTGCTGGTGTGGGTGCTGCTGGTGCAGGTGGTGCTGGTGGTGCTAATGGTGATGGTGCTGATGGTGGTGGAGCTGGCGATGGTTTTGGTGTCTGGTGTAGGTTGTGCTGGTGGTGGTGCTGGTGGTGGTGGTGCTGCTGGTGGTGGTGGTGCTGATGGTGGTGGAGCTGGAGTTGGTGCTGCTGGTGGTGTTGGTGCTGGTGGGACTGGTGGTGCTCATGGTGGAGCTGCTGATGGTGGTGTTGCTGGTGATGGTAGTGGTGCTGGTGTAGGTGGTGCTGGTGGTGGTGCTGGTGCTGGCGCTGGTGGAGATGTTGATGTTGCTGGTGATGGTGGTGCTGAACTGGGTGCTACTGGTGGTGATGGTGCTGCTGGTGGTGCTGGTGCTTGTGTTAGTGATGGTGGTCATACTGGTGGTGGTGCGGGTGGTGGTGCTGCTGGGGATGTTGGTGCTGGTAGTGCTGGTACTGGGGCTGATAGTGCTGGTGCTGCTGGTGGTGGAGCTGGCCATGGTGTTGGTGCTTGTGTAGGTGGTGTTGGTGGTGGTGTTGGTGGTGTTGGTGCTGGTGCTGCTGGAGTGCGTGCTGCTGGTGGTGCTGGTGGTGGTGGTGGTTGTGCTTGTGGTGGTGCTGGTGGTCATGCTGCTGGTGGTGGTGGTGCTAATGGAGGTGGTGCTGATGGTAGTGGAGCTGGCAGTAGTGGTGCTGGTGGGGCAGCGGTGCTGCTGCTGGTGTTGGTGCTGGTGTGGGTGCTGCTGGTGCAGGTGGTGCTGGTGGTGCTAATGGTGATGGTGCTGATAGTGGTGGAGCTGGCGATGGTGTTGGTGTCTGGTGTAGGTGGTGCTGGTGGTGGTGGGGCTGCTGGTGGTGGTGGTGGAGCTGGCAGTGGTGGTGCTGGCGGGGCAGTGGTGCTGCTGATGGTGGTGCTGGTGTGGGTACTGCTGGTGGTGCTGGTGCTGGTGGTGCTAATGGTGGTGGTGCTGATGTTTGTGGTGCTGGTGATGGTGGTGGTGTTGGTGTGGGTGCTGCTGGTGGTGCTGGTGCTGGTGGTGCTGGTGGTGCTAATGTTGGTGGTGCTGATGGTCGTGGAGCTGGCGATGGTGTTGGTGTCTGGTGTAGGTGGTGCTGGTGGTGGTGCTGGTGCTGGAGGTGCTGGAGTGGGTGGTGCTTGTGGCGGTGCTGGTGGTCATGCTGCTGGTGGTGGTGGTGCTAATGGAGGTGGTGCTGATAGTAGTGGAGCTGGCAGTAGTGGTGCTGGCGGGGCAGCGGTGCTGCTGTTGGTGGTAGTGCTGGTGTGGGTGCTGCTGGTGCTGCTGGTGCAGGTGGTGCTAATGGTGATGGTGCTGATGGTGGAGCTGGTGCTGGTGTTGGTGTCTGGTGTAGGTGGTGCTGGTGGAGGTGCTGGTGGTGGTGTGGCTGCTGGTGGTGGTGGTGCTGATGGTGGTGGAGCTGGAGTTGGTGCTGCTGGTGGTGCTGGTGCTGGTGGGACTGGTGGTGATCATGGTGGAGCTGCTGATGGTGGTGTTGCTGGTGATGGTGGTGGTGCTGGTGTAGGTGGTGCTGGTGGTGGTGCTGGTGCTGGCCCTGGTGGAGATGTTGATGGTACTGGTGATGTTGGTGCTGAACTGGGTGCTACTGGTGGTGGTGGGGCTGGTGGTGGTGGTGCTGGTGCTTGTGTTGGTGATGGTGGTCATACTGGTGGTGGTGTGGGTGGTGGTGCTGCTGGGGATGTTGGTGCTGGTGGTGCTGGTACTGGGGCTGATAGTGCTGGTGCTGCTGGTGGTGGAGCTGGCGATGGTGTTGGTGCTTGTGTAGGTGGTGTTGGTGGTGGTGCTGGTGGTGGTGCTGGTGCTGGTGGTGCTGGAGTGCATGCTGCTGGTGGTGGTGGTGCTAATGGAAGTGGTGCTGATGGTAGTGGAGCTGGCAGTAGTGGTGCTGGTGGGGCAGCAGTGCTGCTGCTGGTGGTGGTACTGGTGTGGGTGCTGCTGGTGCTGCTGGTGCAGGTGGTGCTGGTGGTGCTAATGGTGATGGTGCTGATGGTGGTGGAGCTGGCAATGGTGTTGGTGTCTGGTGTAGGTGGTGCTGGTGGTGGTGGGGCTGCTGGTGGTGGTGGAGCTGGCAGTGGTGGTGCTGGCTGGGTAGTGGTGCTGCTGATAGTGGTGGTGCTGGAGTAGGTGCTGCTGGTGGTGCTAGTGCTGGTGCTGATGTTTGTGGAGCTGGTGATGGTGGTGGTGTTGGTGTGGGTGCTGCTGGTGGTGCTAGTGCTGGTGGTGCTAATGGTGGTGGTGCTGATGTTTGTGGTGCTGGTGATGGTGGTGGTGTTGGTGTGGGTGCTGCTGGTGGTGCTGGTGCTGGTGGTGCTGGTGGTGCTGGTGGTGCTAATGTTGGTGGTGCTGATGGTCGTGGAGCTGGCGATGGTGTTGTTGTCTGGTGTAGGTGGTGTTGGTGGTGGTGCTGGTGCTGATGGTGCTGGAGTGCGTGCTGCTGGTGGTGCTGGTGGTGGTGGTGGTTGTGCTTGTGGTGGTGCTGGTGGTCATGCTGCTGGTGGTGGTGGTGCTAATGGAGGTGGTGCTGATGGTAGTGGAGCTGGCAGTAGTGGTGCTGGCGGGGCAGTGGTGCTGATGTTGGTGGTGGTGCTGGTGTGGGTGCTGCTGGTGCAGGTGGTGCTGGTGGTGCTAATGGTGATGGTGCTGATGGTGGTGGAGCTGGCGATGGTTTTGGTGTCTGGTGTAGGTGGTGCTGGTGGTGGTGCTGGTGGTGGTGGTGCTGCTGGTGGTGGTGGTGCTGATGGTGGTGGAGCTGGAGTTGGTGCTGCTGGTGGTGTTGGTGCTGGTGGGACTGGTGGTGCTCATGGTGGAGCTGCTGATGGTGGTGTTGCTGATGATGGTAGTGGTGCTGGTGTAGGTGGTGCTGGTGGTGGTGCTGGTGCTGGCGCTGGTGGAGATGTTGATGTTGCTGGTGATGGTGGTGCTGAACTGGGTGCTACTGGTGGTGGTGGTGCTGCTGGTGGTGCTGGTGCTTGTGTTAGTGATGGTGGTCATACTGGTGGCGGTGCGGGTGGTGGTGCTGCTGGGGATGTTGGTGCTGGTGGTGCTGGTACTGGGGCTGATAGTGCTGGTGCTGCTGGTGGTGGAGCTGGCCATGGTGTTGGTGCTTGTGTAGGTGGTGTTGGTGGTGGTGTTGGTGGTGTTGGTGCTGGTGCTGCTGGAGTGCGTGCTGCTGGTGGTGCTGGTGGTGGTGGTGGTTGTGCTTGTGGTGGTGCTGGTGGTCATGTTGCTGGTGGTGGTGGTGCTAATGGAGGTGGTGCTGATGGTAGTGGAGCTGGCAGTAGTGGTGCTGGTGGGGCAGCGGTGCTGCTGCTGGTGGTGGTGCTGGTGTGGGTGCTGCTGGTGCAGGTGGTGCTGGTGGTGCTAATGGTGATGGTGCTGATAGTGGTGGAGCTGGCGATGGTGTTGGTGTCTGGTGTAGGTGGTGCTGGTGGTGGTGGGGCTGCTGGTGGTGGTGGTGGAGCTGGCAGTGGTGGTGCTGGCGGGGCAGTGGTGCTGCTGATGGTGGTGCTGGTGTGGGTACTGCTGGTGGTGCTGGTGCTGGTGGTGCTAATGGTGGTGCTGATGGTGGTGTTGCTGATGTTTGTGGTGCTGGTGATGGTGGTGGTGTTGGTGTGGGTGCTGCTGGTGGTGCTGGTGCTGGTGGTGCTGGTGGTGCTAATGTTGGTGGTGCTGATGGTCGTGGAGTTGGCGATGGTGTTGGTGTCTGGTGTAGGTGGTGCTGGTGGTGGTGCTGGTGCTGGAGGTGCTGGAGTGGGTGGTGCTTGTGGCGGTGCTGGTGGTCATGCTGCTGGTGGTGGTGGTGCTAATGGAGGTGGTGCTGATAGTAGTGGAGCTGGCAGTAGTGGTGCTGGCGGGGCAGCGGTGCTGCTGTTGGTGGTAGTGCTGGTGTGGGTGCTGCTGGTGCTGCTGGTGCAGGTGGTGCTAATGGTGATGGTGCTGATGGTGGAGCTGGTGCTGGTGTTGGTGTCTGGTGTAGGTGGTGCTGGTGGTGGTGCTGGTGGTGGTGTGGCTGCTGGTGGTGGTGGTGCTGATGGTGGTGGAGCTGGAGTTGGTGCTGCTGGTGGTGCTGGTGCTGGTGGGACTGGTGGTGCTCATGGTGGAGCTGCTGATGGTGGTGTTGCTGGTGATGGTGGTGGTGCTGGTGTAGGTGGTGCTGGTGGTGGTGCTGGTGCTGGCCCTGGTGGAGATGTTGATGGTACTGGTGATGTTGGTGCTGAACTGGGTGCTACTGGTGGTGGTGGTGCTGGTGGTGGTGGTGCTGGTGGTGCTGGTGCTTGTGTTGGTGATGGTGGTCATACTGGTGGTGGTGTGGGTGGTGGTGCTGCTGGGGATGTTGGTGCTGGTAGTGCTGGTACTGGGGCTGATAGTGCTGGTGCTGCTGGTGGTGGAGCTGGCGATGGTGTTGGTGCTTGTGTAGGTGGTGTTGGTGGTGGTGCTGGTGGTGGTGCTGGTGCTGGTGGTGCTGGAGTGCAGGCTGCTGGTGGTGGTGGTGCTAATGGAAGTGGTGCTGATGGTAGTGGAGCTGGCAGTAGTGGTGCTGGTGGGGCAGCAGTGCTGCTGCTGGTGGTGGTACTGGTGTGGGTGCTGCTGGTGCTGCTGGTGCAGGTGGTGCTGGTGGTGCTAATGGTGATGGTGCTGATGGTGGTGGAGCTGGCAATGGTGTTGGTGTCTGGTGTAGGTGGTGCTGGTGGTGGTGGGGCTGCTGGTGGTGGTGGAGCTGGCAGTGGTGGTGCTGGCTGGGTAGTGGTGCTGCTGATAGTGGTGGTGCTGGAGTAGGTGCTGCTGGTGGTGCTAGTGTTGGTGCTGATGTTTGTGGTGCTGGTGATGGTGGTGGTGTTGGTGTGGGTGCTGCTGGTGGTGCTAGTGCTGGTGGTGCTAATGGTGGTGGTGCTGATGTTTGTGGTGCTGGTGATGGTGGTGGTGTTGGTGTGGGTGCTGCTGGTGGTGCTGGTGCTGGTGGTGCTGGTGGTGCTAATGTTGGTGGTGCTGATGGTTGTGGAGCTGGCGATGGTGTTGTTGTCTGGTGTAGGTGGTGTTGGTGGTGGTGCTGGTGCTGATGGTGCTGGAGTGCGTGCTGCTGGTGGTGCTGGTGGTGGTGGTGGTTGTGCTTGTGGTGGTGCTGGTGGTCATGCTGCTGGTGGTGGTGGTGCTAATGGAGGTGGTGCTGATGGTAGTGGAGCTGGCAGTAGTGGTGCTGGCGGGGCAGTGGTGCTGATGTTGGTGGTGGTGCTGGTGTGGGTGCTGCTGGTGCAGGTGGTGCTGGTGGTGCTAATGGTGATGGTGCTGATGGTGGTGGAGCTGGCGATGGTTTTGGTGTCTGGTGTAGGTGGTGCTGGTGGTGGTGCTGGTGGTGGTGGTGCTGCTGGTGGTGGTGGTGCTGATGGTGGTGGAGCTGGAGTTGGTGCTGCTGGTGGTGTTGGTGCTGGTGGGACTGGTGGTGCTCATGGTGGAGCTGCTGATGGTGGTGTTGCTGGTGATGGTAGTGGTGCTGGTGTAGGTGGTGCTGGTGGTGGTGCTGGTGCTGGCGCTGGTGGAGATGTTGATGTTGCTGGTGATGGTGGTGCTGAACTGGGTGCTACTGGTGGTGGTGGTGCTGCTGGTGGTGCTGGTGCTTGTGTTAGTGATGGTGGTCATACTGGTGGTGGTGCGGGTGGTGGTGCTGCTGGGGATGTTGGTGCTGGTGGTGCTGGTACTGGGGCTGATAGTGCTGGTGCTGCTGGTGGTGGAGCTGGCCATGGTGTTGGTGCTTGTGTAGGTGGTGTTGGTGGTGGTGTTGGTGGTGTTGGTGCTGGTGCTGCTGGAGTGCGTGCTGCTGGTGGTGCTGGTGGTGGTGGTTGTGCTTGTAGTGGTGCTGGTGGTCATGCTGCTGGTGGTGGTGGTGCTAATGGAGGTGGTGCTGATGGTAGTGGAGCTGGCAGTAGTGGTGCTGGTGGGGCAGCGGTGCTGCTGCTGGTGGTGGTGCTGGTGTGGGTGCTGCTGGTGCAGGTGGTGCTGGTGGTGCTAATGGTGATGGTGCTGATAGTGGTGGAGCTGGCGATGGTGTTGGTGTCTGGTGTAGGTGGTGCTGGTGGTGGTGGGGCTGCTGGTGGTGGTGGTGGAGCTGGCAGTGGTGGTGCTGGCGGGGCAGTGGTGCTGCTGATGGTGGTGCTGGTGTGGGTACTGCTGGTGGTGCTGGTGCTGGTGGTGCTAATGGTGGTGGTGCTGATGTTTGTGGTGCTGGTGATGGTGGTGGTGTTGGTGTGGGTGCTGCTGGTGGTGCTGGTGCTGGTGGTGCTGGTGGTGCTAATGTTGGTGGTGCTGATGGTAGTGGAGCTGGCGATGGTGTTGGTGTCTGGTGTAGGTGGTGCTGGTGGTGGTGCTGGTGCTGGAGGTGCTGGAGTGGGTGGTGCTTGTGGCGGTGCTGGTGGTCATGCTGCTGGTGGTGGTGGTGCTAATGGAGGTGGTGCTGATAGTAGTGGAGCTGGCAGTAGTGGTGCTGGCGGGGCAGCGGTGCTGCTGTTGGTGGTAGTGCTGGTGTGGGTGCTGCTGGTGCTGCTGGTGCAGGTGGTGCTAATGGTGATGGTGCTGATGGTGGAGCTGGTGCTGGTGTTGCTGTCTGGTGTAGGTGGTGCTGGTGGTGGTGCTGGTGGTGGTGTGGCTGCTGGTGGTGGTGGTGCTGATGGTGGTGGAGCTGGAGTTGGTGCTGCTGGTGGTGCTGGTGCTGGTGGGACTGGTGGTGCTCATGGTGGAGCTGCTGATGGTGGTGTTGCTGGTGATGGTGGTGGTGCTGGTGTAGGTGGTGCTGGTGGTGGTGCTGGTGCTGGCCCTGGTGGAGATGTTGATGGTACTGGTGATGTTGGTGCTGAACTGGGTGCTACTGGTGGTGGTGGTGCTGGTGGTGGTGGTGCTGGTGGTGCTGGTGCTTGTGTTGGTGATGGTGGTCATACTGGTGGTGGTGTGGGTGGTGTTGCTGCTGGGGATGTTGGTGCTGGTAGTGCTGGTACTGGGGCTGATAGTGCTGGTGCTGCTGGTGGTGGAGCTGGCGATGGTGTTGGTGCTTGTGTAGGTGGTGTTGGTGGTGGTGCTGGTGGTGGTGCTGGTGCTGGTGGTGCTGGAGTGCATGCTGCTGGTGGTGGTGGTGCTAATGGAAGTGGTGCTGATGGTAGTGGAGCTGGCAGTAGTGGTGCTGGTGGGGCAGCAGTGCTGCTGCTAGTGGTGGTACTGGTGCAGGTGGTGCTGGTGGTGCTAATGGTGATGGTGCTGATGGTGGTGGAGCTGGCAATGGTGTTGGTGTCTGGTGTAGGTGGTGTTGGTGGTGGTGGGGCTGCTGGTGGTGGTGGAGCTGGCAGTGGTGGTGCTGGCTGGGTAGTGGTGCTGCTGATAGTGGTGGTGCTGGAGTAGGTGCTGCTGGTGGTGCTAGTGCTGGTGCTGATGTTTGTGGTGCTGGTGATGGTGGTGGTGTTGGTGTGGGTGCTGCTGGTGGTGCTAGTGCTGGTGGTGCTAATGTTGGTGGTGCTGATGGTCGTGGAGCTGGCGATGGTGTTGTTGTCTGGTGTAGGTGGTGCTGGTGGTGGAGGTGCTGGAGTGGGTGGTGCTGGTGGTGGTGGTGGCGGTGGTGGTCATGCTGCTGGTGGTGGTGGTGCTAATGGAGGTGGTGCTGATGGTAGTGGAGCTGGCAGTAGTGGTGCTGGCGGGGCAGTGGTGCTGCTGTTGGTGGTGGTGCTGGTGTGGGTGCTGCTGGTGCTGCTGGTGCAGGTGGTGCTGGTGGTGCTAATGGTGATGGTGCTGATGGTGGTGGAGCTGGCGATGGTGTTGGTGTCTGGTGTAGGTGCTGGTGGTGGTGCTGGTGGTGGTGGTGCTGCTGGTGGTGGTGGTGCTGATGGTGGTGGAGCTGGCAGTGGTGGAGCTGGCAAGGCAGTGGTGCTGCTGATAGTGGTGGTGCTGGTGTGGGTGCTGGTGGTGGTGCTGGTGCTGGTGGTGCTAACGGTGGTGGTGCTGATGTTTGTGGTGCTAGTGATGGTGGTGGTGTTGGTGTGGGTGCTGCTGGTAGTGCTGGTGCTGGAGGTGCTGGTGGTGCTGGTGGTGCTGGTGGTGCTAATGTTGGTGGTGCTGATGGTCGTGGAGCTGGCGATGGTGTTGGTGTCTGGTGTAGGTGGTGCTGGTGGTGGTGCTGGTGCTGGAGGTGCTGGTGGTGCTGGTGGTGGTGGTGGTGCTTGTGGCGGTGCTGGTGGTCATCCTGCTGGTGGTGGTGGTGCTGGGGGTGGTGCTGCTGGGGGTGCTGGTGGCACTGGTGGTGGTGCTGATAGTGGTGGTGGTGCTAGTGGGAGTGGTGGTTGTTCTGGTGGTGGTTCCGGTGATGGTGGTGCTGCGGTGGTGGTGTTGCTTGTGGTGGTAGTGGTGCTGGTAGTGTTGGTGCTGGAGGTGATGCTGGTGCTGGTTTTGCTGGTGTTGCTGGAGGTGATGCTGGCGGCGGTGGTGTTGGTGGTGGTGCTGGTGGTGGTGGTGCTGGTGGCGCTGCCGGAGGTGCTGGCAGTGGTGTTGCTTTTGGTTTTGGTATTGGTGGTGGTGCTGGTGGTGTTGGTGCTACTGGCCTAGGTGCTGGTGGTGGTAGTGCTGGTAATGGTGCTGGGGTTGCTGGTGCTTGTGCTGCTAATGGTGGTGGTGATGATGGTGGTGGAGCTGGCAGTGGTGGTGCTGGCAGGGCAGTGGTGCTGCTGATAGTAGTGGTGCTGGTGTGGGTGCTGCTGGTGGTGCTAGTGCTGGTGGTGCTGGTGCTGCTAATGCTGGTGGTGCAGATGGTGGCAGAGCTGGTGATGGTGTTGTTGTCTGGTGGAGGTTGAGCTGGCAGTGGTGGTGCTAGCGGGGCAGTGGTGCTGCTGATGGTGGTGGTGCTGGTGTGTGTGCTGCTGGTGGTGCTGGTGCTGGTGGTGCTGGTGCTGCTAATGGTTGTGGTGCTGATGGTGGTGGAGCTGGCAGTGGTGGTGCTGGCGAGGCAGTGGTGCTGCTGATGGTGGTGGTGCTGGTGTGGGTGCTGCTGGTGGTGCTGGTGCTGGTGGTGCTGGCGGTGCTAATGGCGGTGGTGCTGATGGTGGTGGAGCTGGCAATGGTGTTGGTGTCTGGTGTAGGTGGTGCTGGTGGTGGTGTTGGTGCTGGTGCTGGTGGTGCTGGAGTGGGTGCTGCTGGTGATGGTAGTGCTGGTGGTGGTGGTGATTGTGGCACTGCTGGTGGTCATGCTGCTGGTGGTGGTGGTGTTGGGGGTGGTGCTTCTGGGGATGCTGGTGCTGGTGGCACTGGTGGTGATGCTGATAGTGGTGGTGGTGCTAGTGAGGGTGCTGGTGGTTCTGGTGTGGGTGCTGCTGGTGGTGCTGGTGGTGTTGCTGGTGCTAATAGTGTTAATGCTGATGGTGCTGGTAGTGGTGCTGGTGGTGGTTCTGGTGCTGATGCTGGTGCTGGGGATGCTGGTGTTAGTGTTGCTGGTGGTGCTGCTGGTGCTGGTGTTGGTGCTCCTGCAGGTGGTGCTGCTGCCGGTGGTGCTGGTTGTGGTGGTGCTGGTAGTGGTGGTGCTGGTGCTGGTGGTATTACTGCTGCTGGTGGTGCTGGTGGTGTTGCTGGTGGTGATGGTGCTGGTGGAGGTGCTGGTGCTGGTGCTGGGGATGGTGGTGCTAGTGGTGCTGGTGGTGCTGGTGGTGCTGCTGCTGTTGGTGGTGGTGCTGGTGGTGGTGGTGCTGATTTTGCTGGTGGAATGGGTGGTGGTGCTGGTGGTGTTAGTCCTGGTGGTTGTGCTGGGTGTGATGGTGGTGCTGGTGGTGCTGCTGGTGCTGGTGGCAGTGCTCCTGCTGTTGGTGCAGGTCAAGGTGGTGCTGTTGGTGGTGGAGCTGGTGCTGGTCGTGCTGGTAGTGGTGGTGCTGGTGGTGCTGCTGGTGGTGCTGCTGCTGGTGGTGGTATTGCTGGTAGTGGTGTTGCTGATGGTGGTGGTGCTGGTGCTGGTGCTATTTGTTCTGCTGGTGGTGGTGACGCTGGTGGTGGTTGTGTCGGTGGTGGTGGTGCTGGTTGTGGTGCTCATGCTGGTGGTGGTGCTGCTGCTGCTAGTGGAGCTGGTAGTGGTGGTGCTGGTGGTGCTGGTGGTGGTGCTGCTAGTGGTGGTAGTTCTGTGGTGCTCTTGGTGGTAGTGGCAGTCATGCTGGTGGTGCTAGTGGTGGTGGTGTTGATGGTGGTGGTGCAGCTGGTGGTGCTGTTGGTGGTTGTGCTGGTGTTGGTGGTGTTGGTGGTGGTGGTGCTGCTGGTTTTGCTGGTGGTGGTGGTGCTGGTGGTGGTTGTGTCGGTGGTGGTGGTGCTGGTTGTGGTGCTCGTGCTGGCGGTGTTGGTGGTGCTAGTAGAGCTGATAGTGGTGGTGCTGGTGGTGGTGCTGCTGGTGGTGGTGGTGCTGGTGATGGTGCTGGTGCTGGTGGTGGTGCTGTTGCTTGTAGTGGTGTTGCTGGTGGAGGTGCTGGTAGTGGTGCTGCTGGTGGTGGTGTTGGTGGTGCTGGTAGTGGTGGTGCTGATGGTGGTGGTTTTGCTGGTGGTGCTGGTGCTGGTGCTGCTGCTGGGGCTGGTGGGGGTGGTGCTGCTGCTGGTGGTGGTGCTGGAGTGGGTGCTGCTGGTGATGCTGGTGGTGGTGGTGCTTTTGGTCATGCAGCTGGTGGTGGTGGTGCTAATGGTGGTGGTGCTGATGGTCGTAGAGCTGGCAGTAGTGGTTCTGGTGGGGCAGTGGTGCTGCTGGTTGTGGTGTTGCTGGTGGGGGTGCTGCTGGTGGTGCTGGTGCTGGTGGTGCTAATGGTGGTGGTGCTGATGGTGGTGGAGCTGGCGATGCTGTTGGTGCTGGTGTAAGTGGTGCTGGTCATGGTGCTGGTGGTGGTGCTGGTGCTGCTCGTGCTGGAGTGGGTGCTGCTGGCTGTGGTGCTGGTGGTGGTGGTGGTGCTTGTGGTGTTGCTGGTGGTCATGCTGCTGGTGGTGGTGGTGCTGGGGGTGGTGCTCCTGGGGATTCTGGTGCTGGTGGCGTTGGTGGTGGTGGTGCTGGGTGTGGTGCCGCTGGGGATGCTGGACTGGTGGCGCTGTGGTGATGCTGATAGTGGTGGTGGTGCTAGTGGGGGTGGTCGTGGTTCTGGTGGTGCTCTTGCTGGTGGTGCTGCTGCTGGTGGTGCAGGTCAATGTGGTGCTGGTGTTGGTGCTGCTCTGGTGCTGGTAGTGGTGGTGCTGCTGGACGTGGTGCTGCTGGTGGTGGTGTTGGTGGTGCTGGTAGTGGTGGTGCTGATGGTGCTGGTGGTGGTGGTGCTTTTGGTCAATCTGTTTGTGGTGGTGGGGGTAATGGTGGTGGTTGTGATGGTGGTGGAGCTGGCAGTGGTGGTGCTGGCGGGGCAGTAGTGCTGCTGATGCTGGTGGTGCTGGTGTGGGTGCTGCTGGTGCAGGTGGTGCTGGTTGTGCTAATGGTGGTGCTGCTGATGATGGTGTTGCTGGTGGTGGTGTTGCTGGTGACGGTGGTTGTGCTGGTGTAGGTGGTGCTGGTGGTGCTGGTTGTTCTGCTGGTGCAGGCGCTGGTGGTGATGGTTGTGGTGCTGGTGCTGGTGGTGCTGAACTGGGTGTTGCTGATGGTGGTGGTGCTGGTGGTGGTGTTGTTGGTGACAGTGGTGGTGCTGGTGTAGGTGGTGCTGGTGGTAGTGCTGGTTATGCTGCTGATGCAGGCGCTGGTGGTGATGGTTGTGGTGCTGGTGCTGGTGGTGCTGAACTGGGTGCTGTTGCTGGTGGTGGTGCTGCTGACTGTGGTGCTGGTGGTGGTAGTGGTGGATGGTGCTTGTGGTGGTGCTCGTGTGGCTGGTGTTGTTGGAGCTGGTGCATGTGCTGGCAGTGGTGCTGCTGGCAGTGGTGGTGCTGGTGTGGGTGCTGCAGGTGGTGCTGGTGATGGTGGTGGTACTGGTGCCCCTGGTGACAGTGGTGCTGCTGGTGCTGGTGGTGCTGGACTGGGTGCTGCTGGTGGTGGTGGTGCTGGTGGAATTGGTGCTTGTTTTGGTGCTGGTCGTTATGCTGGTGGTGGTGGTGCTCATGGTGGTACTGCTGGGGATGCTGGTGCTGGTGGCACTGGTGGTGGTGCCCATAGTGGTGGTGGTGCTAGTGCTGGTGGTGGTGTTTCTGTTGGTGGTGCTGGTGGTGGTGGTGTTGCTAGTGGTGATGGTGCTGGTGGTGCTGCTGGCACTGGTGGTGGTGCTGCTGCTGGTGGTGGTGCTGGTGGTGGTGGTGGTGCTTGTTTTGCTGGTGGTACTGGTGGTGGTGCTGGTGGTGTTAGTCCTGGTGGTTGTGCTGGGTGTGATGGTGGTGCTGGTGGCGTTGCACCTGCTGGTGGTGCAGGTCAAGGTGGTGCTGTTGGTGGTGGAGCTGGTGCTGGCCGTGCTGATAGAGGTGGTGCTGGTGGTGGTGGTGCTGGTGGAATTGGTGCTTGTGTTGGTGCTGGTGGTTATGCTGGTGGTGGTGCTGGTGGTGTTAGTCCTGATGGCTGTGCTGGTTGTGATGGTGGTTCTGGTGGTGCTGCTGGTGCTGGTGGCGGTGCTCCTGCTGGTGGTGCAGGTCAAGGTGGTGCTGTTGGTGGTGGAGCTGGTGCTGGTAGTGCTGGTAGAGGTGGTGCTGGTGGTGCTGGTGGTGGTGCTGCTGCTGGTGGTGGTATTGCTGGTAGTGGTGTTGCTGATGGTGGTGGTACTGGTGCTGGTGCTATTTGTTCTGCTGCTGGTGGTGGTGGTGGTGCTGGTGGTGGTTGTGTCGGTGGTGGTGGTGCTGGTTGTGGTGCTCTTGTTGGTGGTACCACTGGTGCTGCTAGTGGTGCTGGTAGTGGTGGTGCTGGTGCTGCTGGTGCTGGTGCTTGTGGGGTGGTGCTGCTGTTGGTGGTGGTGGTGGTGGTGCTTTTGGTCATGCTGCTGGTGGTAGTGGTGCAAATGGTGGTGGTGCTGATGGTGGTGGAGCTGGCAGTGGTGGTGCTAGCGGGGCAGTGGTGCTGCTGATGGTGATGGTGCTGGTGTGGGTGCTGCTGGTGAAGTTGGTGCTGGTGGTGCTAATGGTGGTGCTGATGGTGGTGTTGCTGGTGGTGGTGTTGCTGGTGACGGTAGTGGTGCTAGTGTAGGTGGTGCTGGTGGTGGTGCTGGTTGTGCTGCTGATGCAGGCGCTGGTGGTGATGGTTGTGGTGCTGGTGCTGGTGGTGGTGCTGCTGGCGGTGGTGCTACTGGTGGTAGTGGTGGTTGGTGCTGGTTGGTGGAGCTGGTGCATGTGCTGGCAGTGGTGCTGCTGGCAGTGGTGGTGCTGGTGTGGGTGCTGCAGGTGGTGGTGCTGGTGATGGTGGTGGTGCTGGTGTCCCTGGTGACTGTGGTGCTGCTGGTGCTGGTGGTGCAGGACTGGGTGCTGGTGGTGGTGGTGGTGCTGGTGGAATTGGTGCTTGTGTTGGTGCTGGTGGTTATGCTGGTGGTGGTGCTGCTGGGGATGCTGGTGCTGGTGGCGCTGGTGGTGCCCATAGTGGTGGTGGTGCTAGTGCTGGTGGTGGTGTTTCTGTTGGTGGTGCCCATAGTGGTGGTGGTGCTAGTGCTGGTGGTGGTGTTTCTGTTGGTGGTGCCCATAGTGGTGGTGGTGCTAGTGCTGGTGGTGGTGTTTCTGTTGGTGGTGCTGGTGCTGGTGGTGGTGATGGTGCTGGTGGTGCTGCTGGTGGTGGTGGTGCTGGTTTTGCTGGTGGTACTGTTGGTGGTGCTGGTGGTGTTAGTCCTGGTGGTTGTGCTGGGTGTGATGGTGGTGCTGGTGGTGCTGCTGGTGCTGTTGGCGGTGCTCCTGCTGGTAGTGCAGGTCAAGGTGGTGCTGTTGGTTGTGCTGGTAGATGTGGTGCTGATGGTGCTGGTGGTGGTGCTGCTGCCGGGGGTGGTATTGCTGGTAGTGGTGTTGCTGATGGTGGTGGTGGTGGTGCTGGTGCTGGTGCTGGTGCTATTTGTTCTGCTGCTGGTGCTGGTGGTGGTACTGGTGGTGGTTGTGTCAGTGGTGGTGGTGGTGCTCTTGCTTGTGGTACCGCTGGTGCTGCTAGTGGAGCTGGTAGTGGTGGTGCTGGTGCTGCTGGTGCTGGTGCTGCTGGTGATGGTAGTGGTGGTAGTGCTGGTGGTGGTGGTGGTGGTGTTGATGGTGGTGCTGGTGGTGGTGGTGCTGGTTGCACTGGTGGTGCTACTAGTGCTCATGGTGGTGCTGCTGCTGGTGCTGGTGGTGCTGTTGGTGGTGTTGCTGGTGGTGCTGGTAGGGGTGCTGTTAGTGGATGTGGTGCTGGTGATGATGGTGCTGCTGGTGGTGTTGGTGGTGTTGGTGGTGGTGCTGGTTTTGCTGCTGGTGTTGGTGCTCCTGGTGGTGGTGGTACTGATGGTGGTGCTGGTGCTGGAGGCGGTGCTGTTGGTGGTGGTGCTGGTGGTGGTGGTGTTGCTGGTGGTGGTGCCGGTGGTGCTGTTGCTGGTGGTGTTGGTGGTGGTGATGGTGGAGGTGCTGGTGGTGGTAGTCCTGGTGGCGGTGCTGGGCGTGATGGTGCTAGTGGCACTGGTGGTACTGCTGGTGCTAATGGTAGTGCTCCTGCTGGTGGTGTAGCTGCCGGTGGTGCACGTGATGATGGTGCTGGCAGTGGTGGTGCTGTTGCTGGTGGTGTTGGTAGTGCTGGTAGGGTTGGTGCTGGTGGTGTTGCAGCTGGTGGTGGTGGTGCTGGTAGTGGTGGCGCTGATGGTGGTGGTGTTGATGGTGTTGCTGGTGGTGCTGGTGCTGGTGGTGCTGGTGGTGGTGGTGCTGGTGGCGGTGTTGCTGGTAGTGGTGGTGCTGGTGCTGGTGATTCGGTGATGGTGGTGCTGGTGGTGCTGGTGGTGTTGGTTTTGCTGGTGGTGATGGTGGCGGTGCTGGTGGTGCTGGTGCTGGTGGTGCTGGTGGCGGTGGTGTTGGTGTTGCTGGTGGTGGTGGTGGCAGTGGTGGTGGTGCTGGTGCTGGTGGTGATGGTGGCGGCGGTGGTGGTGCTGCTGGTGGTGATGGTGCTGGTGCTGGTGGTGGTGCTGCTGGTGGTGCTGGTGCTGATGGTGCTGGTGGTGGTGGTGCTAGAGCTGGTGGTGCTAGTGGTGGTGCTGTTTGTGGTGGTGGTGGTTCTGGTGCTGGGGGTGCTGGTATGGATGCTGCTGGTGCTGCTGATGCTGGTGGTGCTAATGGTAATGGTGCTGATAGTGCTGGTAGTGTTGCTGGTGGTGGTGGTTATGGCACTGGTGGTGCTGTTGATGTTAATGGTAATGGTGCTGATGCTGGTGGTGCTGGTGATAGTGGTGGTGCTGGTGGTGGTGGTGCTGGTGGTGCTGGTAGCAGTGGTGCTGGAGGTGCTGGTGGTGGTGGTGCTGCTGGTGCTGGTGGTGGTGCTGCTGCAGTTAGTGCTGCTGGTGGTGGTGCTGTTGGTGCTGTTGCTGGTTGTGGTGCTGGTGCTGGTTTTGCTGGTGGTGGATGTAGTGCTGGTGATGATGGTGTTGGTGGTGTTAGTGGTGGTGCTGGCGGTCGTGGTGATGGTGGTGGTGATGGTGGTGGTGGTGATGGTGGTGGTGGTGCTGTTGCTGGCAGAGATGCTGGCAATGGTGTTGCTTTTGTTGCTGGTGCTAGTGTTGGTGCTGGTGGTGTTGGTGGTGCTGGTGGATGTGCTGGTGGAGGTAGTGCTTGTAGTGGTGCTGGGGCTGCTGGTGCTAGTGGCACTGGTGGTTCTGCTGGTGCTGGTGGTGCTGGTGTTGGTGGTGCTGCTGGTGGTGCTGGTGGTGGTGCTGCTGCTGGTGGTGTTGGTGGTGGTGGTGCTGGTAGTAGTGGTGCTGATGGTGGTGGTGTTGTTTGTGGTGTTGGTGTTGGTGCTGGTGGTGCTGGTGGTGGTGGTGCTAGTGGTGATGCTAGTGTTGGTGGTGGTGGTGGTGCTGGTGGTGGTGTTGGTGGAGCTGTTGGAAGTGCTGGCAGTGTTGGTGCTGGCAGTGGTACTGCTGGTGGTGGTGGTGCTAGTGTGGGTTCTACTGGTGGTGCTGTTGCTGCTAATGGTGCTGGTGGTGGTTCTGATGGTGGTGGTGGTGGTGCTGGTGCTGGTGGTGCTGGTGATGGTGGTATTTCTGGTGGTGGTGGTGCTGGTGGTGATGCTGCTGGTGGTGGTGGTGCTGGTGGTGGTGCTGCTGAGGATGCTGGTGCTGGTCGTGCTGGTGGTGGTGCTTTTGATAGTGGTGGTGCTGGTGATGGTGGTTCTGGTGCTACTGCAGGTGGTGGTGGTGCTGGTGGTGGTGGTGCTGGTGGCACTGGTGCTGCTGCTGTTGCTCGTGGTGGTGCTGCTGCTGTTGGTGCTGATGGTGGTGCTGTTGGTGGATGTAGTGCTCATGATGATGGTGTTGCTGGTGGTGTTGGTGGTGTTGGTGGTGGTGCTGGTAGTGGTGCTGCTGGTAGTGGTGGTGCTGCTGATGGTGCTGGTGCTGGTGGTGCTGGTGGTGGTGCTGGTGGTGCTGGTACTGGTGGTGCCGGTGGTTGTGCTGGTGGTGTTGGTGGTGCTGGTACTGGTGCTACTGCTAATGGTTGTGGTGGTGGTATTGCTGTTGCTGCTGGTGGTTGTGGTGGTGCTGGTGGTGCTGGTTGTGGTGGTGCTCGCATTGGTGTTGTTGTGGTGGTGGTGCTGCTGCTGTTGGTGCTGATGGTGGTGCTGTTGGTGGATGTAGTGCTCGTGATGATGGTGTTGCTGGTGGTGTTGGTGGTGTTGGTGGTGGTGCTGGTAGTGGTGCTGCTGGTAGTGGTGGTGCTGCTGATGGTGCTGGTGCTGGTGGTGCTGGTGCTGGTGGTGCTGGTGGTGGTGCTGGTGGTGCTGGTACTGGTGGTGCTGGTGGTTGTGCTGGTGGTGTTGGTGGTGCTGGTACTGGTGCTACTGCTGGTGGTTGTGGTGGTGGTATTGCTGTTGCTGCTGGTGGTGGTGGTGGTGCTGGTGGTGCTGGTTGTGGTGGTGCTCGCATTGGTGGTGTTGTGGTGGTGGTGGTGCTGTTGATGCTGGTGGTGGTGGTGCTGGTGGTGCTGGATGTGGTGGTGGTGCTGGTACTGGTGCTACTGCTGGTAGTTGTGGTGGTGGTATTGCTATTGCTGCTGGTGGTGGTGGTGGTGCTGGTGGTGCTGGTTGTGGTGGTGCTCGCATTGGTGGTGTTGTGGTGGTGGTGGTGCTGTTGATGCTGGTGGTGGTGGTGCTGGTGGTGCTGGTTGTGGTGGTGGTGCTGGTACTGGTGCTACTGCTGGTGGTTGTGGTGGTGGTATTGCTGTTGCTGCTGGTGGTGGTGGTGGTGCTGGTGGTGCTGGTTGTGGTGGTGCTCGCATTGGTGGTGTTGTGGTGGTGGTGGTGCTGTTGATGCTGGTGGTGGTGGTGCTGGTGGTGCTGGTTGTGGTGGTGCTCGCGGTGGTATTGGTTGTGGTGGTGCTGGTAGTGGTGGTGGTGATGCTGGTGGCGGTGCTAGTGGAGTTGCTGGTGGTGCTGGTGCTGGGGGTGCTGGCCATGGTGCTGCTGGTGCTGGTAATGGTGCTACTGCTGGCGGTTGTGGTGGTGGTGGTGGTGCTGTTGCTGCTGATGGTGGTGGTGCTGGTGTTGCAATGGTGGTAGTGCTGGTGCTGGTGGTGATGGTGGTGGTGGTGCTGGCCCTTGTGGTGATGGTGCCAGTAGTGGTGGTTGTGGTGCTGGTGATGTTGATGCTGGTGGTGGTGCTGGTGCTGGTGCTCGTAGCTTTTGTAGTGCTGGTGGAGGTGCTGGTGCTGGTGGCTGTAGTAGTGGTTGTGCTGGTGTAGGTGGTGGTGTTGCTGATGGAGGTGCTGGTGGTGCTTGTTATGGTGGTGGCGCTGGTGTTGCGCTGGTGCTGGTGGTGGTGCTGCTGCTAGTGGTGCTGGTGGTGGTGTTGCTGGTGGTGGTGGTGCGGGTGCTGGTGGTGATGCTGGCGCTGGTGGTGATGTTGGTTCTGCTGGTGGTGGATGTGGTGCTGCTGGTGGTGCTGCTACTGGTGCTGCTGGTGGTGGTGCTGGTGGTGGTGGTGGTGTTGGTGGTGTTGGTGGTGCTGGTGGATGTAGTGCTGGTGGTGCTGGGGCTGCTGGTGCTAATGGTGGTGGTGCTGATGGTGCTGGTGGTGTTGCTGGTGTTGGTGGTGGTGTTGGTGGTCGTGCTGGTGGTGGTGGTGGTGGTGCAGCTGCTGGTGGTGCTTGTGGTGGTGCTGGTGGTGCTGGTGGTGGTTCTGATGGTGCTGCTGGTGGTGGTGCAGGTGCTGCTGGTAGTGGTAGCGCTGGTGGTGCTGGTGATGCGCTGGTGCTGGTGGTGCTGCTGCTGCTAGTGGTGCTGGTGGTGGTGTTGCTGGTGGTGGTGGTGGTGCTGGTGCTGGTGGTGGGGCTGGCGGTGGTGGTGTTGTTGGTTGTGCTGGTGTTGGATGTGGTCCTGCTAGTGGTGCTGCTGCTGGCGCTGCTGGTGGTGGTGCTGGTAGTGTTGCTGGTGGTGCTGGCGGAGATGCTGGCAATGGTGTTGATTTTGGTGCTGGTGCTAGTGGTGGTGCTGGTGGTGTTGGTGGTGCTGGTGAATGTAGTGCTGGTGGTGGTGCTGGGGCTGCTGGTTCTAGTGGTGCTGGTGGTTCTGCTGGTGCTGGTGGTGCTCCTGCTGGTGGTGCTGCTGCTGGTGGTGGTGGTGCTGGTGGTGGTGCTCGTGGTGGTGCTCGTGGTGGTGCTGGAGCTGGTGGTGTTGGTAGAGCTGGTGGAGGTGCTGGCAGTGGTGGTGCTGGTAGTGGTGGTGCTGGCAGTGGTGGTGCTGCTGTGGGTGCTGGTGGTGGTGGTGGTGCTGGTGGTGCTAATGGTGGTGGTTCTGATGGTGGTGGTGCTGGTGATGGTGGTGGAGCTGGTGGTGGTGCTAGTGGTGATGGTGGTGGTGCTGATGGTGCTGGGAATGCTGGTGTGGGCACTGCTGGTGGTGCTGGTGGTGCTAATGGTGGTGATGTTGATGGCGCTGGTGGTGTTGCTGGTGGTGGTGGTGGTTCTGGTCCTGGTGATGCTGGTGGTGCTAATGGTAGTGGTGCTGATGGTAGTGGTGCTGGTGATGATGGTGGTCCTGGTGGTGTTGGTGCTTGTGGTGGTGCTGGCAGTGGTGCTGCTGGTGGTGGTGGTGCTGGTGGTGGTGCTGCTAGGAATGCTGGTGCTGGTGGTGGTGCTGGCAGTGATGGTGTAGGTGGTGGTGGTAGTGCTGGTGGTGGTGGTGCTGGTGGTGCTGGCGGAGATGCTGTCAATGGTGTTGCTTTTGGTACTGGTGCTAGTGATGGTGTTGGTGGCGTTGGTGGTGCTGGTGGAGGTGCTGGTGGAGGTATTGTTGGTGGTGGTGCTGGGGCTGCTTGTGTTAGTGCCGTTGCTGGTTCTGCTGGTGCTGGTGGTGCCCCTGCTGGTGGTGCAGCTCGTTGTGGTGCTTCTGGTGGTGCTGGTGCTGGTGGTGGTGGTGCTGGTGGTGCTGGTAGTGGTGGTGCTAGTGGTGCTGGTGGTGGTGGTGCTGCTGGTGCTGGTGGTGGTGCTGCTGCTGGTGGTGTTGGTGGTGGTGCTGGTAGTAGTGGTACTGATGGTGGTGGTGTTGCTTGTGGTGCTGGTGCTGGTGGTGCTTGTGGTGGTGGTGCTAGTGGTGGTGCTAGTGGTGGTGATCATGGTGGTGCTGGTAGTGCTGGTGGTGGTGGTGTTGGTGGAGCTGGTGGAAGTGCTGGCAGTGTTGGTGCTGGCAGTGGTGCTGCTGGTGGTGTTGCTGCTAGTGTGGGTTCTACAGGTGGTGCTGGTGCTGGTAGTGCTGGTGTTGCTGGTGCTGCTAATGGTGCTGATGGTGGTTCGGATGGTGGTGGTGCTGGTGCTGGTGCTGGTGATGCTGATGATGGTGGTGGTTCTGGTGGTGGTGCTGGTGGGGATGCTGGTACTGGTAGTGCTGGTGATGGTGCTTTTGGTGGTCGTGGTGTTGGTGATGGTGGTTCTGGTGCTAGTGCTGGTGGTGGTGGTGCTGGTGGTGGTGGTGCTGGTGGCACTGGTGGTGGTGCTGGTGCTCATGGTGGTGCTGCTGCTGTTAGTGCTGGTGGTGGTGCTGCTGTTGGTGGTGTTGCTGGTTGTGGTGCTTGTGCTGGTTTTGCTGGTAGTGGTGCTGTTGGTGGATGTAGTGCTGGTGATGATGGTGTTGGTGGTGCTAACGGTGGTGGTGATGATGGTGCTGGTGGTGGTGCTGGTGGTGGATGTGGTGCTGCTGGTGGTGCTGCTGCTGGTGCTGCTGGTGGTGGTGCTGGTGGTGGTGGTGGTGCTGGTGGTGCTGGCGGAGATGCTGGCAATCGTGTTGCTTTTTGTGCTGGTGCTAGTGGTGGTGCTGGTGGTGTTGGTGATGCTGGTGGAGGTGCTGGTGGAGGTAGTGCTTGTGGTGGTGCTGGGGCTGCTGGTGCTAGTGGCGCTGGTGGTTCTGCTGGTGGTGCTGCTGCTGGTGGTGCAGGTCGTTGTGGTGCTTCTGGTGGTGCTGTTGGTGGTGGTGCTGGTGGTGCTGGTAGTGGTGGTGCTGCTGGTGCTGGTGATGGTGCTGCTGCTTGTGGTGTTGGTGGTGGTGCTGGTAGTAGTGGTGCTGATGGTGGTGGTGTTGCTTGTGGTGCCGGTGCTGGTTGTGGTGGTGCTAGTGGTGGTGCTAGTGGTGATGGTGGTGCTGGTGGTGCTGGTGGTGGTGGTGTTGTTGGTGGAGCTGTTGGAAGTGCTGGCAGTATTGGTGCTGGCAGTGGTGCTGCTGGTTGTGGTGGTGCTAGTGTAGGTTCTGCTGGTGGTGCTGGTGCTGCTAATGGTGCTGATGGTGCTGGTGGTGGTTCTGATGGTGGTGGTGGTGCTGGTGGTGCTGGTGGTGCTGGTGCTCATGGTGATGCTGCTGGTGGTGGTGGTGCTGGTGATGGTGGTTCTGGTGCTAGTGCTGGTGGTGGTGGTGCTGGCGGTGTTGGTAGTGGTGCTGCTGGTGGTGGTGGTGCTGCTGGTGCTGGTGGTGCTGCTGCTGCTGGTGGTGTTGGTGGTGGTGCTGGTAGTAGTGGTGCTGGTGGTGCTTGTGGTGCTGGTGCTGGTGGTGCTGGTGGTGCTGGTGGTGGTGGTGGTGCTGGTGGATGTGCTGGCAGTGTTGGTGCTGGCAGTGGTGCTGCTGGTGGTGTTGCTGCTAGTGTGGGTTCTACTGGTTGTGCTAGTGCTGGTGGTGCTGGTGTTGCTGGTGCTGCTAATGGTGCTGATGGTGCTGGTGGTGGTTCTGATGGTGGTGCTGGTGCTGGTGCTGGTGCTGGTGATGCTGGTGATGGTGGTGGTTCTGGTGGTGGTGGTGCTGGTGGTGGTGCTCCTGGTGATGCTGCTGGTGGTGTTGCTGCTGGGGATGCTGGTGCTGGTGGTGCTGGTGATGGTGCTTTTGGTGGTGGTGGTGCTGGTGATGGTGGTGCTGGTGGTGCTCATGGTGGTGCTGCTGCTGTTAGTGCTGCTGGTTGTGGTGCTGTTGGTGTTGTTGCTGGTTGTGGTGCTTGTGCTGGTTTTGCTGGTAGTGGTGCTGTTGGTGGATGTAGTGCTGGTGATGATGGTGTTGGTGGTGCTGGCGGTGGTGGTGCTGGTGGTGGTGCTGGTGGTGGATGTGGTGCTGCTGGTGGTGCTGGCAGAGATGCTGGCAATCGTGTTGCTTTTGATGCTGGTGCTAGAGATGGTGCTAGTGGTGTTGGTGATGCTGGTGGAGGTGCTGGTGGAGGTAGTGCTTGTGGTGGTGCTGGGGCTGCTGGTGCTAGTGGCACTGGTGGTTCTGCTGGTGGTGCTGCTGCTGGTGGTGCAGGTCGTTGTGGTGCTTCTGGTGGTGCTGGTTGTGGTGGTGCTGGTAGTGGTGTTGGTGGTGGTGCTGATGGTGGTGGTGCTGCTGGTGGTGCTGGTGGTGGTGCTGCTGCTGGTGGTGTTGGTGGTGGTGCTGGTAGTAGTGGTGCTGATGGTGGTGGTGTTGCTTGTGGTGCTGGTGCTGGTGGTGGTGGTGCTAGTGGTGGTGCTAGTGGTGGTGGTGGTGCTGTGGTGGTTGTGTTGGTGGAGCTGTTGGAAGTGCTGGCAGTGTTGGTGCTGGCAGTGGTGCTGCTGGTGGTGGTGGTGCTATTGTCGGTTCTGCTGGTGCTGCTAATTGTGCTGATGGTGCTGGTGGTGGTTCTGATGGTGGTGGTGGTGGTGCTGGTGCTGGTGGTGATGGTGATGGTTCTGGTGGTGGTGCTCATGGTGATGCTGCTGGTCGTGGTGGTGCTGGTGGTGCTGCTGCTGGGGATGCTAGTGCTGGTTGTGCTGGTGGTGGTGCTTTTGATGGTGGTGGTGCTGGTGATGGTGGTTCTGGTGCTACTGCAGGTGGTGGTGGTGCTGGTGGTGGTACTGGTGGTGCTGTTGGTGCTCGTGGCGGTGCTGCTGCTGTTGGTGCTGGTGGCGGTGGTGCTGTTGTTGGTGTTGCTGGTGGTGGTGCTGGTGCTGGTTTTTCTGGTGGTGGTGCTGCTGGTGGATGTTGTGCTGGTGATGATGGTGTTGCTGGTGGTGTTGGTGGTGTTGGTGGTGGTGCTGGTAGTGGTGCTGCTGCTAGTGGTGTTGCTAGTGTGGGTTCTGCTGGTGGTGCTGGTGCTGCTAATGGTGCTGATGGTGCTGGTGGTAGTTCTGATGGTGGTGGTGGTGCTGCTGGTGCTGGTGGTGCTGGTGATGGTGGTCGTTCTGGTGGTGGTGGTGCTGGTGGTGGTGCTGGTGGTGGTGCTCATGGTGATGCTGCTGGTGGTAGTGGTGCTGGTGGTGGTGCTGCTGGGGATGCTGGTGCTGGTGGTGGTTCTTTTGATGGTGGTGGTGTTGCTGATGGAGGTGCTGGTGATGCATGTTGTGGTGGTGCTCATGGTTGTGGTGGTGCTGGTGGAGGTGCTGGCAGTGGTGGTACTAGAGGATGTGGTGGTGCTTTTGGAGGCTCTAGCGCTGACGCTGGTGGTGGTGGTGATGGTGGTTGTGGTGGCGGTGCTGGTATTGCTGGTGGTATTTGTGATGCTGGTGGAGGCACTGGCACTGGTGGTGCTGGTGCTGGTGGAGATGGTGTGGGCCTCAATGGACCGACCAATGTGGTTAAAATCAAGTGTGACATCATAGGGAACTAGGTAAGCGATTGGTTGGTCAGTATTTTACTTAATTCACTCATTTATCATTCAAATACAGGTACAACTTATTTACAACCATAAAGTTCTTCATAGGTTTTTGTGATAGCAATAGTAAAGCTTATAGGAAGTAGTAGGGTTCATTAGCTAAAATAAATTTAACAAAAATAAATCAAATAAATGTCTCCACCGGTGCAGCGGATGTCAGGGCAGCACCTAGAAGAAGTGGTGGACCTAGAAAAGCTAAGAAATTCTGATCACATGCAGTTGCACGGGTGCATACATTTTGTCACTTAATAATTTGAAAATATGTTCACTTTCACTGAATCCAGCGTAATGGTATCTTTCAGCTTCATTTACAGGCTTTACGAGTCTTCCCCCTGCATTCCCCCCCATCCCCCGACTAGTGGTTCAGCTGCACACAG